>NW_006399761.1:915613-1012240 GCF_000299155.1 Elephantulus edwardii
ATGTGAAATCAGTGAAATTGTTCTGTAGTTTCCACATTTGGTTGGGTCGCCTTTCTTTGGGATAGGAACAAATATCGATCTCTTCCAGTCAGTACCCCTCTTAAACAGTTTTCTCTCTCATCTGTTTCAATGCAGTATACATTATTTATCCCCTTTCTCAGTCTTCCCTCAACACCAATGTCAGTCCCATTTTATGACAGTGGCACTGTACAGTATTTGTCCTTTTGTGACTGAGATACGTCACTCAGCATAATGTCCTCCGGGTTCACCCATTTTGAATAATATTGCACAAGTTCCTTGTTTTTCAATGCAGCGTAGTATTCCATTGTGTGACTATACCACAGCTTCTCTACCCATTCGTTTGTTGATGGGGACTTGGGTTATTTCCAGCTCTTTGCTATTGTGAACAAAGCCGCAGTAAACATGGGTGTGCATATATCTGCTTGGGTGGCGATTGGTTTGTTTAGGGTATACTCCCAATAATGGAATTGCTGGGTCAAGTGGTATTTCTATTCGCAACTTTTTGAGAAAAGTGCCAAACAGCCTTCCAGAGTGGCTGCACCATTTTACACTCCCACGAGCACTGAAGCATTGTCACTTCTGAGTGTGTTGTGTTGACCCTGTCAGCATGCCTGCCCCTAGAGCCACCCAGCAGCCCGACAAGACACCATGGCACCAGACCCAGTTCTGGAACCATTTGTGGGGTCACAGTCAAGCCCAGTGATGAAAGCACCTCTGAGGGGAAACCTGCAGATGTGGGGCCCACAGACAGACGCTCTTGGGGACATCTGTGTCTAAAGGCCTGGGAGACCTGTGTCCTGGCTGGGAGACCAGGAGGCTCCAGGCTGGGGAAAGGCCAGCGAGGTCAGGGACTGTGGCCGACCACGAGAAACCAGGGTGCTAGTGAGGCATGGCTCCCCGTCTCCAGGACGAGGTGGAGGAGGGAGGCTGGGGGCGGTGGGTGACGGGAGGCCAGGGCCGGGTGAGGCCGGGACGGAGGCCTGGGAGAAGTGCAGCCAGGGGAGTACATGGGTGGCCTGGTCAAGTGTCCTAGGGCAGGAGCAAAGTGCAGAAAGGACTCACCACCCATCCTTCTCCCACAGATTTGAACCACATGCCTTGGGGATTGCAGCATGACTTCCTACCACTAGGTGACCAGAGCTCGTCCCGTGCAGTTTCCAGCGGCTGAAAACCCACTGGAGGCTCGGCTGGGGGTTGGTTCCGACTCGACGGCACATGACAAGAAGACAACTTTCATGTAAGTCATATTTTTATTCCACACCCAGGAGTTGAGGTTTACCATGAAGGGGGTTTGCACCCACCCCCCCTATTTGGAATCTCACATTAGTTAAGCGTAGGTATGCTTCAGCCTGCCCAGCCACGGAGTGGCCTTCACGTGAATGTTGTCCTGGAGTTTAAGGACAGGCCACTCTGGTGGACATTAAAGGGACAAGTGGCACGGGGCATCTGACGTAAGCCTTGTCTGACCTGGTGCTTCAAGAAACCAGGAGGCAATTGGAATGTGTGGGGATGAGGTGAAAGACACGGACTCGAAAAGGTCACCATCGTTTTTCAGTAATGATAATGGAAGATGGTAACAGTGGGTAATAATATTATGATAGTGATTCTCAGTGTGTGAAGGTCCCAGTTTCTCTATGCATTTCCTTGCTGGTGGGCATTTGAGGGGGGCGACTTCCGCCTCTGCTACTGTGAATAATGCTGTATTGACAGGCCTGTTTTACACACGTGTGTGTCACAGCTCTGGTTTCTGGGTACGTTCCTAGGAGTGGAAAGGCTGCGTCAATAGTATTTCTATTTTCAACTTTCCACGGAAGCTCCGACCGCCTTCCATAGTGACTGCACCATTTCACATTCCCAGCTACGGCGCACACGGGGTCCAATCTCTCCGCAACCTCACCAGCCTTTGCTGTTTGCTGCTCTGGTGAACTTTGCTGCTGTTGCTGGGGGGAGAGGACATCTCATTGTTCTGATTTGCGTCTCTAATGGCTGGTGAACTTGAGCATTTCTTCGTGTGTGTGTGTGGTTGCTGAATGAAAATCTCATGCGAGTAAGCCTTTTCATATCTTCTATCCAGTTTGTAATTCAGTTGTCTTTTCCATGCTGAGATGCTGCAGTGTTCTGTAAATCTTAGATACAAGTTCATTGTCAGACATGGTATTTGAGTGTTTTTGCCTCCGCCTGTGGTCTTCTGTTTGCCCTGCTGAAGTTTTTTGATGCACACAGGACTGGATTTTTAGCAGGCCCCATTCCTGTGTTTTTCTCCTCCCCTGGTTGAGAATGTGTGGTTCTCTTGGACGTGTATGCATTAGGCTCCTGGAGTTGTTCCTGGTTTTTCTCTGCTGATCTTTATGGTTTTACCCCTGGTCCCTGATGTATGCAGAGTTGGATTTTGTGTATGGTGCGAGGTGTGGATCTTACCTCGGTGGGTTTCATCTCCTTGTACACAACACAGATGAGCTGAGAGGACGCTATGCTGAACTGGACAAAGAGCATGCAAGCGCATTGTTGTTAGAGAATGGCTACGGGGGGGGGGGTAGGAAATGAATGGAAGGTCAAGGTGAAATGAAGAGACAGACATTGTGCGCTGCAGTTAATCTGGAACAGGAAGCATGAGTGACTGAGTTCGGGGGGAGGCTAAGGAGACGTATATACACAGAACCGATCACAGAGGGCTGATGGCGTGGGGGTCAGCAATGGGTGAGGGGAAGGGCAAATCCAGGGAGGGTTTGATGAGACATTTTAATAGATGGCATTGATGAATTATAATTAATGTTGTAAACCAAAAACCTATGAAGTGAAAACCAATTTAACAACAGAATCTTTGAATAAGGGACTTATAGAAACTTAACGGATAAATCGGTCATCTCTGAAGCTCCCGTCCCCACCTCAGGCCTAGAGAGGGGTTCAGGGGGAGGACAGGACTGGACGAGGGGGTCTCTGAACTCAAGGATGTTAAATGGGAAGGCGTCAGTCCACATGGTGGTATGAGAATTCTCAGATGGCCATGTCCCCACGGCGATGGGATCCCACTCAGATGCCCTCACTGCGCCTGTTTCAGCAGGAAGTATCCACCCACTGCTGGACAGGTCACTTCTGAGATGATGACCAGCGTTAAGTCCTCCAACGCTTCAAGTGGAGGGAAACCCATCAGCCCTGGAGCTGGAACTCTGGACAGAAAGAGGGGACCCCCCACCACAGGACATTTAGACCCCCTCAGCCTGTGACCACCGAATGGAGGCCCCATCTGCCCCTCACTCCAGACTGTCCACCCGTCGGGGTGATTCTGTGTGGTCGTCAGGCTTGAGCAGGGTTTGCTGGGAAGAGCACTACCTCCCACCAGGAGGAGGAAGCCAGGAGAAATGGAAGGACGCCGGGATGGGGGAGGGGGCGCGGGGGGCCAGCGTCTGTTCCATAGTGGACTCTCCTGGACAAGCTTTAGCCCCATCTTTCAGGTGACCCCGACCCACCAGCTGGCAGATCAGGGGGCTTTCTCCCTTTATGCCTGGGTTAATGGCAAACACCCCCTTTCTAAGGTTACCTACAACATTCAGGTGGAGGGTGAGGCTAGAGGGTTTCTTTCACGTATCATGTTCTTCTGGTTCAGGGGAGAAAAAAGAGGACGCACACTGAAAGTTGAGTGCAAAAAATAAATATAAAATTTATTAAAACACCCACGATATTTTAAAGATACCAGGAGTAATACAGTTCACAAACCCAGTTGTTTGTGTAAATTATAATAAAATACAAATCAAAAAAAGAATACATCCTTGTAATTTCTAGGCACCCTAAATTAAATTTACCAAAACACTGGGGGGAGGGCGGGCAAGAGGGGGGGTTGCTCAGGAGGCAAACCAAGAGTGGGAGGGAAAAAATATTAACAAAAAGGTAGAAATTATACAAAATAAAATTATCAGCATAAATTTACTGTACTAAGAATATCTACAGTTTAATGATACACATCCTATTGCCTTGAGACATTGCAAAAATCTACCATTCATCCATCAACCCCAGATATACTTCATTTCAAGTAGCCACAGTTACAAAGTCAAGACGGAATATTCAAGTATGGTTGTTAAGTTCACCTCCATTGGAAGCCAAATAACCAAACAGGAATCCAGAGAGAAGAAATGGGACGCACTGGAAGCCCCCAGGGCTCCCCCAGGACCCCCCCCAGGGCTCCGGGGCACCCCCAGCATGCATGCCACAGTGCGACCTGCCTTGGTGAGTCAGAAGAGGTGGAAAAAGAAACTCCACTCCTGTCCCCCCGTCCCCCTCCACATCAACGGCATCGGGATGTTCGGATGAGCCAGATGGTACTTTTCAAATCCCCATGTGATTAGCGATGAGTTATTCCCTGAATGATGGGCAGTTAAAATGCAAAGAGCAAAGACAGCCACTACGGAGAGCTTCCCTGATTATTGGACAGATGCAGAGGCGATGTGGGCCAGCCCGCTCGGTGAGCCGGAGAAGCAGCTTGAGCCCTGGGCTTCTGTGCTGCTGCCTGCTGGGGAGAAGCCTAGTGCTCTGCTTTCTTGGGGAGCCCCTGGCCCCCTCCCACGCATGAACACAAGTGCACACGTGGGGGGGGGCCACACCGCCAAGTGTTGGTTTTGGTCCAGGGTAGATTCAAGTAGCCCACACACGACTATGGATGTAGCTGGTCAGTCAGACTAGGATCTGAGGAAATCGAATCCAGGGACAGCAACAGTGACCGAGAAAGCTCAACGAGCCGGGCAGAAGAAATTCACATTTTAGTCAAAAGCAAAATGTCATGGGAACGTCACAAAGCTCCTTTTGGTGTTTGTTCGCCAGCAGTTAAAATTGCAGAACAAACAATTTGATGACCCCAGATTTTTAAAGGTCAAGTACAAATGGACAAGCTGCACGAATGAGGACCTTCACAGAACCCCCTTTCCCAAGTTGCCACAAAGTTGTCCTGTTTCTTTTTGAGGTATTTAAAAAAAAAAAAAGCGACAGTGATGACCCAGAAATGGAGCTTCCTGTTGAGTTTTTGAACAACTCCTGTGGACCCAAGAAGAAACTCAGGATAGCACCAACTAACAGGGACCCTCTGCAGCGTCAAGAGGGGGCGCAGCACCCCTCCTCGGCTCCTACAAGAGGGCGGGAAGATCCTGGCCCCCGGCCGGGACAGGGTGGAAGAAGACTCACTGGCCAAAGCGTGGAACCTGGGCGACAGGAGCCCCGACCCCCCCCTTCCTTATAAACAGACCAAGCACGCGCTTCCCCTTTTCCTTCTCTTAGCCTGAGACAACAGGTGTGGAACCCACGGACCCACCCAGCCAGGGGGTCCGCTCCCAGCGGCGGCCGGAGGGCTAGCTGCCCGCTCCGGCCCCCAGTGGGAAGAGCACGATGAACCCGACGAAAGCTGCTCACAGCAGACACAGCACGGTAAACAGGGTCAAAGAAGACAGCACCAAGGGGGTGGGGGAGCCGGGGGACCAGAGCCCACCGGGGCTTGCTTGGTTCGGGTTCCGTGTTGATAGCACCTCGGCGAGACGGGGTCAGTCACATTAAATACCATAGCACCATTGTATTCAGACGATTTCAATTCATGAAAATGCTTCCTATACCGCAACCGCGCATCAGCAGCAAAAGCACCGAGACACTGCCGGGGGGGGGGATCCTGACACCACCAGCCTGGGGTTGAGATGTGGTGGCGAAGCGGCAGGATGACAACTTTCTCTCCATCAAGTGAGGCTCCCGCCTGGCCCTCGCTGCCCAGCCTTGAGCCTCTACTGCTGTTTGACATGCAAAGTGGTTAAGCTCGGGCACTTCCTACCTTCTTCCAGTGCTTTGTTAAAAAAACCCAACCTTGATTCTGAAAACTGATTCCAAGAGAGGCAGGGCGTCGCGGCCAGGTGCCTGTCCTTGTGCACACACCTCTGGTCGCCGGGGAAGGGGCCAGCGCCTGGGGAGCCGAGGTCCTGCTGACCGACCGAGACAAGCAACAGCGAGGAGACGGAAAGAGAAGCGAGCCCGGATCCTGACACCTGCAGTCCCAACGTCCCATGGCCAGGTGAGCTGAGGGCCAGGGTCTCTTAGCTAGCACCAGTTAGTTGTTAGAACCTGCCGTGAAGCGATTTTTGACAAATCCCTCAGCACACAACTCTGCAAGTGCTTCCCTTGTGCGCAGAAAGGCAGGGGAGACGAAACAAAGCGAGAAAGGAAAAGGAGGAAGGAGCCAGGTATCTGGACGGCGTCTGGCCGGGGCCCGCTGCGAGGTGGCCACTGCGACCCCAGCCCTCCCTGTCACCAGCACATCAGGGACTCAGACAACGTGGGCATGCTGTTAGGTCCTTAGTTGCAATGGCTTTATTATTTTTCTCCCCGTGATAAAAATGTCTGTTAATCATCATCTTTAAGGACTTAAAAAAATGCGTGTGCCAGTAAAAAATAAAAATTTGATTTTTTTCTCTTTAAGAAACCTTCAGCAGCAAGGGGCGGGGGAGGGCGAAGAGCTGTGCATAGTTACTTTTAAGAGGACTACAAAGCATGCTAATCGCAATGACAGATCTGAGGTAGGTCATACGTGTAGTGTGTGGAGTTGGCCTGGGCAGGAGCAGGCTGGCGCGGTCGCCCCCAAGACGGGGGTGCCGCCCCCCCGAGACGGGATGCCGCCCCCCCGACAGGCGGGCCCGGCCAGCGGCTCGACAAGCTGCTTCCTAACCTACGAGTGTGTGACGCGGAGGCCGCCCGGGCTGGGGGACAGAAGCCACATGCTTGGGGCTGGTGTGGGGTTCTCCTTCGTCTAATGGCTTTGCTAACAAAGAGTGGAAGAGGAGGGGGCAGTGGGAAGACTCGCGCCAAGGGTCAGTCACCTGGGGACCACGCGGGCCTCCCAAACCAGCAGCCTGCGCGCACGGCCGCGCAGACCGTCACTTCTCCGAATGTCTTGTCAAAGATCGTCATTTCTTGCTAAGATCATTTAAAATGAAGTTCGTGTTTTTCAAGGCACCCCCGCATCTACCTACGCATGAGTCCTATGAGACCTGCATAAAACGTGATAAGCAAAATAGCATTTCAAGGACCCACCTTTCCCTCCAAACTAGAAAATCGGCATGCTTGTTAGACTCTGCTTCCCTCCCCGCTCGGCGAGCGAAGGCCAGAGGTTTTCCTAGAAATCTGAGTTCTGAATATTTCTAAATCCTGATAAGCTCTTGGGTATTTATTTCAAAAGCAATAATATTTCATTTTTTTTTCTGTCCTGTAAAATAAATGCAACTTTACAGAATATGGTAAAAGTGAGGGCTTAGACAAAGCACATTAAATACTCCGCTACTATTTACAGGTCCCCGGTCACGTGGTAAAACGGACTTTTGGGGTTTTTTTTTTCTCTTCCTTTTTTTCAAGTTGCTGTTTAAATCTAGGCAAAAGTGCTTTTAAAAAATCTCGCGCTATTTACAGTTAAAACCAGACCACATAAATGCTCAGGACATCGGACAGCGATTCTCCGCCAGCACCTGGGGACGGTAAATGCCCAGCGGGGCAGCTCTCGGCTACACAAGGCACCTGGCACAGGGCTCGCCCTCAGCACTGCCGTCGGATCGTTCTCGGGGGACCCACGCCTGAAGGGAACGCTCTGGAGGTCCCGGGCAGGGAGGCCCTCCCCATCGTGGGGAGTAAGGACACAAGGGGGACCGTCGCCCGGCCTACCCCACAGGCAAGACCACGCGGTCAGCCTCGCTGCCTCCACCCGCCAGGACCAACCTCGCTCAGCGACACTGCCAGAAAATGAAGCACCACATACTCAAGTCCATGAACTGAACGAACGCACCAGAATTTCAGAAGGGGCGTGTTGACACGGGAATGGGGAGTAGAGATGACGGGTTTGAGAAATGGCACCAATTACAGAGGAGCCCCCAGCCGCCCGCAGGGGACGCCGGCCTCTGGGAGAGACTGTGGATCGCGGGCCGCCTGCGTCACGGCACCGCCGATGCACCATTGGCCCGTGTGGGGATCGGGAAGAGGGTCAGCACCAGGCCCCCCACAGCCACGCTGGCTCTTCACAGCTTGGGTTCAACTCCTTGGTTTTAAAGACGCAGCAGCCCTTTGCGCCTGGATTAGCACAGGCTCTGACACGGACCCAGATCGCTTCAGCTCAGTGCACCCTGGCCGGACAGAGCCTCGACTTCAGTGCCACCTGAGGGGCTGTCTGGTGAGCCAGGGCTTCGGAGACGACAGGTGACAGACAGGATTCAGCATGGAGACCAGGAGGGATGTGGCTGCTGCCTCCAGGCTGGCTCTGGGGATTACACAAACCAGCATCCTGGGACTCCAGCTCCAAGCCCAACAGAGAGGACCCCTTTCGGGAGGGACAAGTGGCTACAGCCTGCGTGGTTCGTGAGGGACCGATGGCCGGGAAGGGGCCAGGCACTGGCCGTCCCCGCTGACTCTTCTCCATGACTATAAATACACATTTTCAATGGCATTTAAAACTACTCCTTTGTGAAAGGACACTATAAACGGCTTTCCATGATGATTTACCAGGGTAGGATTTTTAAAAACCGGAGGAAAACGAAAGCAAAGTTTCTTCTCCCAAACCCCCAAACAAGGGAAACAGAAACCCCAAAGTGGAGCTATAAATAGTAAAATCATGGAAAAAGAAAGGAAATTAAAAAAATCACCCGACAGCTACAGCTTCGTCTTCAAAGTGCTGGGGAGGTGGAGGCCGGCCGGCTGGGAGGTCGGCCGCGAGCGTGGAGACGCGGTGGGCAGGGACCGCACCTCACCGCCCCACTGAGGGCAGAGCACCACGAGGCGGCCAGCCGGGCCCCTAGACCCAGCAGCTGTAGGGCCCGGTGACCTTGGTGTAGGCATAGGAGGACACGGTGACAGCAGAGTCGGTGGCCCGGGCCAGCGCCAGCCGGGTGGGCACGGCGCCCCGCTTCTCCTTCTGCTGGGGCTCGCAGGCCGAGGGGCCGCCCCACTTGCGCTTCTTCCCGTACAGCTTGGCCTCCTGCGGGCCCAGGCCCAGGCGGGCTGCCTCCTCCTGGCGCGCCCGGGCGCGCTCGGCCAGCTGCTTCATCTTGGCCTCCCAGAGCGCCAGGCCGTGGTGCGGCTGGTTGAGGTTCTTGTGCTGGTAGAAGACCAGCGAGATGCGGGTGGGGTGGCAGCGGTTGGGCTTCTTGAGGGGTGTGGTGGCGTGCAGCTCGCGGCGGGCACACTCGATGAGCACGGAGCCGTGCGCAGGGGCCACGGCCACCCCGCCGATGTTCTCGTCCAGGAAGTTGTGCTCGCTGTCCGACCACTCCTCCTCCTCCTCCTCGTCCCCGCCCTTCTCCTCCTTCACAGCGGCCCCCCCAGGCGGCTCCCCGGCTGGGCCCTCCTCCAGGCTGAAGGGGTCCCACAGCTTCTCCTCGGTCTTCAGGGCCCCAAACAGCTTCTCACTGGTGCCCAGGGCTACGCCGCCATAGGGCTGCCAGGCCTTGTCCAGCTGGCCGGCCCCCGGGGTGGGGACTCGCCCGTCCTCGCCTTTCACAGGCCCCCACAACTTCTCCTGGAAGCCAGGGCCTTTCAGGGTGGAGCTGAAGTCCCCAGCCCCAAGGCCCCAGGGCTTCTCGGCCAGGGCTGTGCCTACGTTCCCGAACTTGCAGGGGCTCCAGGGCTTGCTACGCAGCCGTCCCCCGGCCTGGGGGGTTGGCTGGTGCCCCTCGCTGGGGAACAGCCCCCACTGGCCATCCTGGAAGTGGGATGGGGCCAGGCAGCTGGTCCCAAAAGAACCAAGCTTATCGGGAACGACGGTAGAGCTGTCTCCGGACGGGAACGCACCCCAGCTGCCACCCACACCATTAGTCCTCTTGGGGGACACGCTTGAGCTTCCTGCGTACTGGCTCCACAGGTGATTGGGGCCCCCGTTCTGAGCTGCCTCGGGCAGAGGGGTCTTGGCCAGCTTGCCCGGATCCCTGGGGACAGGCTCGGCCTGGGCCAGGGGCTCCACGGGCTCTTGCTTGATGGATCTGGCGAAGCAGCTGGAGCTCTGGGCAAAGGGCGCGGGGTCCGTGGGCGTGGGGCACACCGGGGCGGCCCTGGGGAGCAGGTACTCCTTGGGGCCCGCGTAGGCAGGCTGCTGGTGGTGAGGGGGGTGGTGGGCGTCCGTGGGCACCGTCGAGGCCGGCGGCTCGGCATAGTCGCCAGCGCCGTAGGCCGTGCCCAGGCCACTGTGCAGGGCGTGCAGGTCTGGCTTCTTGTCGAAACTGCTGCCACGGCTGCTGTGGCCCCAGGAGCCGGGGCCCAGGAACTGGGAGGAGAAGACGGGGCTGCTGGAAGGAAAGCCGTAGTAGCTGAACGACGGCAGAGCGTACTTGGAGTGGAAGCCGTTGACGGCGGGCAGGCCGGGCTGTGCATAGTAGGAGTGGTACGAGTACACGCTGTCCACACTGTAGGGGTCGGAGGGCCGGCAGCTGCCCAGCACCGAGTAGCTCTCCACCACCGCGTTGCCACTGTACTTGAAGGAGCTGAAGTGGTTCTGGGGTTCCACCTTGAGGGCGGGCTTCAGGCCTTGCTGGGACAGTCCACCCTTCAGAGAGAGTCCTGGGGGAGAGAAGAGACAGTGAGCAGAGCAGAGAAGTCCACCCTTCAGAGAGAGTGCCGGGGACAGAGGCCGTCTTGGGGTGAAGAGAAGTCCACTCTTCAGAGACAGTCCTGAGGGAGAGGGAGAAGTTGGCAGTTCAGACAGTCCTTGGGGACAGAGACGTCCCTGTCGAGAGAATCCGGAGGGGGAGAGAGAGAAGTCCCTCCTTCAGAGAAAATCCCGAGTGACAGAGGAGTCCACCCTTTACAGACAGTCCTGGGGACAGAGAGATAATCTGGAGGATCAAGAAGATTCTGAAAGGAGTCCCTCCTTCAGAGACAGTTCTGAGGAAGAGAGCCCCCCCGCTTCAGAGTCTGGGGAGCGAGAAAGTGCACTGAGCCAGGCAGAGCCGCTGCCCACAAGGGCGTGGGCAGGACACACGGAAGGGGTCTATGAACTTGCTCAAGAAGGCGCCTCTCCAGGGTTGACAGCACCCTGGGACGGGCCAGGCCATCACCCACCCTCCAGTGGCCGGGTTTCCGGCACCAGCTCTGGCTTCAGCCTGCCCCCCATCACTGAGTCAGCTCCAGCTCCGAGCACCCCAGCAAGTGGCTCCAGAGGGTTTTCTGGGCTCGGCCTTTAGGACAGGGTGCCCCAAGCCTTCGAAGCTCTCTTGCTTAGAAGCCACGTACAGTGGCCGTTTGCAGCAGCCAGGGACATTCCCAACTCCTGGGAGGCAGGCCTGGGAGAAGCCAGGGCCCACAGGCCTTCATGGAGGGGCGCCCTTCCACGAGGATGACACTGGACCACAACCCTGAAGCCCACGCGCCCACTTCAGACCCCCAGAGCGTGAGGGGGCCGAGGTCCTCTAGAGAGCCGAGCCCCGGCGAGCAGAGGCTGTGCCCTGCGCCAGGCCAAGCTGCTGCCGGTCAAAGAGGTGGGATGTGGACACAGCAGAGCTCCAGGGAGGAAAGTGGCGCCCTGGACCCGGGGCAGGTGGAGCCCTGGGACTGCTGCCGGTCAGGTTGTTGGACGTGCAGCACAGGCCCCGAGGTGCAGACACGGCGCTCGGCCCCCCACGGCAGAGCCCTCACACACCTGTGTCCGCGGGGACGCCGGCCAGCTCCAGGGCCTCCTGCTTGATCTTCTCTGGGGTGCCCAGCTTCTCCTTCTGCACCTTCTTCTTCTCGGCCGCAGCCTTGCGGGCCTCGAGCTGGCGCTGGCGGCAGGACTTGGCAGGTTCGGGCAGGCGGCGCACCTCGCGGGGGAAGGCGGTCAGCACCTGGATGGCCCCGCTGTCCACCTTGGCCTTCTGGTTCTCCTCGCTGCCGAACTCGTCCGTGCTGGCCATCTTGTAGAGCGGGAGCACGTGCAGCTGTTCGTCCTCGGGGACCTGGCCCACGCTGCGGTTGTCCTCCTTGGTCAGCGTGCACACCTGTCCGCACAGGGGGCGCAGGGTTGGGGGCAGCACCCCCAGAGCTGACCCCACGCCTGCCAACCACCCGCCCGAGCTCCTCCACCGGTTCCTAAAACGTCTAAGAGCTCACGTTCATCTTGTTCAGAGAAGAACACATGTAACCTACACTTAGTGTTAGCTTGAGATTGGGGGGTACAGCCTGACCCTTCGGGGAAGTCCTACTGTAGGGCGACACTGAGCACCTACTGACCGGAGGACACCGAACAGCCACTCTGACAAGAGCTGACCAGGCGAGCCGCTCGTGGGCCTGAACCCCCCGCCCTGTGTAAGCAGCCAAGAGCCTCACGGCGCAGCACCGGGGTGACCGTGCAGACGGCTAAGGAAGGAGATTCTGCCTCAACACCAAGGCCCCTGAGGAACAGCCAAGAACGGGAAAAGACCTTCAACTTGACCGTAATAAAGTGACCCGGAGAGGGAAGAGATCACGGGCTTTTCAGGAGGGCGGAAAAGGGGCTCGAGGAAGTGACGTGAGTGGGAAGAGCGAGTTGGAGAGGAAGACGCCAGAAAACCAGCTGTCAAGTTTAAAAAATCCACACGACAACTTGGGGACGCACCAGCCTGCGCCACCCGCGGGGCCCTCATTCTGGACACCCCAGGACATCTGCTCACCTTCACATCCACCCAGAGAGGCCCTGGGACCTTGGGTCTGCACAGCCCCTGCGCCCACCCCCCTGAGCAGTCACTGCTCTTACAGAGTCCCCACCACTCCCCTTCAGCCCCATCCTCGGGCAGGCGCCCTGCCGCCAAACGAGCTTCTGCCAGGCCCACGGCCAGCCGGCAGCCGTGGGAATGGAATCCAACGCCAGAGGCAAGGAACAACGATCTCAACAACGGGGAGACACCGGGTCCCCGAGGGGCCTCCTGCAGGACCTCAGTGATGGACTGTGGGGAGACACTGGGTCCCCAGAGCTCCTCAGGGATGGACGCAGAGAGGTCAGGCCAGCCTAGTTGTTCCTTCCCCCTGGTGAGGGCTGCTCTAGGGGGAGCGGGCGCCCCCAAGCTCTAGACTCCCCCTGCACGCTGCCTGCTGTCTCACCACAGTGCACCCGTTGTAAAGATTATGCTGGTCCTTGTGGGCGTGGGCGCAGAAGTCCATGCATGCCGTGACCCCCGCGAACGGCCGCCCTTCCTTCAGCCCCAGGCGGCAGTCGATTGCCACGTCCTCGTTGGTCACCTGGGGAAACAGGCAGGGCTTGCAGGGGCTCCCAGGGGCTGAGCGAGGCCCACGTCTGTGCCCGTGAGGTCCAGGGGGTCACCGGTGTGTGTGGGCTGTGGGGGGGGAATGTCTGTGGTGACCATTCGCTTTCTGGTCTCTCTATAACTCTGGTCTGTGGCATTATGTTAACTACTCTGCGTGATGAAGAGAGATGGCCTGGTCCCCATAAACCAGCCAGAAGAGGGCTGGGGGCGGGGAGCACAGTGAAGTGGGGAGAGACAGGTTGGGATCCAGTTAGACAGTGCCAAGGGGTCTCCTTGGATAACTCAGGCATCCCTATTCCCGGAATGGCACCTCTAGTTAGCAGGTAAGAAGCCTCTCCCCGACCCTAGGTGGACACAGGGCAAAGAGGGGAGAGGCTGGGGACCAGTACCTGGTTCTGATAGGCCTGGGGGGCCAGGCGCTTATACAGGGGGGCGACTTGGGTGGCCAGGTCCTGGAAGCTCTGCCGTAGCACTTCTTCCTGCAGATAGAGACACAGGGTCACGCGTGGCCAGAGCCCCCGGGATGTCACGGGGACAGCCAGTCCTGAGGTGCTGGCAGACGTGTCTAGGGCGGCTGGCTCAGGCAGGGGTACAGAGCCTCGGTCTGCTTGGGCATGGGGACACTGAACTTGCCAGGACCCGGTCCTGGGAGGAAATGAAGACCGTCCACCTGGCAGAGCACAGCTCAGACAAACCAGGTCCATCAGACAGGTTTCTTCCTGAAGGCTAGGCTACTCTGACCACTCAGCCACCACTCACGGAGGTAACAGTCCACTCCAGCTCAGGACGGACAAGGCAGGGCGCACAGGGCACCTCAAGGTGCGGTCAAGTCAACCATGACTCATTCTGACCCTGGAAACAGATCTAAACCTTGTCCTGTGTCACCCTCGTCCCTGACACCCGGAGTCCATGGCTGCGTCATGGTCAGTCCCTCCCGGGCAGGGTCTTCCTCTGGCCTTCCGTCTTTCCCTGGCCTTCCGTCTTCCCCAAGGCCTGGCCCCTCCTGACAGCATGCAGAGGACAAGTGACAGGCACGTGCACTGTGTTACCAGCCCTGTTCCCCGTGTTGGGAAGAGCGAACAGGAGCCCAGGTGGGCCGGGTCTGTGCCAGGCCCAGCCCGTATCCGGGGCAGCTATGGGCACACGTAGGCAGGACACTGGCCTCATCTGTCAGAGGAGCAGGGGACAACGTGGAGTGGACCCAGCACGTGGCAAGTGCAGGGATGGGAGCTGACAGGCAGGGAAGGACTTGAGAGAAAAGAAACCAGGCAGCTCCTTCCTGGGAATCTGAGCTCTGGGGGACTGGGAGCTCCTCCATTCCTGGAAGCCAGTGCACTTGCTGCGTCTGTGGGAGGGCGAGGACATTTCCAAAGGAAAGCCTCGTGTCACAGAAGGCCACTTGCAGCCCACACAGCAGTCTCAGAGCCAGGCTCTTGAAGAGTAAGTGTTCTATATTTGAAAGGATTTCCTTCCACTTTGGTTATGAAGAGCCGAGCTGGGAGTTTGAGTGTGGAAGCTGTGTGGGCTACAGGGTGTGTGTGTGTGGGGGGGGGTCCCCCAGGGGAGGCCTGGGGAGGGCCAGCCTTGCACGAGGAGGAGCTTGGAGAGACCGGGAAGGGCCAGGCTAGGATGGAGATGCTGCTGGCTGACAGACAGGGCCAGGTGAGGGGTACGGCACCGTGGTCACAAACAGGCATGCATTCCCATGTGACTACCGGCCTGCACTGCAGATAGAGCCGGCAGTGGAACCGTGCCACTAAGTGCTGAGCCCCCAGTGGGGTTTCAGAGGCTCCAGGTCTCTAGGAGGGGACCGCCCATCTCTCCCCAGGAGCAGCCAGCAGACCTGAACCCCCTGTCACCGGGCTGGCAGCACCACGGTCAGGTGGCAGGCCACCAGAGCGCCCTGTATATGGGGGTGGCGGTGTGACCAGACGCCCTGACCGACTGAGTCACTACAAAGTCCTAAGGTTCACACTGTCCGCCAGGGGTCGTCGGCAGAGACTCTAAAACGGCACCACAGTGTCAGAGGCCAAAGGGAAGAAATGATGCCGTAAAAGAGATCAACACAAGATCCCAAAGAGCGGAAACGAAGTATTAGAAATGAAGACACAGAGAGGGAGGGAGAGAAGACAAAGCAGGGAGCTCACACGGCAGTTCTCAAGCCGAAAGAACGGAAAAGACAAATCCACGCCTCGAGTCGCAGGACGGTGGACGTTACAGGCAGAATCGTGAACGAGCCAGGAAGCATCAAAGGAACAGTCACTGTACCGAAAAGACCTGGCTGACAGAGCCCGCGTCAGGACGCAGCTGAAGCTGAAGAACCAACAATGTGAAGGGAGGAAGAGGTTCAAGCTGCACGGCTGACACTGTCTACAAACAAGGCCCCAGGAACTGACGGAGCAGAAACCACCAGGTTTTAACAAAGAGATGACACCGCTGACCAAGCCGTGCTGAGAACTGCAGAGGACAGCTCCCTGACCAACCAACTGGGGGGAAAGATGTATTCACTACCAAGAAAGGCGATCAAATGCACGCATGCAAAATCTTGCTGAATTTCATCCAAAAATGGCGAGATGGGCACAGATCTGCCAGAGTGATCTGTGGGAGGGAGGGCGCAGAGCTGCCGGAAGTCCATGTGGGGTTCAGAAGAGGCCGCAGCACCCAGAGTATCACTGCTGATGCCACATGGATCCTTGCTCAAAGCAGGGAATACAAGAATCTCTATTTGTGTGTTACTGACTGTGCAAAGGCAGCTGGCGATGTGGATCCTGTGATAGACACCGACAACGGGATTCTAGAATGTTCCGCGGTGCTCGTGCCAAACCTCCACCTGGTATGGAAGCACTTGTCGGAGCAGAGCAAGGGAGCACAGCCAGATTCCATGTCAAGAAGGTGTGTATCAGGGCGATACCCTTTCTTCACACTGATTCGATCTGCAGCTGAGCAGATCGTCCAAGAAGCTGGACTAAACGACGGTGACTGTGGCGTCAGGACTGGAGAAAGTCATTAACCTGTGGTAGGCAACACAGCCTTGTATGCTCTAAGGGAAGAGCTGCAGAAGATCAAGGATTATAGGCTCCAACCTGAGTTACATTTCAACGTGCAGACGACAAAAACCTTCACCACTGGACCAACAGACAACACCATGACAGATGGAGAAAAGCCATCAATGATTTAACCTTTAGATCCACAACTAATACCGTTAGTACCAACAGTCAGGAGAACAGAAGACACGTGGCACTGGGTACATCTGCCACGGACCTCTCCATAAGGCTAAAGAGCAATGGTGTCAATTTAAGGACCAAGGTGCGCCTGATCAAGCCATGGCATGGACCGTTAATCAGAAGTGATGCCTTTGAGCTATGGTCCTCGAGAAGAGTGTGGAATATCCCACGGACTGCCCAAAGGACAGACACGGCGTGGGGAACGTGCCACCAGGGGCTGCTCAGAGGCCAGGCTGCTGCAGCTTCACCTCCCTCACCCCAGCACGCTGTCAGGAGCGGCCAGTCCCTAGGAAGACGGCATCATGCAGGAAGGGGTAGAGGGTCTGCATGCGAGAGGACAGCCCTCAGCAAGGCAGACTGACACAGTGACCGTGACAATGGGCTAGTGTCAGAGGTGAGAATGACAGAAGGCAGGGCCCTTCAAAGTGTCCGTGAGTCCCAGCTGACTGCCCTGAGCAGCTCGTTAGCAGACGTCTAAGGTGAGACTCTCTCCACACCTGCAAAAAAAAAGGAGGGAAAAGCAGAAGTCCTGAAACCGGCAGTCCAGAGGACTCAACCTGCAGGACCTCAGCACCAGCTGGCCCTGTTAGCAGGATGACCATCTGAAGGGGTCACGGCGGAAGACCCTGGACGGAGCGGGGAGTGCAGAACAGAGAGGTGGACAGAAACGGTGGCCAGCCACGGACTCAACACATCAGAGACGGTGAGGGCTATGCAGGACATGGTCCACGTGTCTGCCCACAGGGTCGCTGTGACGTCACCTAAAAGCTGGTTCAGCCACTCAGCCTGGCCCTGGTCATCCTGTAACCTGAACATCCTCGTGGTTCAGTTTCCCACCAAAACAACCGGCAAGGCTGTAAGATGACCGGTAGGACCATGGAGGTACCCTGTCCCCAGAACAGTCCCCTCTAAGGTCAGGAGAGCAGGGGTGTCCGGATGAAACTCTAAACGCAGGAAGCGCAGGGCCAAAGGATTGAGGGAAATGACAACCACAGGGACGGAGCAGAGGAAGCGCAATCCATCGTGAATGTTGTAGTTAAAACAAAATGAAGGAATCGCTGAATGAAAAACCAGTAATAAAACCAACTCAATGTCAGTGCAGCCAAAGCTGCTGCCTGGAGTCCAGCAAAGGGACTCAGGACCCACCTGGTGGCCCAGGGGAGGGGACGCTGCCGGGAGAGCAGGACCGAGCCCACGAGGGGTGCACCTTCCCTGTGTCTGGAGTTGTGAGACAAGGTGACCCCAGGATACCCTTCCCAGCCCGAGCAGCAGGAGGAAGGTAATGGTGAACTGCCTGAGCTCTGGTCCCCTGGCTGAAGGGCGGCCACACCACAGGGCACAGCTGGCAGCCCAGTGACCAAGGACCAGGACATGACTAACAGTGACAGTAGGACAGCCCTACTTAGTGTCCAGCTATCAGCAGCCAGGATGGGGGCACCTGGGAACAGAGGCCCCTCTCTCAAAACGTTGTGCTGGGGAGTGCGAAGACATGTCTGAGAGGATCCAACTGTGATGAGGATTTAAACATTTTTATTGGAAATCTTTTTAAACTATAAGGATGGCAGGCGAGCTTTGGTGGTCTAGTGGCAAGAAGCTGCACTGCAATCCCAGAGGTGAGTGGTTCAAATCCACCAGATGCTCTGCTGGAGAAAAAGGGACAATCTCCTCCTGACGGAACACACACAGAAACTTAAAAAAGACCACTGGCTGTTCTGGGGGCTACCGGAAGAGCTCACACATCTGTCTTGGAGAATGGGCGCTCCCTAGAGGGAAGTGTGACCATACCTGGCCTTACAACCTTCGGGCATGAAGTCAGGAGGGGCCTGTCCTTAGAGAAGGACCCACGCTGGGGAAGGTGGAGGGCCAGCAAGAGCGGAGAGGCCCCGCGACGAGACAGACTGATCTCGTTCAGGTCACAGCAGTGACGACAGGCCTGGGTGGCCGGGGGTGTGGGGAGGGTCCCATGCTCACCTCCTTGGGGTTGTCCCCCGCCAGGCGGAACTTGCGTGGTGTCTTGCTGCGGGCGTATTTGCAGCCGTTGAAGTACATGCTCCAGGAGCAGCCGAAGGAGAAGGAGGCACCGCAGGTGTTGGGGTCTTTGCCTTGACAAGCGCAGGTCCGGCTGCAAGACACGGCAGGGCTCAAACCACAGACACAAGGTTCCCACACCCGGGACCGCCGCCTCCCAGGAGCCAGGTCACCATCTGTGCTGGGCCCCGATCCTGCAGGTCTAACCCAGACGTTCCTTGGAGAAGCAGGGGAGTTATCTGAGATAGGCTGTAAGAATCTACCTTAAAAACCCAGGAGGTTTGCATGCTGCCTTAACTCTAACAACGTCCACTAGACAGAAGATATCCTATGCAAACATCAAGATTCGATGTGTTGTGAGGACACAGCCTGGACGGACCCCCTGCAGCCCTGGGCGCTCCGGGACCTTCCTCTCCTTTCTAGATTTTATCTGTTCTGTTGTTGAGAACATTCAGTGAAGCGTCCAACACTTTCTACCTCCATGTGCCAATTACACGCATGTGGAGTGACTGCTCACGTCCTCATTCCAAGTCTTTCTTCACCAGAAACAAACGCGGGTCCTACCTAATAACTCGCAGCCTAGTGGGTAAGGAGTTGCACTACCGATCCAAAGATGGGCGGTTCTAATCCAACAGCTGCTCCTCAGGAGAAAGAAGGTCCATTAACTCCCTCTGAAAACCCACTGGCGGCTCCGCCATGTGTCAGTTCTGACTGGGAGCACATAACCTCCACACACACAGTTCCTAAAGCATACCACTCAAAGGAGACCTGCTTTACCATTTACGCTAAGCCCTCATTTGATCTCAAGACTTCAAGATAATCTCAAGGAGTTTCCAGGGGTTCAACAGTTTCTGTGGTGTCAGGAGTCTAAAAAAATGTGATGTGCTTTCCATGAAGATGGCGCCGAAAGCTAAGAAGGAAGCCCCTGCCCCTCCCAAAACTGAAGCCAAAGCAAAGGCATTAAAGGCCAAGAAGGCAGTCCTGAAGGGCGCCCACAGCCAAAATAAAAAAGATCCGCACATCACCCACCTTCCGGCGGCCTAAGACGCTGAGACTCCGAAGGCAGCCCAAATACCCCCGGAAGAGCGCCCCGAGGAGAAACAAGCTTGACCACTATGCCATCATCAGATTTCCCCTGACCACTGAGTCAGCCATGAAGAAGATAGAAGATAACAACACACTTGGATTCATTGTGGAGGTCAAGGCCAACAAGCACCAAATTAAACAAGCTGTAAAGAAGCTCTATGACAATGATGTGTCCAAGGTCAACACTTTGATTAGGCCTGATGGAGAGAAGAAGGCCTATGTTCCACTTGCTCCTGACTATGATGCTTTGGATGTTGCCAACAAAACTGGGATCATCTAAACTGAGTCCAGCTGGCTAATTCTAAATAGAAATTTTTCTCACACACAAAAAAAAGTGATGCTGTTTTTTTCAGTTTCCCCTTTTGATCAGGAATCTTCTTTGGAAGCTTTTGTTCAGTATCAGTTATGGTGGTGGTTGTGTTTTGCAGAGTTGGAACCATGGCCCCCTCTCCAGAAGGTTTTTAGAGGCAGTAAATTGCATGGGGGCAGTCTATTCTTCTCCCATTAACAACTAGGAGATTCAAACCCTGTACCTCTGGGTCGGCAGGGCAAATCCTTACCGTTAAATCATCAGTAATGGGAGACAGGTCTCCTGGCCAACGAGGCAGCAGGCCACACAGTCCATCCCCTATTTCTAACTCCCTCTCTCTGTTGCTTCAGGTGGACAGAGACCATTTAACGTGACCTGGGATGATCCCTCGAAGCTTCTAAGACCCAGGCACCATCAACCTAACATGGTGAGACAATTGGCGGAGGTGTCCCGCAAAGCCACCCCCCCCAGCTTCCACGCCGGGACCCTGATGTGGGGAGGACAAGGAGCAGTGTCCACATCAACAGGCTGGCAGCTTCCCTCCCTGCTTGGCTTTTCAGGGCTCACTGTTTTAAGTACATCTCACACAACTTTTGCCAATTCTACTTTTTTTCACAAGGTTACTATTTACAGCAATTACCATTTTTAGGGCACTCTACCTTTAACTGCTGTTTACCCACCTCTCTCCCTCCTTCCTATCTGGTTTTTGATGTTATTTTTTAATCTCAAACCACTGCTGTTGAGAGAACTGACTCCCAGCAGCCCTGCTCCCAAAACATTTCCTAGTGGGCTCAAATCATTGACCTTGTGGCTACTGTGAATACAGCATCCATGAACGCTGGCATTTAAGGTCCCCTTTTAGTCTGCTCTGGCAAGTTTTTAAGCAAATGAACACCGTAATTAAGATTCAATATTAAAGTTCTAGAAAGAATCCACATGGCTCTGAACTGATGCCTCTGAGCTGTGGTGTTGTCAGCAAAACAGAGCAGGACCCCCCCATGAGACAGACTGACAGCGACTGCAGCAGCGGGCTCCAACATATCAAGGATGGAACGGACAGCACAGGGGAGGACGGGGTGCAGAGCTGGTGTCCGCAGGGTCACTAAGAGTAGAAGTGGACTCAAAGGCACGTAACAATAGCTCAGCTAACAGATCAACAAGGCGTGGTCCGTCCATACAAGGGCTAGGACGCGGCAAGAAAAGGGACAGAGGAGCACTAGGACACAGAGGACCCTCGGTCAGGATGCCCAGTGGTTGCTGGTGGACAGGAGGCAGGCGTGGGGTGGGGGATGGAGGTCTCGGTTCTAATCCTGACTGGTTGGGGGCTATAGGCCTCACAGACATTGGTCAGAACTGTTTGCCTGAGAGTGTAACTTGACTAATCATTACACCTTAATTTCTTTTTAAAAATGGCCACAAGTAGCAACAACAAGCTGACACCAGGGATAAGAGAGTGGCTGTTAGAACAGATGTGCCGAGACGTGGCAGAGTCTGGGCGAGCCGGAAAACACCATGTGCCATCGGCCTGACATCAAAGGGCCGATGTCACTGGATGAAGCACCTAGAAGACCCCACATAGCGACCCGAGGCACCGTGTTACAACCTGGTCAGATGGTGGTGTGTGCCGTCCACTCAGGACTGCCCACAGCTGAGGGTCTGGTGGGTCTTCGGGCACTGAATACAGCGGGGAGATTGCCCACCCTTCTCCCGGGGAGCAGCTGGGAGGTGCCAACTGCACGTGGCTGGACTACAGTGCAGCTTCTCCCCACGAGGCCACCAGCAGCCCAGTGTTGTGTGCTGTCAAGGGGAACCCACCCACAGCTGACCTTCCTACAGGTTCTCAGAGGCAATGTAAGTCCAACCCCCTCCCACGGAGCAGCAGGTGGATTTGAACCGTGTGCCTTCGGGACGGCAGTACCATCCTTAGCACTATGCCACCAAAGCTCGGCACTCCCAGTAGCACACGTGACAACGTTAAATTGACAAAAGCTGTGTACGCACATGAGGGTACCCGGCCCCTGGCATCTGTGGGCACCATCAGATTGTGGATGGATGGGAAGGGACACGCCCAGGCCACCCGCACCCCCCACAGGGCCCCCACGTACTCGTCATTGAGGCCGCATCTCCGGCTCGTGGGGTTCCCGTACTTGCGGAGCGTGTCTGTGAGCTCCTGGTAGAGGGTGTCGCCCAGGCTGCGGGGGATGCCCTCCCAGGCCAGGATGAGGATGACGATGATGGCGTGCTGGCAGTGGTGGCCGGCCCGGTGCCGCACCAGCACCAGCAGCTTCTCCTCCACCGACTGTCTGCGGATCACCTGTGGGGACAGGGGGACGTTAACCCGGAGCCAGCGATGGGCGTGCTCGTCTCCAGGGCAGCGTCCCCAGAACGTCCATCTGGTGACAGCCACCATGCAGGGCGACACCATACAAAGAGAAAGAGTACTCGCTGGGAACGTCAAGTTCATGACTGTCCAGAATGGAAAGTCAGCACAGACGCTGACAGCCCGTGGAGACAGAGCAGGGTCCCCAGGCCCTCCTCGCTGCGGGGATACAGGCCCCCAGAGCCGACAGTGCGGCGGCTCCGCTGCCTCAGAACAGGAGGGATCCTGGGGTGGTGGGAAAGGGGGAGGTGGGCAGGACCAAGGGGCACAAGGAGCAGCAGACAATCCTGCAGGCGAGCTTCAGTGAAGGCTTCAGAGCAGGGGCGCTGAGGGACCTTGGGGACACGCTCCCCACGGCCTGGGTGGGGCCTGGGCTCTGGAGAAACTCAGGCTCAATAGTGGCCAGGAACCCGTGTGTGGGGACTGGTGGGCAGGGAACGGTATTAAATGTCGCCTGTGACAGGGGAGCTACGGACAGGCAGGCGGGAACCACCGGACCCCGCAGAACGGGCAGCCGGGCCTTCTCTGCTGACCACTGCCGGGGGAAAAGCCTGCTTGGTTATGCGACTTTTTCCAACTTCGTGAGGAAAATGGAAACCCAGCCTTATATATGAAATCTCCTTTTGTAAACAACAAAAATTTTAAACTTTCACTGGTTCTCCTTCCCTTTGTTTTCTCACATTGATGACAACTGCATGATGCCGTTTTCTGCCAGGTTGTGTGGAGACCCCCGCGCTTCCTTCTCGGCCCTCACCCCCCCCCATCAACTGTCTCACCCCGAAATCCCTGACGCTCGCTGCACCTGCTTCCACGTGCAGGGAACCCTTTCCCCAGTCGTTTCTCCTTCCTTCCCTCTGAAAATTCCGCTTTAAGGTGAACATTTTGTGTGTGAATCCACGCCCCTCAGGCCCATCACATCACTGGCTACCATGTGTCCTGGGCTTCAGCACCATGTGATGGGATGTTAGGTGACCACGCTGAGCCTGGACTCTGCCCACGGGACTGTGAAGCAGAGGACACGCCCCTCACTGCCCGTCCAGGAGCAGGGCTCATGGCACCAACATGGATACGCACACGCGCCCCACGTCCCGTGTTGAGGCCGGCTCATGGCCAGCCGTCAGCCTCGGCCCAGAGCCACTCTTTCCTGGGCTGGGCATCCAGGTGCAGGGCCCAGACCGGTCAATGCTTCAATTGACGCCGTGTGCAGAGCACACAGGTGTAAACACACAGCTCCGGGCCACCGCCTCCCTGTGGACTGTGCAAGGCCACACCCCCACAGTGACAAGCCAACGGCGGGGTACTTCCCACCAATGCAGGAGCCGAGGGGGGAGAGGCCTGCACGCACCCACCGCCCAGCTCAGACGAGAGGGTCTGCTTCACGCTCCACCCCAGAACTTCAGGACCAGCGCTCTGCAGAACCAAGAAACACCTCAGAACCTCACAGAACCAGAACCGTCTGAGTTGCTGGGATAGCAGTTTGGAGACTAAGGTGCGCCTGATTGCAGGCCCTGGTCTTCTCATCACCGCCTGTACATCTCAAAGTATGAATAAGCTGGATAAAGATGACAGAGGAAAGACTGACGCCTCTGACTTGTGGAGTTGGAAGAGTGCTGAGTATCCCATGGTCAGCCGAGAGGACTGACGAGTCCACCCTGGAGCAAGTGCAACCAGGGTGCACCCCGGGTGACGATGGGAAATGGTCACATACTGAGGGCGTGTTGTCAGGAGGTCCAGTCCCTGTGAGACGACCTCCTGCGGGGGAAAGTGCAGGGTCTGGGAAAGGCAGGAAGACTCAACCAGACAGACACAGCGACCGTGAGGATGGTGCCAGACATGGCCGGGATGGCACCTGCTGTTTTTCAGAGGGTCACTGCGCGTAACAACCAACCCAACGGCACTTCAGCTTCTGGGCAACAACTCTGGGCACTGGCTGCCCACAGGCCCCCAGTCTGTCCTCTCACAGGCATTCGCGCCAATACTTTGGGGTTTTCCACTCTCTCCACCCCCCTACCCCCCAGGGGCCTTCCTGTGGCCCTGCAGAAGGCAGGTGTGTCCATCCTCGTATGACCTGGCCACGCGGCCGGACACGCTGGATGCCCGGAGTCCTGGGCAGGGCCGATGCCAAGCCTGGGGTCGAGTCTACCCTGAACTGTGTCAGGACACACTGGTGACCTGGTCCCTAAAGTGAACCCATGAGAACGAGGCAGGGCTCAGGTCTGTGGACACACACGGGTCCCCACGAGTCGGAGTGCACTTAGTGGCAGGTGGAGTTCGTTCAGGGCTACAGAAGCCGCGGTGGGTGACGCACTGCAGCTTGCCTCCCCTGGAGCCTCGAACTCCTGCCCATTCTCCAGAAAAACAAGGGCCACCCAGCAGAGACCCTCAGGTCCCACTCAAGAGAGAAGGCTTTGTTCCCAGGACCCACCTGTCATGAAACAACACAAACATTACACCAACACCAGAGAGGGACTGCTCCCGAGATCACTGTGATTGTGAGGAGCTGTCAGTCGAGCCCAGCAGACTGGAGCCCTGTCCTACCCGGCCCTCTCGGACACGCTCAGCCCCCTGCTGCAGCCGCTGTGTCTCCCCATCGCGGGCACAATCTTCCCACCTTGCACTGACCCTTCACCTCAACAGGACACTGGCCCAAAGCAACGACGAGAGCAGGGAGGGAGGGGAAACGTACCAGGTGCATGAGAACAAACCGTGGGCAACACACACGCCCCCAAGACAACCCCCAGGAGCACAGTGCCCAGGGCTGACCCCCCCCCCCACGGCCGACCCGCCCCCCCACGGCTGACTCTCCTGCAGCTGACACCCCCTGCGGCTGACCCTCTCGCAGGTGACCCTTCTGCAGCTGACACCCCCGGCAGCATCTCTTACTGCAGGAGACCGCCCATCTTTCTCCTGAAGAGCAGCTGGTGGATTTGAACCGTGTGCCTTTGGGCTGGCGGCACGTCTCCTTCCCACCAGAGTGCTCTACAGCCCGGTCAAAAACAGAAGGAATGACAGCGTCCCGCCCTCCCGATCCAGGGTTGGAGCTGTACGTTGATGGTCCTCCATCGCTCTCCCTCTTACACTAACTGTTCAAGTCTCTAATTCCAGGTCAAGGTCTTGGGGTTTTGTCTCGACTTTGGGACTCTTAATGTACAAAGTGAGTCACAGGAGAAAAGGGCGGGCTGGCACCAGGAGATGCCATTCCCATCACAGGCTCTCCCGGGAGCTGGCACCCACCAAGACCGACACACTTGCTTCCCCAATCCGGGGTCAGTCCACTGCAAGGGGGCACTTCGCTGCTGGCATGTGCCGTCAAGTTGGAACCAACCCATAACTGACCCACCAGCAGGTTTTCAGAGGCAATAAATCACACGGGAGAGGAAGCAGCTTTCTCCTCTGGAGTGCAGGTGGATGTGAACTGGGTACCTCTGGCTGGCAGCTCTCCTTATGCCCTAGGCCACCACAGCCAGCAGCTTCCTTAACACAAGGACGTGCAGGTTAGGCCCAGAAGCCGCCTTAGTTCTGCGCTAGACTCAAATGGCTAAGAAGACCCTTGACTTTCTCAGACTTACAGAGGCAGAGCCCTGGTGGAGACATGACATGACAGGGGAGGTGAGCTACGTGGCCAACACAGCGGTGCCAGCCTCCTCATCTCCCATCCTTCAGCCCTGAACCACGGGGCAAGCACAGTGACTGATGGGTGCAGGGGCAGGATGAGGACGGAGCTGGGGCTGCAGGTAAATCACCACCAGGCACCACGAATCCTGTCCCCTGGACCTCGAGCACCTCTGGTTCTCACGGACAGCATCTCCCGAGATTCTGCTCAGCCCAGGAAGCTGAGAGGGGGCAGAGTGACCAGCACCGCGCCACCTGGGCTCTCCACACTCACCCACTTTGCAATGGGGCAGCCGCGTGAGCTCTTGCCCTCCTTCCCGGTGTAGATGACCTTCTCGATCCGGATGGCCTTGCCCTTCTCGCCATACCTGGACAGGAACACAGAGAGCCCCGTCAGCACAGTGGGGACAAGGGAGAAGGACTTCTGACAAGAAGGATGCTCGGTGTCCTTCAGCCTGGGCACTGCCGGCACCCAGGAGGCCAAGGAGAAGCAGCAGAAGCTGTGGGTTCCTTCTGAGAGCCCCCTGGTCCCCCTGCTTCATCTCCTCCCATCCACCCAGACCAGCAGGCCAGGGCAGATGGAGCAGGGAGCCCAATGTCCCTGGATGAAGACTCTGGAGCCTGCAGAGGGCACTGACATTAAAGGGACACTTGCCCAGCCATTTCAGCCAAGGCACTCCAAGAGTTCACTATCTACAGATTCAATAAAGTAAGAGAACAAGTGAGGAGCCTCTCCCTGTCCCCTTTCAGGCCTGCCTGCTGGGCAGATGAAGAGTAACACTGAGGCTGGTGTGGGATGCCCCTTCAGGTACAAGCTCCATGCTTACAGGACGTTAAGCACATCTCCCTGCCCCACATGCCACAGTCAGGCTGCGTGGTCACTGTGTTTGAGTGCTGGAACCACAGTCTGCAGGGTTCAACTTGTTGGCAATGAGGTTGGTTTATCATAGCTGAATACACACAGCCGGTCTCTTTTACTCCCATTTCTAGGACTTGTTACGTCATATAATAAATATGATACAAACACACCAACATTTACTAACAAGATAGTCATGTTCTATCAACTAAATCAGGATCAGAAAAGCCCACGATGGGAGTGATTCAACAAGATGCAAGTACAATTTAAGCAAGATTTCCACACAGTGGAGAAGTGATCAAAAAGGCCTGGATAACAGTGCTTCTAACTGATTGGAAATGGTTAATAAAGTCCAGAAACTTAACAAAGATGCCAAATAAAAACAATGTAGTTAATTCAACTTGATTTCGGACACACAAAGACCACTTCCTAGCAGAGGCACACATTCTTCTCCAGTGCACATGGGTTATCTCCAGTACAGACCACATGTCGGGTCACAAGGAGGCGTCAACAAGTTAAAAACGCTGACATACTCTAAAGCACCTTTTCAGATCACAGTTTTATAAAGTTAGAAATCTGCAGGGAAACTGGGGCGGGCGGGACAAGGAAATCAAGTATGTGGACATGAAATCTTCCTGCTTGAGCAGGGCTGGGTAACAAAGAAATGTAACTGTTTAACCAAAAGTGAGAAGGAAACAACGTATCAAAATCTTTAGGACCCAGTAAAGGCAGTACTCAGAGGCCAATTTATAGCAATAAACACACACATCAAAATCAATACCTTAATTAGGAAGGGACTTGCAAACCCTACACTCCCCAGAAGAAGGAAAGAGAGGAGAATAGATCAGAGGTAATCAACAGAATCCACAAGCTGGCTCCTGGAAAGGATTAGTAAATCTAACAAGCTACTGGAAAATCTAACAAAAAAGGAGGAAGATTCAAGTAGCATGAATAATAAACAGGTGACCTCACAACAGAAACAACTGAAATGAACAGGTTGATAACAATCCTATACTAAAGTCTTAAATTTGAGAACCTAGAGGAAACAAGATGGACTGACCCGGTGACAGCAGCAGTGGGCTCCGATATGTCAGAGGTGAGGGGACAGCACAGGACAGGGTTCAGCACACTCTTCAGAGGGTCACAGGGAGTTGTACTTGACTCGATGGCACACAGCAAGAGAGGAAGCGGACAGTTGTAGAAATGCACTGCCTTCATAAACTAACACAGAGGTAGACTACTGGAATAGACCCATCATAAAAGAAGAAACAGAACTATAAAAATAAATCAAACCCAAGAGCGTCTATGCAGTAACCAGACAGGGTTTGATGTCAATGGTGAATTCTTCTAGACAGTCAGAAGAGCGGACACCGATTCTACCAAAAATATTTCCAAATATTCTTCCACTCATTCAATGAAGTAATAGCCATAACCCTGATACTAGAGCCGTGCAAAGAAGTAGCTCAAAAAGAAAATTAGAGGACCATCTGTCAACATAGGTGCAAACATTCTCAACAAAATTCTAACCAACATCCTGTTATTTTAAAAAATGATTCATCGTGATCAAGTTGGATTCATCCTGGGTTTGTAAGGACAGATCAATGTCACAATCACTGTAAGGAATCCATCATGTAAATAAGTCGGAGAAGAACCACTGATATCAACACTGAAAAGAAACTGCGTGAAATTCAATACCCTTCCTGATAAAAACACTCAACACAATTTAAAAAAAAGACTATTGTGGTGCACCTAAAAAAAACCCTCCAAAACACCCCAGCCCTGAGTATAAGAGGACTAGAAGGGGGAAGTGGATCTCAACAAAGGGTGTAGCAGGTTCTAAGTGGCTGGAAGTGTTCCATCAAGGCCAGCAGACACTAGGGCGATGGTGTGTGTCTGTATCACACGACAAGTATCGGACCTGGTGGCTTCGCAATGTCAGGCTCAGGCCGTCTGCTAGCAGGAAGCAGCCAGAGGGGTCCACTCGGGCAGGCTGCTCACCGGCCACCTGGAGCGCCTCGGGTCCAGATCTGCTGCATCATGTGGTGGTTATGCGGCGTGGACGCTGCTCATTTCTGGACCTCAAAATCTCCCCCTGCTCCGAAGTCCTGCTGCAGAACGCTACATACTGACATAGAATAGACGTGGACGTGGGGAGCGGCCAAACCTCGAAACACCCAGGAAAAGTAAGTACCAGTGTCAACACAACAGCGTTCCTCCCGGGAACAATCAGTGCGGAGTGTTTCCGCTCTCTGGGGGGTTTTCTTTTATGTTTTACTTTTACGATTTAAATTGAGGACAAAGAATTTTTCAAACACTGACTTGAGGCTTCCCTGGGAGAGAAGAGTGTCACGGATCATCATGATGTTGCAAGGCTGAGGTGACCAGGTGACACTGGTGCCTTACAGACGTGAAGTCAGGCCTCCGGGAAGCTGACGACCGGGGAGAGCTGCCTGTGTTTTCAGGAAGCAACAGCGGTGAGAGGCCTGGGCACCCCGTATCCTGGTGTGGAGGTGGGGCGCCGAAGGACGGAGGGAAGATCCGGCGTCCAGTGAACAGGTGAGCTGAGGACAGCAGCTCCGGCGTCCTCCTGGGGATCTGCCAGCCAGCTGGCCCTTGGTGCAGAGACCCTGGCTTCCCGGCCCAGCACTCACTGCTCTCTGACCAGCGGGGTTTTTAAAAACAAAACTCCTCCTCCTCCAAGGCCTCCCTGCTTCCCGCACCCACACCCGGAGGAACTCCTAGGCCCGCAAGCAAGTCTGGGACCAGAGGCTCAGACTGCATCTGCCACGTTATCCCAGGAGTCCCTGGGCCTCAGAGCAGGGCCCAGCGGCCAGCAGCATCGGTGCCCATTACTATCCTCTGTGCAAACCCGTTGGACCCGAACTTGGGGCAGGGGAGCAAGAGAGGCCACCTCCTGTGTGATGCAAGGCCTTCTGACACCCCCGGAGGGCTGGTCACAAGTTGGCTCGGCTCGATGGCGCGTACACGCGAGAGTGTTCACTCAGCCCTGAAATGACGCCTTGGTCCCTTGTCCCTGTCCCCACACACGTGGGCCCCACGAAGTCAGTCCATCACCCACGGATCAATACCGGACAGCCTCATGGATACAAAACCAAGAACAGGAAATGGACACAGACCCGCGTTTACGCAGCGGCTGCAAAGGGCCAGAGTGAGGGAGTCAAAGACCCTGCTTCTTGAACAAAGCTTTGGGCAGCAGGCGTTTAAGGCCCTGGCAAGGATGACAGTGCGCGGGGCTGGGGCTGCGGGGGCTGCGGGGCTGAGCTGGGGTAACCCAGCGCTACACAGCACACCTGGAAAGAGAAGAATTGACAAGCGTGCTACATACACGTCTGTGTAAAATAACACACAAGGATCGCATTAAGGGAGCCTGGAAACAATAGACTGTTTTAGGGTTTGCTTTCAACTTCTGCATCCTGTATACAATTCTACAATGAAAATGCAAAGTATCAGCATCTAACAGGGATGAGAGGGGACCAAGAAGGAAGTAAGAACAGATACTCTGAGAGAAGGGGAAGGCAGTCGACATTAAAGGGCTGATGAGACATTTTAATTAATTACACTACTCAGTGGCAATTAATGCTACAACCCACAATGCCTATGAAAAAGCAGGACGATGAGCAAACCCTCACTCAGAAATAGAAATGAAATAAAAGTATCAACATCTGTGTCTTGCCTTTTCCGAAGTTTGCTTTGTTCCCTTGGTGTATGAAGGACCTACGCAAGTACCGGTTCCACTAACTGAAAGAAGCTGGAAGGGTTTGCTGCTTTTAGGAAAAAAGGCGCAAAGCCACAGCAGCATTCAGTGCTGACAAAGCGAATCCCGCCACTCAGATCCTCGCCCCCGACTACGCTCAGTCACAGCCTCAAGCCACTCGAGCTCCGAACCACGTGGTCAGCTTCTACACGTTCTGTCTCCAAGCGCTCTGGGCATCTGTTCGCAAGATGTGCCCCAAGGTCTCAGAAAAGCCCAAGAACTTGTCGGGGTGTCGTGCCTGGTGAAGAGCTGGATGTAATTAAGTGTTCTGATCACAGCAGAACAAAGGCATGGTGTGCGCGCTGAGCTTGCCTGCGTTGACCACCTGCGCTCCCCCCCACCCCCAAACAATGGTGAAAGCTGCCAGGGTTGATTCTGGTTCTGCCAGGAGCAAGAGGGTGTGTGAGTGGACGGGCGGGCGTGTGAGTGGACGGGTGGGCACGAGTGGACGGGTGGGCACGAGTGGACGGGTGGGCACGAGTGGACGGGTGGGCACATGAGTGGACAGGCGGGTGCGTGGAGCGTCCTTAAGGCGGAAGGGGAAATCAGCCAGCTTCCTCGACTAGCTGAACAAGGCACTGGGGCACAAGGACTGAGGCACTGGTGACCAGGAGGGGAGAAGAGTACTGAATACACCGCGGACTGCTAGGAGAACACACAGGTCCGTCCTGGGGATGAGACCAGGTTGCTCCCAGGAGGCAAGGATTCATGAAGCTCTGTCTGACATACTTTGGACATGTTGCAAGGAGGGACCAGTTCTTGGAGAGGGATGTCATGCTTGGGAGGGTGGAGAGACAGTGCAGGAGAGGAAGACCCTCAATGAGATGGACTGACTCAGTGACTGGGGTAATGGGGTCAGTGTGTCAGAGGCAGTGAGGTTGGCACAGGACAGAGCAGGGTTCAGAGCTGTTGTACGACGGGTCATCATGAGCTGAAGTTGACTCCACGGAACATAACAAGGTGGGCTGATGCAAGGAGCACCATCAAGGTTAGGGCAGGGGGTGCGACGGCCAATAGAGAAGTGACTGAAGAAGGACGAGAACAATTACAGAGGAGGGTTCTTTGTACTACAAGTGAGAGACTTGAACGTTACTGAAAAACATTATTAAAAAAACCTGTTGAACAAGACCTTTTACATTAGAAAGAAGCAATCTAGGGACACAGGACGGCACGGGGCATGTTCACCCCAACTTTTGGGCCTTCGCTTGGCTACCGCTGACACAGCCCAAGGGCTCTCAAATCCGCTGTCGAGACACACCTCTGCTGCTCAATCACATGCATCACAGTGGCTTCCCCCATGTACATGAGGAGATAGGTCGGTTCTTTGGTGGAAGGACTGTGGTTTCATAGGTCTCTTGCTCTACATGGCTTTCCTAGCCATCGACCTTGACCTTCACCACACGGCTCGGTGAAGCCCAGAGACGGTGTATAAACAATTCATCAGGGACAGGTAGGTTGTCCCATCTCAAGAGGTGTGCACTGAGCAGGTGGAGCAGAGAAAATGGGAATCACTGCCAGCTAGGAAGACGCAGAAAACACAGCACATGTCCTCGGGAGCCAGAAATTCCTGCCCCTGGGAGTCCTGCAGTGAGAAGACCCCAGGGAGGGCAGTACCACAGGATCCCAGCCGACCAGCAATGACAGGAGCCCAGGGAGGGTAGGACCCCAGGAGACCAGCAGTGACAGGATCCCCAGGAGCCCAGGGAGGGCAGGAACCCAGCACTGACAGGAGCCCAGGAAGGGCAGGAGCCCAGCAGTGACAGGAGCCCAGGAAGGGCAGGACCCCAGGAGACCAGCAGTGACAGGATCCCCAGGACCCCAGAAGTGACAGGAGCCCAGGGAGGGCAGGAGCCCAGCAGTGACAGGAGCCCAGGAAGGGCAGGACCCCAGGAGACCAGCAGTGACAGGAGCCCAGGGAGGGCAGCTGTGACAGGACACCCCAGGGAGGGCACCACCAGCCACAGCAGAGGGCCAGAGACCAACGTGGGTCAGAGTGGACCGGGGACTGCTGCCGCAGAGCCCGAGCCGGGCCCTCCCCGAGCCTGCGGGAGGGCTGAGGGCAGACACCATCAGGGACCTTCAGGGCACTGACCGACGCTGTGCGGGTGAAGCTTACAGGATCTCTGCGGCCCTGAGAGGTAGCTCTGCTGGAGATACTGTACTCCGTTGCCCACTTGAACTACAACCTGCTAACTTCCTAGTAAACATCACAACCTAAGTATGGTCTTGGGAGATCTGGAGATCTGTGTGGCCACTGCAGGGGATTCTGGGAGGAGAGGAGAACCGTGAGCATTGGAATTAGCGGTAGGTATGGGAGCGTGGAGGCCTCACAGGAGCTGGTTATGTACTGGGGATGCTGCTGATGGGGGACTGCCCCCCTTGTGAAGTTGCTAAGATCAGAAGAGGTCACCCCCTCCCACCGGCGCTGTAGAGGGAAAAACCCCCACCTGGCCAGGGTAGAGGGCTGGAGCAGACCTGGTCATGAAGGCTGGGGTTTCTGTGTGATTTTAAGGGATGAGCCTAGGGAAATCAAGGAAGCTGCGTGAGACCCGAGAGGTTCTGCCCAGAGGTAGTGGTGGCACCTGGGTGGGACACCTGTGGCCTAAGGTGTGATGTTACCCTGTTCCTGGTGACTGAGCCAGTATGATGAGGAAAGCACAGTGTGTTACACGAGTATCTGTTACACGACTTACAAGGTCCTTAAGATAAAAATAAATCAGTCGCCAAGGAAAAACCCAAGTCTGCCTCCTCATCTTTGGAGGATTTCCTCCTTGGATGGGTTTCGGAAGACTGCACTTGGCGGTTATTTTTAAAGCCGTGAGAGAAAGCCGGCATCTGTGTAAGCTTTATCCCCATCTCTTCATGAATCCGCATTTCCAAGCGATCTTTCCTAACGCAGAGTTACTGACAGACCTGAAATGGACTCACCTGTGTCCCCTTCATGGAGTGTGAAATACCGTAAACCCCTGACCTGTAGATGTCAACCCATCTGAGAATAAGGTTAACTGTTATGTTAACGAGGGCATATCAAAATAGGGTGTGTCTTAGCTAATCATTTTTGAGATATAAGAATACATTACACACCGAACCAACAAAGTTGAAAAAACGGAATTAAGGAAAATGCCAGAGAAGCTGAGACAAGGACTGGGTTCTTCTCCCCAGAGAAGAGTAAGATCTCTAGTGGCCTAGTGGGTAAGGAGTTGTGCGGTCAACCCAAATGCAGGTGGTTCGAATCTACCAGCTGCTCCACACGAGAAAGATGGGCTATTTCTTCTCAGGTGATTTACTGCCTCCGAAAACCCATTAGAGGGTCAGCTATGAGTCTGTTCCAACTCAAATGCAATGAGTTCAAGTCTCAGAAACGGAAATAACTTTGCTAAAAGCCACTTGCTTGTGGTGTTTCTGAGAGGATGCTCCTACAGAACTGTACGGAGAAAGCTGTCTCAGCTCAGATGCACTTTCCATCATTTTTTGCAACCCTCAACTGGCAGAACAAAGGGCCCGTATTCTTAGAGAGCAGCATTGAGATTTCTTTGAAAAGTTCACAGACAGGTTAACCCGGTGAACAAAACCAACCTGAACCTTGCCCTGCCCTGCCCTGCCCACCTCCACCGTTCTCAGTCTCAGTCTCTCTTTCTCTTGCACTGACCCTCACCTTTCTCAACACAAAGTCTCTCTCCAAGGACTAACTCCTGCTGAAAATATGCCCGAAGGTAGAGAAGTTTTCTTGAAAAAGCTCATTGGAAATGAAGTGTCCAGTCATGTTTCAGAGAAAACTGTGTTATAGTCAAGAGATGCTGGAACAGGAGGAGCTGGACCTTACTGAAAGGAAAGCACTGCACACACCGGTCTTAGAGCAAATGAAAGAGCCACTGGTTGCACTAGAAACCCAAAGTCGCTGTAAATTTTCATTGAAATTAATAATAAATATTAAAAAAGTTAAAAAAAACCTCTAAGGAGAGATTATATGAGGAAGACAGATTTAAACTGTTGATTTCTATGAGACATAAAACCCTGCATGAACTTAAGCCAAGATCCATCTGATGTAGCAACAATCTATCTCATTCCACAGCATCCTTGAAATTAAACTTGAATTTCTGGCAGTTTCTAGATATGCTGCTCCAACCATTTCTTAGTAATTTAAAAATATTTTACTTGCATATTATGTTAATTATATACATTTATTGTATTTGTCACCTAAATGACACTCCAGAAAATCATTTAAATTTAATTTTATAACTGAATTCCACATATTTATAGGATATTCTTATTTGTCAACAGTATTTTATACTATGACTGTTCTCATCGAGGATATTTTAATATTAATACATCTCTTGGCTAGTTATACTATCCTCTCACATTTTTTTTTCTGGTAGGAAATTGTGATTGCTATATTTACTGTATTTCCCTCATTCATAAGCAACAAAATGTGTGTGTATAAATCGCTTAAAATTTCTCTCTAAATACTTATTTGTGAAAGAATTATAACACCTACACTATAGTCTTAAGAGTTACATGAGTTAATATGAGCACTTAGAAATACTTTGTTGTATAAAGAGTGTTTTTGTTCTTATTAAAAAAAAAATTCACAGACAAAAATCACACCTGGCCCCGCCATGAACCTGCTGGACATGGGCACATGTGGACAGTGGGGGACAGATATAGAAGCTGAAAACACCCTCACCCCAGAAGCGGACATCTGTTGCCGACTCACTTCTGCCCTGTGGTGAGCCTATGGGACCAAGCAGGCTGTGTCGACAGGGGCTGGAGCCCCAACTCTTGATGCACGGGGGGTGAGAGGTGGGAGGGGGCAGCGGGCGGGCTTCCACTGCTCACCTTTTCCAGGTAGTCATGTCAGGAGCTTACCCGCTGCACCACCAGGGCCCCTTCACCAGGCTTGGCCTGCAGACTGGGTCTTTGATCAGGCGCTTTCCTGATGGGCTGCCCTGAATATGAACGTTTGCAGAAGCTCAGGACAATGAGAGGCCCCACCTGGCTACCTCTGTCCACTGTCCTGTGTAAACTCCTGCTTCCAGCCAGTAACTGCCAAGATGCATCCGCTCCCTCGTGCAGACAAAACCTGGCCCCAGTTCGTGGAGATGCTAAACCACTCAACCTTCCATGCCTCTATCAAGCGTCCAGTGCGTCACTCTCTTTTCCCTTCCTCTCAAAATACCAATTCCGGTTAGAGACGCACCTATGTCCTGATCACTCGGCTCTATGATCATCTTTCCGGCTACTTGTCAGAAAGCCCAGTGGGGTCACAGCCACTGACCCAGATGCGTCTACATGGGGCAGGGTGGGGTAATGAGGGGGGAGTGTCTGCAGAACGCCCTCCTTCGGAGCTGCCCCTGGGCTGGAATTCTCCCGAGGACACTGCCTCTCCACGGTGGACGCACTGTGCTTCACCTGCTCCTCTGCTAAGTGAGAGGTCCGCGATCTGAACCCACTCACGGCTCTGAGAGACGGACAGCTTCCTCCTCAAACATTTATGGCCTGGAAAAGCCGGTGGAGAGGTGCGCAGGTCAGAGCGGACTATCAGATGGCAGCGGGCTGAGTCTCGTTTTTGGAAATCAGAACTCAGCATTTCCATGCAATATGGACGCCACTGTAGACTTTTAGTGTATACTAACGGCTTCTTCAAAAAGCCCAAAAATGTAAGTGTTGAGGAAAATGAAATCTAAATTTCAATTAGAAGTGTTGGTATAAACTCATCATGTATTTAATTACTCAGTAATAAAAAATCCAGTATGAGTGAGCATCTGTAGTACCTAGACTTTGGTTTAAAAACACTTCCCCCCAAAAAAGAAGCCAGGATTTTGTGACCAGAACATGAGGGGTCTGGAACTCTGTCAGAGAGGCACCCAGAACGGAAGGAACCCAGGTTATTATCAGGCCCCAGCCCCCCATTCAGGAGGACTCGGACGACATGAACAGGCTCCCACCACAGACACGACATTCCTCCGCGTGGAGCTAATAAAATACCAACTCAGGAACTAGTTGTGGGTTTTTTTGGGGGGTGTAGATAGAGCACATGACCGAACCAGAATGTTAGATCCAGACCCCGCAATGCCCAGGGCAGGAGGACAAGCTAACCAGCGCCGCCCGGAAGTCCAGCAGATTCAGACCACAGGGAACTCAGCAGGACAACCAACCAGTGAGAGGACTTGAAGAAAAAGATGGACCTTTCGATCAGAAGCCTGGCAGGGGTGGGAGTCCAGGCTCACTCTCCAGGGGACCCTCTCTCCACTACAGAGTGGAGATGAGAGGTCGCAAACCCACTTCCCGTATGAGATGCCCATCCCGCCCCAGGCATCCTCGCCAACTCACCGTTCCTCCATGAGCTCCCGGATAGAGGCGACAGTGGGGCCGGATCCCAGATGCGTGTAATAGGGACCCTCGTCCTTCTCCACTATTTGTTCTGCAGAAACACAGAGCGTAAACATTTAGCCATTTCAACCCGTCATCAGTGTCAGCTTACAGAGGCAGATGGGGGGGGAGGTGGGCGTGTTACAGAACAGGAATTCCAAAGGGCTTCCAGTGTGCTCCACCTCCTTGGAGAGAGAAGGAAGTACAGACTGAACTACAATGACCCTACAGCCCATGATAAAGCCAAGAGCCATCCGGCCCCGCCCACCGACCCTGGGACCTGGGCTCTCACACCACCGTCTGAAAGCTAAAGGCTCCAAGCGATCGCCCAGCTGTCCCCTTCCTAAGTCTTACTGTGCTCTACAGGGACCTCTGTGCCTGGTACTGAGGAGCTGTGCTGCCAACCCCAAAGCAGGCGGTTCGAATCCCACAGCTGCTATTGGGGGAGAAAAAGGGACCACCTCTTCCCGTGGATTGATTTCCTCTGGAAACCCGCTGGAGGGTCAGCTGTGGGTGGGCCACCCCTGTCTGTACAGGGATCACACTTGGCCGAGACGGGGAGGAAGGGACAGGGTTGGGCACGGTTCTCCCTGCAGTCCGCAGGAGTCACCCTCTACTCGAAGGCACGGAACACCTGTCCTCTGGATTGGGGGTCAGCTCACATTTTCTGTTAAGTGTCACACAACATGTGTTTTAGACTTCACAGGCTACGTGGTCTTTCCTGCTGTAGCATGTGGCCAGCCACAGGAGACGGGAAACAAACGGGGCGGTGCGCTCCAACACAGACTTATGACAACAGGCAGCAAGTATATGCATCCAGATGCTGTTAAGTGCTGCAGAGTCGAAACTGACTCAGCTGATTTCCGGGGGGTTCTCAGAGGCTGCCCGTGGCCATGGAGGAGACTGCCCGTCTTTCTCCTGTGAAGAGGCTGGCAGATTCAAACCACCCACCTTTGGGTTGACAGCACAGCTCCTTCCCGCCCATCCATACATACACGTCCATTCATGTACACAGTGACACGCAGGGCAGCACAAAGAAGGATGCTGCCTGGGTGAACAAACACCTTCCTGGGACCCATTTATGCGGCCCGGAGCTTTGGAGGATGCTAGTTTCGTTCACTTGGCATAATCTAGCTCTTAAAGATTACACCTCACATGGTAGTGTGGCGAGGGCTGGGTTCTTAGAAACTTTCTTAGAAGCAAACATTTGGACAGAGCCACTGGCCTCTCTGCATCTGGAGCCAAGAACATGAAGGAAACCGGACACTCAGAGCAGAAATGAGTCCGTGGGACTAAGAGTCTGTCCAGGCCACCGCCTCCTGCACAGGCGACCACGAGTGTCTGTGTCCACCACGCCTCAACACTGATCACAAACACAACAGGCAGGTCCTGACAGAACGGGGGCAAAATATGCACCAGAATTCCAGCTCTCTATCGTCCTCCCCTCGCTGGACCCGCTGAGGCTTGGGAAGCCCAGGTCCCACTGTAAGGAGATACTCCCTGACCCTGGAAACCAGACGAGGCTGGAAGGCCACCTCAGAGTGAAATAAGAGACTGTGTCACAAGCTGAACCGTCACATCCGTGAGCCCTGCGTCCTTTAAGAGGCTGTGTCCAGTATCCCAGGGAACTCAAGGTCCAGTGCTGTCAACAGTCCACGACATTCTGGATCCTTCCTTGGTGGGTATTTTTAGAAGGGTCTTCAAAGCTTTAGGAACTAAGTTGCAACTATTGTTCCTTCCTTGTACACAACAGAAGAATGAAGAAAAGCGAAGGCGTAGGGGAGCAGTTCGGCCAAAGGACTCACATGAACCTCAAACTCTGCGACCCGAGACTAGGCTAACTAGACGGTGTCTGGCCACTGCTGCTGACCACTCAGAAACGGACCCCCGTAGAAGGTCCTGGACAGAGTGGGAGGAAATGGAAACACAGCTCCAAAGACTGGAGTGGCCGGGCTCACTGGTCTCACGAGGACTGACAGACGTTCCCCCCGAGTGGCCCTCAGGGTCCCTGGGCCACTGGCACTCAGGTGACCCTAAAGGTGTAACACAGGCCAGGGCTCGTCCCGTAGAGTGCCTTCATGTGAGATCAAAAGGGGTAACGCTCACAAGGCAGGTAGGGGACCCAGACTCTTGGGATTGCCATTAACGACACAAAATGTCCCTGCACGGTTGAAAGGAAAAGCAACTTGCTCTGTCAATGTCCACTGAAATCACAGCAGAATAAACGGACGAAGGACAAGAAAAAAAGCAGGGAGGCAAGGAGCCAGGGGACCTCAGAACGGCCAGGACCCAAGTAACGCGGACGAGGAAAACCAGTGTCACTCATCAAGTGCAAGGAGACTTAAGTGGGACTCTAATTTGCTGTGTACTTTCACCCAAACCACAGCATTTTAATAAGAAACAGGCATTGGGATATAATTAGCCAATGGCTGCTAAGAGAACAAACAGGTCTGCCCCGGAGAGGGTGACACCAGGCTGTGCCCTGCAGGCAACGACTTGGAAGCTCCGTCTCACATACTTTGGGCACGTGGCCAGGAGGGACCAGTCCTTGGAGAGGGACGTTATGCTCACAAGGGTGGAGGGACAGCGCAGGAGAGGGAGACCCTGGGTGAGATGGACTGACTCAGTGACTGGGGCGGTGGGGGCAGGTGTGTCAGAGGCGGTGAGGGGGTGGCTCAGGACAGTGCAGATTCAGAGCTGCTGTTCACAGGGTCTCTGAGTTGGAGTCGACCTGACAGCAAATAAAGGGGGAGGCTTTGTGGTAAGGAGCTGCGCTGCCAACTCAAAGACAGTAAGTTCAAATCCATGGGCTTCTCCGCGGGAGAAAGACAGGCAAACTCCTGTGTGATTTATAGCCTCTGAAAAACTGCTGGAGGGTCAGCTGTGAGTCAGTTCCGACGTGCTGGCAGGACGCTTTGAGATCCTACATGAAATCGAGGTCACATGAATCAAAACAAGGATTTTCGGGGAGCTCTGGTGGCCTAGTGGTAAGGAGCTGCAACTACAATCCCAGAGGCGCACAGTTCAAATCCACCAGATGCTCTGCCGAGGAAGGAGGGACAATCTCCTCCTGTACCAGTCAGATCTGATTTGACGGTACACTCACACAAAAATAATAAAAAAACAAAACAAAACAAAAAAACAACAAGGATTTTCATCACAGCACAGCTTGCAACAGCAAAAAACTGGAAGCCATCCACGGCCCAGCAACAGTGAGACCAAGACGCAGGCAGCAGAAGGACGGTCTGATGGACAGACACCCTGCGTCTGTGTGGCGGAACCCCTCAACACAGGCAACCGAGGCAGAGACACCCAGCGCTGGCCAGTGCACACAGCAGGACCCCACATTAGTAACACGGGAAACCAGACCCGGGACCACATTGCCCAGGGGGCACACGCAGGGCTGCAATGGGAGTGGAGGCAGGTGACAGCAGCACCTTATGATTTCTGCCTTCACCTACATAAACGGCAATTTCACATGCAGGGAAGAAATCAATACAAAAAGGAGGAAACAGTTCTCATAAGAGCTGGGGGCAGGGAAGGGAATGTGTGGGGAAGGATGTGCAGGGGTCTGGGGGTGCTGGCGGAGCCCCAGTTCCCCACTGAGGTGGGAGGCAAATAGGTGATCGCTTTTAACACTTCCATTAAGCGAGGTGTGAAAACGGTCTAAGAGACAGTGTTCCAAAATGCAGAGAATTCACTTCATGGTCATTTAAAAAACAAACTCTTACTATCTAGTTGGTCAGACAAGATCCCACACCATGCACCCATGCCATCAGGAACCCCTCATGGGAACTGACATGTTTGATACCTGGTGCTGGGGCAGGTGGAGGGCTGGAGAGGCCAACCCGTACCTGTCGCCTTACTTAAATACATTACAGGGTGAAAGATTTCAGCAGAAAAGATCTCTAAGTGCTAGGCAAAAAAACCCCCAAACACCCCAAAACAACTAGTTTTTAAAAATAGTTATGAAGTTCTTGTCACTGCAGGAAGTTAAGAAACCATACACACCCCTCGAACGAGAAATTCAAAGAAAATGTGGTAGCCACCACCTGCAGGGAAGAAGAAAGGTCAACAACAGCACAGTGGGTTCTGGATCCGCCGCAGACGAAGACTCATTCTCTCCACCCATCAAGGGCCCTTCACCTGAGAAAGGGCACTGAACCCAGAGAGGAGGGGAAAGGGGTAGAAGCAGACCTCGGACACAGAAAGCCTTAAAGTGCACCTGAAGCCACTGTGAGAAGCCATGGTCACCTTCCCAAGAAGTCAGCACCAGGCACGGCAGATCCGGCCAGTGTGGGGGTACAGGGAACACGCAGCGACACTGCACCCACCGACCCGGCCAGCCGGTGTGGGGGTACAGGGAGCACGCAGTGACCGACCCGGCCGGTGTGGGGATACAAGGAGCACACAGCAACACCGCACCCACAGACCCGACTGGTGTGGAGGTATAGGGAGCACACTGTGACCGACCCAGCTGGTGTGGGGGTACAGGGAGCACTCAGTGACACCGCGCCCACAGACCTGGTGTGGGGGTACAGGGAGCACGCAGTGACACTGCACCCACCAACCTGGCCGGTGTGGGGGTACAGGGAGCACACTGCAACACTGTGCCAACCGTACCACCCCAGCTCCCACCTTCCTCAACCACCCGCTGCCCATCCTGCCCCATCCTAACACTGATACCACCCACTCCAGATCCCAACACCATATCACACACTGATACCTGCACCGTCACACTGCAACACCGCTACAGCCACTGCACCACCATACTCCCACCACTGCCCACAACACCGCTACAGCCACTGCACCCCCACACCCCCACCACTGCCCACAACACTGCTACAGCCACTGCACCCCACACCCCCGCCCACAACACCGCTACAGCCACTGCACCACCACTGCCCACAACACCGCTACAGCCACTGCACCACCACTGCCCACAACACCGCTACAGCCACTGCACCACCACTGCCCACACCACCATTCTAGCCACTGCACCACTCCCCCGCAACAGTGCTCCCCCTGTTCCCGCAGCATCCCGACCACCACAGCACAACTGACACCCCGCCCCCCCACAGAGGTCAGCTGCCCAGGACAGGAGCTGCCTGGGGTTGGACAGAACCAGGGGGTGCTCAGGACCGTGAGTCTCACACTGAAGCAGCCTCTTGACGAGGGAGTGGTGGACACGGGCCATCTGAGTCCAGTAAGCACAGTTCTCTGTGTCCCGAGGAGCTTGAGGGGAGCCCAGGCCAGGAGGGCACAACCCCGGGCACTGTCCCCTTCCCTCTCCACTAGAGTCCCTGCACTTCCTGCCCAGGACAACATCGTAACAGCACCACAAAAGTACCATCTGCCCCCCAAGCTGAAAGAATGTCATTTTTTCAGAAGAGTTTCCACTTTCTGGTAATTTTGTTACAATTTTAATTGTTCAAAATTATAAGTGCACCAGACCACAGTACCCTTTACCCTATATTATCCAAACACCATGCTGCTGGGTGCTGCTGAGATGGACTGGCCAGAGGCTGTAAATCACACGGGAGGACACTGCCCATCTTTGCCCTGCAGAGCAGCGGGGGGGACTTAGCTCTGGTCTGGCAGTACAACTCCCTACCCACGGGGCCCCCAGAGCTCCCCAAAGACGTATCTATCATCCGCAAAGAAACAGCTGTCAAAAGAAATCAGTCAACTCTTAATTTACTGACAGAAAATTACCTCCCAGATAGTTTAAGTGGAAAAAAACCAAACCAAAACAACCTAGGCAAATTTAACCACAGCATGTATTACACACCACCATGCAGGAAGCACGCAGTCATCACACACGGATCTGTGCACACACATACAAGCATCCTCTGTGTCAGCACCCAAAGCGAGAACAAGTTTGTAAAAGTCTGGCGAGCTCTGGTGGCCTAGTGACAAGAAGCTGCACTGCAATCCCCGAGGTACACGGTTAGAATCCATCAGATAGATGCTCTGCTGGAGAAAGAGGGACAATTTCCTCCTGTACCAGTCAGATCTGATTTGACAGTACACACACACACACACACACACTAATAAAATTTTATATATATATAAAAATTAAAAAAATGTCAAGTTCATCTGTGCTCCTGCTCTTAGGAAAGGGAGCAGCGGCCCGGCCCGGGCAGGTGACCGGATGGAGGGGGTCAGTGCTCTGCCTTCTACTCCCAGATGCCCATCGCCCTCCCCGTGGTCCTGGGACAAACTCTCTTCTTGTCTCAACTCTGCCACAGTCTCCAGCTGCCCCTCCCTGTCCCGTGCAACCCACTGGTGGGCAGCAGAGCGAACCTCAAATCAAGAGCACAGTCTGCAAGCCCTTTGTCCCAGGCCATCTCTGACCCTGGTCCCACCCTCCGTCCTGCCGCATGACCTCGGATGCTTGTGTCATTACACAGTGGCACCAGGAGGCGGGTCACAGAACATCACAATTGCTGACATGCAGTGAACCCACACAGGCTTTTCAGGTAGCCCTGGGCACCTGTGACGAGATCCTTCCCACCTCATGGACCCCCTTCACCTTCAAGTGTCACAAGAACACCATGTGCTGACATCACAGGACTGAACTGAGGGTCCAGCAGGACTGTGTCCATCACAGGCTGACCACAGTGTCCGGAGTACAAAAGGCGCTTGGTAACATGTAGACTCTGCCCACCACGTTGTGATAGGAAGGTCACTCCTTCAGGAGACGTAAGGCGGTCAGGGGGGTGATCATCCATGATGGGATTGTTGAGGACATAGAACACCCAGCATCGCTCTCCATCCCTCCGTGCGCAAGTGACTCGCCCACAAGGTCTCCCAACAAAGACTTGTTCCAAACGGACAGTGCCTTGAACCATCGTAAACAGAGGATTATGATACATCAGGTGCAAGTGGAGAACGAGGCAAAGGCAGGGGAAGAGGGGAGAAAGGGTAAGAGGACAGGGGGACAGGGGCCAGGAGACGGGGAGGGAGGAGGAGCCGCGGAGTGTGAATGCTGGCGAGGACGGTCTGTCCAGGGGCGAGGACGGTCCGTCCAGGGGCGAGGAGACCACACAGTGCACGGAAAACAAAACTCAACCAAGTGCCAGAACCTCTGGGCTCTGCTCCAGATATCATCGTCTGGAGAAAATGCAAAGTAACTTACTGACGGCCGGGTCCCGCTGCCACGGGAACACCATGTGGGTGCATGCGGCCTGTCCTCTGAGATGCACAACACGAGAAAGGCCAAGTACAAGGAGAAGGCACACAGCAAATCCTGCCCTGTGGACCCGGCAGCAGCAGAAGGCGAGAGGCATGCGCACAGCCAGGCCAACATGCAGCCTGGCCAGACACGTTTCCCCAGGCGGGCTGGGGCCACCAGGCCGTTTGAAACAAGTCACTCCCCTCCCGTTAAGCCCTCACAGGGCAGTCCGCAGAATCTTCTAATAGTATCTCCTTGGGGCCCCAGTGGTGCTGTGAGTCAGAGTGCTAAGAGTGAGAGTCAAGGTCTAACCAGAAGGTTAGTGGTTTGAGCCCATGGTCCTCTTCAGGAAAAAAGACAACACAGATTTCTCCTGCAGAGACTGGCAGCTTGGGAAACCCTCTGGGGTTAAACAGGTAAAACCCTATTAAAGCTTTACCTGGAGGCAAAGATGGGAAGACTTGACCTCACGTATTCTGGGCATGCTGTGAGGAGGGGTCAGTCCTTGGAAAAAGACATGATGCTGGGAAGGGTGGAGAATCAGAGGGCGAGACAAAGACCCTCGGCCAGATGGACGGACACAGCGACTGCAGCAACGCGCTGGAGCGTACCGGAGATGGGGAGGTGGGCGCAGGGCTGGGTTCAGAGCTGCTGCTCAGCGGTAGCCCGGAGCCACAGCTCGTTTGCTGCCATCTAACAACAGCTGCACCAGGGAGCTGAACTGACTGGATGGCAGGTAGTTTCTTTCACTCACGTCTCTTTCCCAGAGTGTATCGATCTGTATGGGAGTTGATTACACAGTTCTAATATAAAGACTGGTGTCCAGGAGTTCTCCCTGCCCCCCACCCGTGAATACATCTCCATCAGGAACAGTGTGCAGGGAGGGAGGGGTTCTGCAGGCCACTGAGTGGGGGTCTGAGGTGCCCCAGCCAGGAGAGAGAGGTGTAGTCTGTGATGAGAGGAGCACCAGGCCAGCCAACAGCCAGGAAGGGGCCACCATACACCAGGAGCACTGACCAAACCCTAAAGATTTAGGGGAGAAGGGGCACAGGCAGCACTCCTAGGACTTCCCCCAGCTCCTCAGACTGACTGCTTTCCAGCCAAACCCAGGAGAAAGCAGCCACCTGGGCCTACGCCCAGGGAAAATGGCCCTCTCCCGTCAAACTACAGAACAGGCTAGACAACTGGGATCATGAAAGCTGGGCAGAGGGAGAGGCCCTAGTTCTTGTCCCTCCAAGGACGACCAGAGGAGAAACTTAAAATGGGAAACAGAATGGTCCACTGATGACCAGAAGGGAAAATCGCCCCCAGGAAACAGAATTAGAACCTGCAACTCAACCAACAGCATCATAAAGATAAGGAACTGAGAACTACTTACACAGACAACAGAACCTGCCTCACACAGACCAAGAAAGCTGGTCAAGGAAAATCATAATATCCAGGAGGCTGCACACAAGGGCCAACATTATGAAAAAGCAAAACAAGCCTTCTCTTAAAAAAGCAGACCAGAACACAACCCCCATGAAAACCCCAGAGACAGGAGTTCCAAGAACGGGTACTGATGTAGCTACAAATGGTGAATGAAAGGGTTGAAACCATAAATAGAAGTACAAGAATTTTTAAAATCAAAGACAGAGAGGACACAACCAATACAATTCAAGAAACAGGAAAGCAGGAAAATTCAATCCAGAATATCAAAATTGATATTACAGATTTAAAAAAAAACAACTAAATAGAATAGAAGAGATGGGACAGAATCAGCAAGATAGAAAACAACCTCAACAAGAACTTAAAGAAGAAAAAACAGAGAAGACCAGAGGAAAATGAACAAAACAACAGAATTATGTAGCATGTCATGAAAGAAAAAAGCATACTCATGATTGGAATTCCAGAAAGGAGGGTGAGGAGGAAGAGCACTGAGAAAACTGTGAAGAAAACATCTCAGGTTATCATAAAAAACGAGGAACTATGCACTTAAGCAGCTGAGTGAAACACGCTAGATCCCCAAAGAAAAACATCAAGACATATCTTAGTGAAATACTCCTGGGCAGAGGGGGTGGTGGTGAAGGGATAGAAAAGATTCCATAAGGACTTGAAAAGAAGGGTTGGTAACAGGCATAGACCGACAGTGATTCATTATATGAAATACAATGTATATGAATGTATAAAACACAATGTATATGAATGAGTAATCAAAAACAATTTTGAAAACCTAGCATACATTTAAAAGGCAATTAACCTCTCTTTATAAACACGGAAACTGATACCATCCTCACTGGTCACTGTGTAGATGCCTCTGTATTTTCATATAGTTTATGCTTTATGTTGTTAAATTTTGGGTACTTGCCAATTTAGGAACTAAGAAAATAAGTACAAGAAAAAGAAATTCCCTGCTTCTGAGTCAGAACTGACCATCTAGCAAGTTTTCCAAGGCTGTAAATGCACTTGAGGAGAATGCTGATGGAGCTGAATCATGGACCTCAGTGTTGGCAATGGAATTCTTTTCCTCTAAACCACTAATGAGATGTGTGCAACGATACTAAGTATTACTTGGAAGTTTGAAGTATTGTGGGAATTACCAAAATGCGATACAGAGGTGAATGAGCGAGCATATGCTGTTGGAAAAATGTCAGAAGACTTGCTGGAGACAGGGTTCCCAGATCCCTCTAATTTGTAAAAACACAATTTTTAGGTCAATAGGATGAAATGCCCTTCTACTGCTCAATTTTTTTAAATTATTATGTGTGTGTGTGTGCGCGCGCACTGTCAAACTGTATCTGACAGGTACAGGAGGAGATTGTTCCTCCTTCTCCAGCACAGCATCTTGCGGACTCAAACAGCGCACCTCTGGGACTGCAGTGCAGCTTCTTGCCACTAGGCCACCAGAGCTCACTAATCTACTGCTCAATTTGAACTTGAGATTTCACCCTGGCCACTGGAAGGTATGAAGGCAAGGAAGGCCATCTCCACTGTTAACGGGATCCCTGGTCTCAGATTTTTAGTTCAAAGCCACTAGCCACTTCTTGAGAGAAACGTGTGGCATGAGGCCTCTGCACGGGTGGTACTTAGGGACTCTCTGGGGCTGTTCTGCTCTGTTCGATAGGGTCACTAAAAGCTGGCTACACCTGATGACAATTGTGTGTTTACTATGCACACACACAGCAACACAGTGGTACTTCCGAAGCACCTTTATAAATGAATGAATTCCCTTGCTCTCCTTCTTCCCCTTTGCTGGTCTCCTCATAGTACTTTCCCTCTCCTCATTACTATTTATGACACTGAGCATAAAAATGAATGCATTTCAGGTATCTAAGTTCCTTCAAGGCAGTTCCAACTTTCTATACAACAACAGCTCTCACAACAGCCGTCTACAGACAGAAGGAATGGACCCTGCATCACCCCCTCCCCCACTGGCGTGTCTGAGCCCATTGCGGTGACCACAACGTCCGTTCAGCTTCCTGGAGGTCGTCCTCGTTCGTTGACGCATGAATGGTAACTTAACTGGGTATCAGGTTATTTATTTTTAGGGGGTGATAGAGAATTCTTGATTCAAACTTTTCACCTCAATATGCTATTACTCCACTGTGTTTTGGTTTCTGATGAAACTGCTTAGTCTGTGAGATAAGAGACTCTTATCTGGGGAGTTCTGGTGGCCTAGTGGCAAGAAAACTGCACTGCAATCCCAGAGGAACACGGTTCGAATCCACCAGACGCTCTGCCGGAGAAGGAGGCGCAATATCCTCCTGTACCAGTCAGATCTGATTTGACGGTACACACACACAAAATAATTTAAAAAAAAAAAGAGACTTATCTAAAATAAAGAGCTCTCAGAAATCAGGAGTCCTCTGGTGCTGTGGATTCAAATGCTTCCTAAAAGGTTGGGGGTTCAAATTTACCAGCTGCTCCTTGGGAGAAAAAGAAGGCATTCTGCTCCTGTGAAGATGGACAGCCTCGGAAGCCCAGTGGAGATATCCTACTCTCCGACAGGGTCTGCAGTCAGGGACCTCTCCAAATTGCTGAGGAGCAATGATGTCAGATTGAGGACTAAGGTGCCATCTGATTCAGGACAGTCTTTTCCATCACACTTGCTATGCATCTGAGAGCTTGACAATGAATAAGGATGCCAGAGAAGGACTGATGCATTTGAGCTGTGGTGTTAGAGAAGAGTACTGAATATCCCATGGACTGCCAAGAGAACAGGTATGTCCTAGAGAAGGTTTAGCCAGAGCGCTCCCTGGAGGCAAAGGTGATGAGGCTTCACCTCACATACTCCAAGCCTGTTGCTAGGAGAGGTGACTCCTTGGAGAGGGACATCATGGTTGGGACGGTGGAGGGACAGTGAAAGAGGAAGACCCTCAATGAGATGGAATGACATGGTGACTGCAGTGATGGGCTGAAGTGTATCTGAGATGACAAGGACGGTGCAAATTAGGGCAGGGTTCAAACCTGTTGCTGACAGGGTCACTAAACGGCACCTAACTATGAGGTCATGACCTTGGAATTGACTCAAAGGTGGTGTGCTTGGTTTCTGCTTTCACAACAAGGAGAGACTGAAACACAAAGGAGAAATGGACAGAAGAGTCCAACAGGCACATTACAAAGGTAACTTCCATTATTAATGTAAGGTAAATGACATGATTACAAAGGATGGCATAGAAAAATGTGTTCATTCCATCAGTCATCAGTGCAATGGGAGTTCAAACTAAAACAAGTTAGTGCCGTACCCTCTGGATTGGCTGATATAAAAAAGATGGACAGTCCCATTGTCTGGGGTGGCTGCAAATCATTCCCACCACTCTGGAAAAGTGAGGGTGTCTACTAAATGTACAGATCCCATTCCTAGAGATACCCCCAACAGAAATACGGGGCCGCACATCTGAGGGCGCTCATGGCCACAGGAGGGACAGCCATCACACAGCAGAAACAAGCCAGCCAGCTGCGTAGATGGAGTATGTTCATACAAGGGGAAAACTGTCAGCATGGTCACAAACGACACAGCAGGAGGCACACACAAACTACAGTGTCTGCTCCACACAGCCAGAGAGGGGGTGTCGGAGGAGAGGATGCCCGTGCGAGTCTACATCCTGTATGAGTCCACACCCTGTGTGACTCCACACCCATGAGCTCAGGACAGGTGGATGCAGCCACCGTGCTGAGAACGGGGAATGGCCATGAGTGAAGGGCAAGGTCAGGGTCAGCAGGTCTTGGGACTGTGCAAACCACCAGACTCTGTTCCGATGGTGCACACACACAGAGCAAAGAGCATGGACCCCAAAGCCAGAATGTCACCGTTTTCATGAGCCGTGAGCCATCTCCGCCGTCCACCTGTTCTGGCCCACAGAGGGCGGCCCCGAGGCGGACTGTCACCTGCCCATTCCCCTCTGCAGAGTCCAGAGAGGGGGGGCCAGGAGGGACGTTCTGAGGTGCCAAATGGATTTTAACCCACACGCTGCTTACACACAGGCCTGTCTGCTGACAAGGTCTAAGGTGTAATAACTATGAATAGGTCCACTGAGTACCTGGTATTTGCATGCTTCCCCATATGTGTACTTTTAATAAAAACGGTTTGGTTTTTTTGTTTTGTTTGTTTGTTTTTTACTTTTGTGTTTTATTTATTTAAGAAGTCCAGGCCTTGACTGCGTATTTCCGCAGTGGGTACAGGCGCTCTTTTCGCTGCTGCTTCTTGGTCTTCAGGTTCTCCTCATGCTTGTTGAGCCTTCGGTGCATGGCACGTGTTTTCTTGGGCCGCAGATCCAGGGGTTTGTACTTCTTGCCCTTATAGTATTTTTCAAGGTTCTCCTGAGTCTGGTTAATAACAGTGAGAACACGGGCAATGGATTTTTGGACAGCTCGGATTTTGGAGAGCTTAGAAGCCGCACCGCCTGTCACTTTGGCGACGCGCAGCTGGGAAAGTTCCACCTTCAGATTGTCCAGCTGTTTCAACAGCTCCTCCTTCTTTCTGCGAAGGTCCCGAGCCTTGATTTTGGCCATGGCTGAGCGATAGAACCTGGCTGCCGCCTGATCCAAGCCCAAGAGAAAGAGCCAAAAATGGGTTTTTAAAAAACATTTTTAAAGACAAAGTGCATGGATGAGCTTGGTTCTCATCTGCGGGCGCTTCTTCAATTCCGCACGTTCCCCGGTCTGTGCTTTGTCTGGTCCCCCTCAGTCCTTGGTGGGGGAAACATCTCACCATGGAGTGATCCCTGTTCTGGGGAGAAAGGTCCTTTCTGACTCTGCTGGTTTTCCCTCTGGGCCCCTTCTCCGCCCATCCCCTCCACTCTGCTCTGGGTCCTGGTCTTGCCTGGGGGTTGCCTTTCAAGCTGGTCCCTCTACACTGCCCCGGCTCCCTTGTGTAACACTCTGGTTTTTTGCATTCTGCACCTCTGCTGCAAAGGTATCCCCTGTCACTCTCCCTGCCCAGCAGCAGGGCTCTCCTCCTCCGAGCTGTCCTCCAGGCCGCAGTGTCGGCAGTCCCCCTGCAGCCTTTCTTGAGTGCCCCCAGCTCCACGCCAGCTCTCAGGGTGAAGTCTCCTCAACGGCTCTGAAGGTCTATGGGGTGGCTACTTCAGGTTTTGTTTCCTACCTCACCCCTCCATTCACGATGCCGGATTAGCCCCCTTCTGCTGTCCCCACGAGAGCTCTGTCACTCCCAAACAGGCGTCTGCTTGCTGGTTTTTTGAACAGAGTAAGCTTATCTCCGGGGCTTCTCTGTGAGGACACGAAAGTCACCGGGAGCAGGTCATAATCCTCTGTCGTGCAGAGCTGAACGACGGACTGTAGGACTTTTACCAAAATGCAGACACCAACAGCACCACACGGGATGGGAAATGGGTAACGTCCTCCCACACTGTCCCCTGCGGCTGGGGCTCCAGCCTGGACTGGTCTCGCCTCCGTTACTGACAGGAAGGATGGACCAGCATCTCCACACGTGCTGCTTCACTCGGATGCTGCGCACTTTCCTCAGTGAGTTAGAGATGGAGCCAAACAAGAGTCAGACCGAGGTCTCAGTTACTGTTCAGAAGGTCGGCAGCCGGGGTGGAGGCATCCGGACGCAGTGAGACTGGCTGTGGGCGGCTGGGAGTATGTGTGTGTCTTTGGAAGGAGATGGAGGACCCAGAATTTTGGGTTATTCTTCTATATGTGAAGAAACCTATGGATCTGGGTGCGACACCAAGGCAGAGGGAAGCCTCAGTGTCTAGGACTGTGCTGGACGGTCCAGCGGTCACTGCTCCACAGGTGAGCTTGGCCTGGTGATGCTGGCCCTAGGACACAGGACACAAAGCTGGCTCCTGAGACGAGGCCTTCTCTATCCTGTCAACCATACTCGCCCCAACTGTGCATCTCGTCAGGAGGCTGGGGGTGGGGGGGCATTGTGCTTCATTCCTGACTTCCAGAAGTGTGGGCTCCAGGATCCACGGAGTGGGGGTCCTCCTCAAGTCTCTGTATTAAATACACCTTAAAGAGGCAGGAAGCTCTTGAAATCTACATTTAAAGATTGAGGCTACCTTTAAATTTCAACTGATGAAACTCCCCCTTGCACCTCTGTGACTTTGGGTTCCTTTCCCCAACTTTCAGGGGTACTTTGCATCATTTGATAGTTTTATATTTTCTCTTTTAGGGCCCAGTGTCACGTTTTTCATTCGTAAGAGGTAAAATGACAGTAAAAGGCAAAGCTCGATTCTTCTTAAAAATCCATCTGATGGAGTCACTTCTGCAGTGTGAGGTCGTCTCAGGAATATCCCACCTGAACTATATTAACGGCTCCAGGCGAGCGGGAAGTCTTGGTCTTGAGAAGACGCTGGTTTTGAGACCCTAGGTATGTTCCTCTCCACTGCACACTTGACCTTACACTGACAGGAACGTCAGTGCTGCAGCCCTTCTGTGGTGGCCGGACGAGTGAGCCGCAGCACCCCGGCCCAGCGCCAGCCGGTGACGGGTCCTCACACAGGTGCGCCCTCCCACCTATCTCTTCTCTCCATGCAGACCAGGAGACACAGGTGTCCAGACGGCTCAGGACCGGCACACAATTCACACATAGCTTCCCACACGCCCGTCTGCACCCCCTCATCTCTTCCAAGCAGCCCTCCATGCAGCCTCAGTTTCCTGGCCTCACGTTAGCAAATGAACATGTAAGCCCTCCAGGCAGCCCAGCTAATTAGAACGCAGGTCCAAGGCAGTTAGTGCTGCCCAAGTTCATGGCTACGTGCAGTCACGTGCTGGACCTGGACTCTGGATCAGACATAACAGGTGAATGACCTCCACCCACGTCCCCAGTCAGCTGCCTTGAGTCCCTGAGCAGCACGGTGGGCGGCCAGAGGGAGGCAGGGGGACCCCTGTGACACCGGCCAGAGGGAGGCAGGGGGAACCCTGTGATGCTGGCCAGGGGGAGGCAGGGGGACCCAGTGACGCTGGCCAGGGGGAGGCAGGGGGACCCCATGATGTCGGCCCGCCGGAGGGAGGCAGGGGGACCCCATGACATCGGCCCGCTGGAGGGAGGCAGGGGGACCCCTGTGATGCCGGCCCGCCGGAGGGAGGCAGGGGGACCCAGTGACGCCGGCCTGCCGGAGGGAGGCAGGGGGACCCCATGACGCCGGCCCGCTGGAGGGAGGCAGGGGGACCCAGTGACGCCAGCCAGGGGGAGGCAGGGGGACCCCATGACATCAGTCGGCTGGAGGGAGGCAGGGGGACCCCATGACGTCGGCCCGCTGGAGGGAGGCAGGGGGACCCAGTGACACCAGCCCACCAGAGGGAGCCTAGGGGACCCCCATGACACTGGCCTGCCAGAGGGAGGCAGGGGGACCCCATGACGTGGGCTGACGGCAAAGACACAAAGTGAAACCATTGCGTGCGGTAACAAATGGTCCCTGGAAATCCAACCCAGAGGACGAGAAAGCTGCCAGCCCACCAAAAAGCGCAGATGCTTCCTGTACTTGACACAACTGTCGCCTAAATGTTCAGAAGCACGACACTCAGCCTCTGTTCCCCAAGCACCTGGATGCCACTTGGAAGGCTCATAAATGCAAAATAAAGACGGGCACGCCGTCCAGTCCCGACTCCTCCCTCAGCATGATCTTGGCTCTTCAGCCTCCCAACGGCCCATCTTTGTGACCTAATCTCTCCTCCACACGTCCCCCCATCTCCTTCACAGGCCCCTGGGGGAGAGGTGCTGGGATCATCTATTCTCACGCTGTGGCTGATGGGATGACAGCAACCTCAACTACGATTTTTAGTTGTACATTATAAACCAGCACTGCAAGGAGACCGAAACTCACGGATCTAATGAGGGAAGAAATTGTGCTGCTAATCCAAAGGTCCATGGTTCGAGTCCACCTCCTGCTGCGTGGGATAAACATGGGCAGTCTCCCCCTTGTGCCATTCACTGCTTCTGAAGACCTGCTGGGGGGCCAGCCAGCTACGGATGTGGCTCACTGGCTCTAGGCCTGGTAGACGCCCCCAAAATTCCAGGTCCAGAGTTTCTCTCATCTCAGGTTTCTAACCCTGGTCTGCAGTCTTAGAACCCACCCAGTCACCCAAACAGGAATCCTGAGAGTCACCCTGGACCCGATGTACAGCTGATGTGTGAGCCAGTGTTCTCTTCTCCACCCCTAAACCAGGACCACGCTCCTAATTCAAGTCTTCAGTAATTCCGGCCTCACTTATACCTGAGCCTATAAGTTGGTTTCCCGGGCTTTGGCATCATTCTGCTTCCTGAGATACTGATCCTCTCCGGCCAATCTCCACCAGTCACACCAGAGCCCCGTGTATTTCCATGTTCCCTCATCTCGACGTGTTGTGATCGGTGTTACGTGTCATCTAGTCAAACGGGACTCTTAGGGGCCCTATGAATAACAGCTCTGAATCCTGCCCTGTCCTGAGCCAACCCCACCACACGTGACCCACTGCCACAGTCAGTGTGTCACACCATCTCTTCTAGGGTCTGTCCTTCCATCCTTCCCAGCATGATGTCCTTCTCCAAGGACTGGTCCCTTCTGACAATACAGCAAAGTCTGTGGGACCGGGCTTCACAATCCTCTCCTCCAGGGAGCGCCCTGTCAGTAGCCTTTCTCATGTTCTCTTGTATCGCTCAGACATCTACCTTGTCCCTAAGACAGAGAATCTGAAAGAAAGTCTTAAAAATAAAACCAAACACATGAATTCTAGTATCTATTTGGTTGGACTAAGGTGAAGCTGGACTGGAAGTGCTAACACCACCTCAACACTTCTCTTTCTCTTGATGAACTCTAAGAAGTAGCAGTAACGGTCTCACATCTTTGAAGAACGAACAATAAAATAGGATGAATTACAGGAGAGAGAGAGAGATAAAGAAGGGGGTCCAATACTGGGGGAGGAAATAGAATTGAAAATCTTATTCTTCAAGGAAAGGGTAAAAGTAGATCTATAATTCTAATAAGTCTCACTAAGAAAGCTAAGCCCGAGTGAACTACGTTAGGAATTCTAAAGGAAACCCCTCAGCTATCCATCCATGGTGGTAAGTGGGGAGCCCAGGAGGCTGTGTCGATGTCACACTGTCCCCATTTTGGAGGGAGATGCCATGGCCTGAGGCTCCGTCTCAGAGCACTGGACACTTCCTCGCTGCCGTCAGGCTGGAAAGAACTCGGAGGGATCCTGAGTTGTTCCCAGGCTGTAGCCTCTCCATTAGCAGTGTGGTCTTCACCACCAAATGCTAGGGAGAGTCTAAGATACCAAGTTGTTCCTGCCCATTGTGAAGGAGGAGTTTCCTGCTGGGCCCCGAGACTGAGACCCCCTTCCACAGGGCAAAGCACCAGGAAGCTGCAGACTTTAACACTAACATTTGGATTCCAACACTGCTATCTAGAAACAGACGCGTATACAGAAAAGATAAGAAGTTCCTCTTCATATCACAGAGGGCAGGAGGAGGAAGTAAGTTCTTACCAAGTCAAAAATGACAGGAAACAGACTTTGTTACTTTAAACAGAACTGGGTCCATGTGGTTGGTCACTGTGTGTGGATAGTGACACCAGCCATGCCCCTGGAAGACATCCCTTCACCCCAACATATCTACGATAAAGGACACCTTATTCTTCCACTGGCCGTTGGGCAAGACTTCGGGGCAGAAAGAGCAATTAGCTGGCAATGCCACATCTTCCAGTTTAACTCTTAAAACCTCTGTCTCCTAACCTGCTGGTTTGCTCTCTCCAGAACTAAACTTGAAAGCTACACTGGCCCTGCTCAACCCTCCAGAATGTAATGAAGTCACAGGAGAGGAGCCCCAAGCTTGCTTTCCCACTCACATCCTTCGAGCTCATCTCTGACCTAGCCTGACTTCCCGGCCAATCTGCGCATCCCTGAGAACAGACTGTGAGACCCACCACTCAGCAGCCTGTCTCTGACAACCACATCACCACACAGTGAAGGCACCTGCAAGGTGTGCATCAGCATATCACAAACACATTCATCCTGGCCCTGAACAGGACCGTTTGCTAAGTTTTTCAAACCTGTACAAATCTCTCAAACCTGTACAAATCCCACACCTTTTATTTAAAAAAATTGTGTGTGTGTGTGTGTGTGTGTACCATCAAATCAGATCTGACTGGTACTAGAGGAGATTGTCCCTCCTCCAGCAGAGCATCTGGTGGATTTGAACTGCTCATCTCTGAGATTGCAGTGCAGCTTTTTTGCCACTAGGCCACCAGAGCTCCCGAAATCCCACACCTTTTGAGGACCGCATTTCTTTCCGTGTCTTTTTTTATCTTGTTCTTTGAAGCATCAACTAACACGCCAGGTTTAGTCTTTCAAAACTGAGGTAAGCAGTTAGTTAATCCTCTTGCCTCTCGAAAGCACAGTCTTGACGCAAGGGTACAGCGTGCTGTGTGGGGTGTTTGCCCGAGTTTCTTGCTCAGTGTTGTACTGGACAAAACTCAGTACAGAGCTTAAAAATTCGTTTTCTTTTTCTATGTCACAAAGCCTCTGCTAGAAGGGGACCCTGGTGGCACAGCAGGTTAAGTGCTGTGAGGCTAATGTCAAGGTGACAGTCTGATTCACCAGCTGGCCTGAAGGACAAAGATGGGCATCCTCTTCCCATTAAGATTACAGCCTTTGAAACCCACTGCAGTCAGAATCAGCCGTGGACCTGGTTTTGCGGGTTTTTAAGCCCTATTCTGTTAAGTTTCTGCATCAATCAAGGGACCTTGGTGGCTTAATGGTAGAGACCTGGACTGCCGACACAAAGGTACGTGGTTCGAATGCACCAGCTGATCTGTGAGAGAAAGATGAGCAATCTCCTGAGGTTTGGGCATTGATAAGCCCTTGTCTGCTGTTAGAAGTTTCTTGCCATAGTTCGTATCGATCTGTTATCAGGAGAGCTTAATATTGTTGCCAAATTTCACCGGCCATTTCTTTTGGAAAATTCTGACCCACTGGGTAGCAAATGAGTTCTGGACAGTCTCCTGAGATTAACTGTGGCATGGGTGACATTTATTCCTAAATGTTTTCCTGAGCCAAGTTCACAAAGGTGCCAGAGGACGTGAGGTCTCTAGACACTTAGAGCAAACAAGAGGGTGGCCCCCAAGCACACCCGGCACGTCCAGAGAGCTGACCCCTCCTTCGGCGCTCTGTGTTCCCATCAGCACTGCCTTGGTCAGGACTGACTTCTCCCGGACAGTGTCGGCTATGGTACGGCGTGTTGGGTCAAGGCCATCCGTCCAGGTTCAGTCCCACTTCCGCAGCAGCTGGCTGCATGGCCCTGGCTTTAAATGACTGCTTCCCGCTTCAGTTTCCTCATCACGGAACAGAGGGCAGTGCCCACCTCGTGATGCTGCTATGAGGATTCAGTGAGGTAATGACGGGAGTACCTGGACCAGGGCAAGGATTTCGTAACTACTGTGAGTGTCCCCATCAACCTCGTCCCCAAGACGTCCACACTCCAGCAACATATCTTCCGCATTACGGCCGAGATGGACTTTGCGTGAGTCCTTCCTGTTCTAAAACCCATACAGTAGCATAAAAAATTCAGGACAGATATAAGTGGGGCCTGAGCCCCGGACCATGTGGGCAAACCAGGAGATAGTCCTCCTGAGATTCTTCCTAATTCTTCCTGAGCGAAGTGTCACCATCACGTCACCCCCAGGAGCTGGTGTCACTGTCATATCACTCCCATAGGCTGGACGTCAATCCCTGGAGCGAAGTGTCACCATCACGTCACCCCCAGGAGCTGGGTGTCACTGTCATATCACTCCCATAGGCTGGACGTCAATCCCTGGAGCGAAGTGTCACCATCACACCAATCCCAGGAGCTGGTGTCACCGTCACGTCAATCCCATGAGCTGGTGTCACCGTCACGTCAATCCCAAGAGCTGGTGTCACCGTCACGTCAATCCCAGGAGCTGGTGTCACCGTCACGTCAATCCCAGGAGCTGGTGTCACCGTCACGTCAATCCCAGGAGCTGGGGTCACCGTCACGTCAATCCCATGAGGTTTCTGCTTTTTAACTTCAACATCCTGAGTTGACATTTGTTAACAGAAACTATTTCTGGCTGCAGTTCTGGGCTCAGCGTGAGCTTTCAAGCACACAGGCTGGCGTGATGAGAGGTGATGACGGCATCTCTGGTCCCAGCTCCTGCCCACTGTCCACCCCTCCCATCCCATCCCCCCATAGCCACCCACACACGGTGCCTGCTGTCCCCAGCATAAGGCAGAGGGCATGCCCACCTCCACAACAGCAATCACCACACTGCCCACCTTTGGTGTCTAAGCCTTCGGTGGGCTCACACCTATGGTCTCTTGGTCCCCCAGCCCCACGTGGCAGTGGGCACTCAGTGAGTGCTGGGCACCCTCAGTCCCCTACATGGTGGTGGGTACAAATGAGCACTGGGCACCCTCGGTCCCCCAGCACTGCACCACATGGTGGTGGGTATGCGTGAGCGCTGGAAACCCTTGGTCCCCTGGCCCCACGTGGCGGTGGGCACACAGTGAACTGTGGGCAGGTGAAGGCCTCGTCATGTCAGGCTGTAGCTCCCTCCCTTCCGACCCCAGCACTCACCCACGCAGTCGCAGGTGGGGAACTCGGCCTGGGCCCTCTTGGCTGGCGTATCCAGTAGACTCTTGGTGGGGGTGTCCAGGTACTTGAGGGGCGACTCTAAGAAGCCGCTGAGGGTGGGAGTGAGCGGGTTCTCGGCCTTGGTGGGGGTGACATCCTGGCTCCCCTCCTCAGAAGGGAAGCAGGTGGTGGTCAGCACAGTCACCGCCCCTGAAGCCTCAATCTTGATTTGCTTGGGGGAGCGGCTGGCAAAGGGGCTCTCGGGGGCAGGGAGACACACTGGCTGGCTCTCAGGGTCCTGAAGGGGCACAGACGGGGGGCCGGGGAGCCCAAAGCTATCCCCAAATTCTGCCTCAAACTGCCGGATGAGCTCTTCCAGCTTGTCATCAGCAGGGGGTAAGGGGCCGGTGGGGCCCGCCTGCAGGGAGGATGTGGGGCTGGGGGACCTCGTTTCCTGAGTAGGGGGCAGCAGGCTGTCCCCAGGGGGACTTGGTGCAAATAGCGCAAGAGAGGGTTCTGGGGGCAGGGGGACCACAGAGCCCTGTGAGGTGGGGAGGGGTCCAGGCGGGTGAGCCTGCGTGTCCTCGGGGGCTGGGGGCCGCAGCCCCTCCAGGATGATCTGCCGGAGGGGTAGGAAGAGGGGCTGTGTGTCCCGGAGCTTGGACTTCTTTATCTGAATGGGCTTCCGGGCGGCAGGCTTGATGCCGGGGGTGCCTTTGTCAGTCCCCGGGGGGCCTCCGGATGGTGCCAGGGCCTGCTTCTTCTTCTTCTCTTTGGGTGGTCTGTCTGGAGGCCGTGGGGCCGGTGAGCTGACGGGGGTCCACCAGCTGGGCGCGGGGGTCTCCGTGGAGTTGGGGAAGGTGGCGTTGTGGGCCTGCTCCAGGAAGAGGCTGCGTTTGTGGTGAAGGTGCTGCTGCAGTGCGGCCTGGGCCTTCTGGTGGGTGTCAGGCTCCGTGGGCGGCGGGGCAGCCTCCCTCTGGAGGCCCGGGGACAGCGCGGGGGCTGGGGAGGGCGAAGGGGCCTCGGTCTTGACCTTGGGCTTGGTGGGCAGGGCATCAGGCCGCTTGAACACTGATTGGATGTAATCGCTGGCACTGCCCAACAGCTGCTCCAGCTCGGCCATGGGGTCAGGGCTCGGGCGCGGCAGGGGCCAGGGGCTTCGGGGGGCTGCTGGTGGGGTGTCTGTGCCCCAGGCTTCTGCAAACTCGGTCCGAGGAGGGGCTGGAGGGAAGGCAGGGCTGTCTGGGGCAAAGGGCGGGTGCTCCTCGGAGGGGACTGAAGGCCAGGAGGGGGCCCGGAGGTAGGACTGGGGTGGTCGGAAAGGGGCTGGAGGGGACAAGGCCTCGGGCAGCGGGCAGGACGCCTGGGAGGTGGCGTGAGAGGGCTGGGGCAGGGCCGAGGAGAGCTGGGTGAGTGCCTCAATGGCGATGGCGGTCTGCAGGCTGATGTTCTTCTCCTTGGCGATGCTCAGAGCGCTCTGGGACAAGGGCAGGCTTTCTGGGGGAGGTATCTGGGGGGGCTCGGCACTGAGCAGCGGTCGGGAGCTCGGGGCGGGGAGGCCAGCCTCAGCTGGGGGCAACGCAGCCGGGCGCCTGGGCGGCTCCTCCGCACCCTCCACCACCACGGACCTGATCTTCCCCTCCAGCCACGCGAGGTAGTCAGGGCACTCGGGGCCATCGCAGTTGCAGCTGGGTGGCTTCATGCCATGCCGGGCCAGGGCCAGGGCCGTCTGCAGCGTGTCCAGGTCTTCACCGCCCACGGAGCAGCCCTCGGCACCTGGCCGGGGGTCTCTGCCGCTGCTCCCCGGGTCCCGGCTCATCTCACGGTTGAAGGTCTCGTAGAGCCGGGTGCTGAGGGCACCATACGAGGACACGGCTTCGGCCACGGCCGAGAAGGCCACCAGGTCGTGGGCATCTTCCAGGCGGGCGGTGTGAGTTGGGCCCGGGGTGGCGTCCCAGTCGGACTTCTGGTCTACCCGCCAGGGACCTCCAGCCCCCAGCAGGCTGGGCCCAGCAGGTTCTCTAGCACCATTGACAGGCGCCCCTGGGGCGCCTAGCTGCCGCGCGTTCCCATGGTACACTGGCCCTGAGTCCATCTGACCTGGAAGAGGTCCATCAACTGGGCTGAGCTCTGAACTTGTCTGAGGAGAGACAAAAAAAAGGGGGAGGGGAAGAAAATGAACCCTGATATTTGAAAAGCATCGCCTTATTCTACAACATTCAAATGCACACCCAAAGCCCACTTTTCCACACAATCTCTGTCTCAGGTTCAACCTCTTTTAAACCAGTTCATCTCTACACATTTCCTTGCTTCACCAACAGACACTGAAAGGAGATCTTTTTTGTTGTTGTCGTTGTGCAGTGCCACTAAGTCAACTCTAACTCCTGGAATTCCTATGAGAAACAGACTGGACCCTTCCAACATCTCCTCCAGCTTGAGCCCGTGGGTGCCGTCCCTATGTCGGTCCATTCCATGGAGCTTCAGGAGAGACGGCAGAGGAACTGTGGTGCTGGTAGAATGCTGAACGCTGCAGGGACTGTCAGAAGCACAGACAAGTCTGTCCTGGAGCAACAGCAACTACGATGCTCCTTTGAGGCAGAGCTGGTGCAACCTGTTCTCATATACTCAGGGTCTGTTGTCAGAAAGGGCCAGTACTTGGGAAAAGGCATCATGCTGGGAAAGGTGAAGGGTCAAAGGAAGACTCTCAACAAGATGGACTGAGATGGTGTCTGTGGCGATGGGCTTGAGCCTATCACAGGTCATGGAATGGTGCAGGACAGGGCAAGATTCAAATCTGTTGTTTCTAGGGCCCCTGTGAGTTGTCCTCAACCTGACAGCACTTTGCAACAACAATGTGGAACTCTAGTGGGCTCTGATCCTTGTAGAACCTCAGAATGTCATGCTGTGGAAGTTCCCTGAGACAAGGGGGTGGTCCAGGAGGACCCCAGCCCAGCAAATTAAAAATCAATCCAAAGATGTGCAATCACGTTTAAGAAAATTACTTCCTCAGAAAGGAAAAATTCTTCCTTACAGTAGAATTCCAACCAACATTAGGGAGGGGATGATGGATTTAGTTATTAGTGAAGGCTAAAACTAAGGGCCAACGCTTAATGAGGTACAGAATACACGTCCTTTCAAAGTATTTCATCACAAACCGCTTAATGGTAATGTAATAGTGGAGAAATCTGGCAAAACCATCTTAACTAAGTAATAGAAGCTGTCATCACCACCATCAAGACAGACCAACATCATGCATCTCTTGACATGATGCTGTTAAAAAAAAAAAAGGTAACATCAGTCACCAGCAATTATTCATTCATTGTTGCACATTATTCTCCCTCCCCCTCCCTTCCTCACAAGGGACTCTTGCCAACATGTATCAATATGTAACAAAGAAACATCAGTTAATACCATGGTGAAAGAAATCTATGATACCCTCCTTCCAGAGACATCAACCTTAGGATAGAGACAGGCTCTCCCAGATGGCACCAGACTAAAGAGGCCAGGCAGCGAGAAACTACAGGTGAAATGGGGGAGGAGAGTTAGGCCTGCATTACTGCTTGTTTGAGACAGCTGAACTCTGAATACTCTATAAGTGAGTAACAATGTGTCAACATGAAGTTTTTGATGAGGGATATAGTGGTAACTTTGTCCCATGCTATGTCAGATCACTTCCTGCTCTCAGGAAATACACACCATACTTAAGGGTAAAATCACACTGCATCCCAAAGCGTTCATAAAGAACTGTATGTGCATCTATAAACATGCATGTGCACCACGTAATATCAGAGCCATAAACATATACAGGCTGGGTATATAGTAGCCTTGTCTGCTACGCTGCAACTTCCTCTGTGCTAAAATAAACCACCTTTTCATTAAATTATTTGTGGATATTTTATTATATAATTTTAACCGATTAATGAATCCATTACAGTGCCTAGTCAGCCCCTTACTGTATATTACCTTTCCCTTCACCCTCCGATTTTGTCTGTGAGTTTTAACATTTTCCTAGCATGGACAAGTGTTAGCACTGAAGGCTGAGTGACCCCGGCCTGGACTGCACAGCACCAGGGGAAGCTGGGACTCCATGGGGCCAGGGTCAGAGGCCACCAAGCTGGCCACAAAGCCCTCTGCTTTTCCAACAGCCTGTTCCCTCTGCCGTCTCCCAGGACTTCTGCATACACAGTTCTAGTGCCTGGAATGCAGAGCTCAGCCTCTCAGGCCATGGCGGCTTAGCACCTGGTCCTCTCCAACCAAGGAGGTGGGGCTCCCGATGGCTCCTCCCCCTCAATTCCCACGGTCCCCTGTTCATGCCCCTTAACGTCCACCAGGTGCCAGGCCAGTATATGTGTATGCATGCAGTTGCTGCTCCCGACAGACAGTGGTTCCTTCACAGAACCTCCAGTGTCCCTCACCTCTCTGCCTCCGGGTGACCTGACGCTGAGTCAAGGGAAAGCCAGGTGCAAAGCAAAGTGACCTCCCTTTCTGGGACTGTGACCAGTGGGCATGCACACCCTCCTCTAATCGAGAGGCACAGGTTACCTTTTAGACATCTAGGAATGCGGCTCATCACCCAGCACGCCTGCCATCCCCTCTGCCTCATAAATCTGAAGTCTGGGGTCCCTGTGTGCATACAGAGAGGGTGACGGAAGGGGACAGCAGAAGCATGCAGAGCGAGCGCTGCAGGGCCCCACAGCTGGCGCTCGGAGACAAATCCCGCCCAGGCTGAGGCCTCCCCAAAATGGTCAAGATGGCAAAAAGGGATTAAAAAGTCCTTTATGGTACGTAATTAAGAGTGGGGATGGGGCAGGCCTGCTCGTGTGTATCCCTGAGAAGGAAGGTATTCAGGCCAAGGAGTGCAGAGGGGAGACTGGATGCAGATGCCATGGCCAAGTCAGGCAGGGGGAGAGAGGAGAAGTTAAGAGGCTGTTGCTGTGTGCGGTCTGGGGGAGCCAGGGGTTTCCCCCCATCAATCTCTTGACACCTACTGGGGATCCCGGAGAACGTACATCGTGTGGAGACAAGCCAGCAAGCGAGGAAAGGGTGGACGCAGTCCCCAGCTGTCATACCACTGAGTGTGAGAAGCCCCAGGAAGAGGTGAGAACGTGGACCTATGGAGATCCACAGAGTCAGGCTCTGGGCGAGCCATCGCTGCCCCACTCAGCTCACCATAGTGTGCTCTGTGGTCACTGGACCATAGTGTGCTCTGTGGTCACTGGACTTGTGTGCAGCTGCCGGCCACGCGCAAGTTCATCACAGGTCTGTTCTGTCTGGCCGACGGCGCTCGCTCCCTGGGGGTACGTTCACTGCCCAGGGTTATGCATGGCTGCAGCTCTCAGTCAGTCCGCAGAGCTCAAGGTCATCACAGGTCCCTGGGGATATATTCACTCCCTAGGGGTCCGTGTGGTTATCACCAGGGATGGCTCAGAATCACAGAGTGTAATTCTACCATCCCCCCATGGGGTTGCCTGGAAGCGAGGGATCATCTGGGTGGAAAGTGGCTGCATGCCCGTCAGACCACCCCGCCGTGCTGGGGTGTGTGCTGCTGGGATATGGGAGCTGTACCCCAGTATTCCACAGGTCAGCAGGTGCACAGGCTTCAGCCCGGCTTCCAGGCCAAGCCCAGGAGTATAACCCAAGCCCCACCATCTACTGCTCAAAGGGAGCCAGTGAATAGCAACCAAGTTCTGGCTTTGGACCCGTGAAGAGTGGAAAAGACCAGAGGGAGAGGGACTGTGTGATGACGCCAAAGGGTTAGTGAGGGCAGGGGACACTGGCCAGGAGACGGGCCTGAACCTGCTGAAGACTGTGGGAGACCAGATTTCCATCCAGCTGTGTATCAGCCACCAGGCCTGAGCCAACTCAACGCCGGCGAGCTGCAGTTTAGATGCTTCCTTCTACCAGCATTGTAGGGATACTGTATAGGAATCGCAAACTCCTGAAAGACACACCCTACACTCCCCAGACACAGCGGCTCCCCAAACACAGAAGCAGCCCTGCCCACCACTCCACACCAGAGTCGTTAAGCCACGATCAGGCATGACTCGTTGGTGTTACTGGCCACATCCCTGTAGGCACTGAGTTCCTGGCTCAAGCTGCAGATGGAGCTTCCTGGGGTCTGCTGGGCCCCTATGAGGGATGCTGGTGGTGGGGGTGCAAGGGCTGCTCAGCACTGGCTGGCTGGCCATCAACCTGCTGCCATCCTAGTGAAGTGGTCACAGCTGTCCAGTTACAACACACCCATCAATGACACTCATCAAATAGACAAACGTCAAAACTAGGAGGGACGGCACTACGCTGCCTGGCAGGACCCGCGTCCAGGGCAGCGGTCCGGATGGGAAGCCAATCTAACTGGTCAGCAGTGAGCAGTGCACTGGGCATCCTCCTTCCTGAGTGATCGAGCGATACCCAGGCAGGAGGACGCGAGGGGGCTTTAGCAAACAGATGCTAGCACAGGAGGCTAGAGGGAGCTCTGCGGGCCGAGTGATAAGAAACTGTACTGCAATCCCAAGGCCCACGGTTCAAATCCACCAGCTGCTCTGGGCGACTGTGTGTGATTTACTGCCTCTGAAACACAGCTGGAGGGTCAGCCTTGAGTCGATTCCAACTTGACAGCACACACCACCACCACACAGAGGGTCGGAGGCCAAACGTGGGTGTGCACGGGCAGGAAGGCCTGCCGAAGCTGCTTCCTGGGGCAGGAGGCTGGCTCTGTGGACACACACACTCCCTCTCTGGCTCTTCTGTTTGGGAGTTCTGTGACCTCCCCCACCTTTCTCTCCTAGGACAAAAGGCGATGCAGGCCACACCCCAGGCAAACGTCCCTGACATCTGACTGCTTGTGACCCAGCTAACAGTGTGTCCCCGCCCAACCAGACAGGCCACTGAGGCAGTGACCACATCAGTGGACAACAGCCCCGTGCACACTGTGGACAGGACTTAGGACACACAGGCTCATTATGTAATGCTTATCATGATGTTACGTCAGGCAGACAAGACTCCCCCCGGGCTGTGCAGGCGACAGAACCTCGCCTTCGTGCAGGAGGCCCTGGTCTGGTGGTCACCACCGGTCAGTGAGAGGGTTTCTGCAGACCTTCCGGGACTAAAGCAGACGAGGAAGAAAGGCCTGGCAGCTACTTCCTGAGCCTCGGCCAGGGAGCGCTCTGGACCACAACAGTCAAATCCACAGCTGGCTGTGCGCTGAGATAGGGACGGGCAGAGTCTTGTCCCTTTAAACAGGGGATCACCCTAAGCTGGGGGCTGCCCTGATGGCCACAAGCACCCAAAAGACTGAGGGTTAAGGGGTGGCTGTTGTTGGGTGCCACGGAGTCTACGAGACGCACAGCGACTCTATGGACACCAGATGGGAACCCTGCCTGTCCTGGGCTGTCCTCACCGTCTCTGATCTGCTCCAAGGACTGTCCCTGTGTCTGTCCACCTTAGTGAGGGCCTTCCTCTCTTCCTCTGACCCTCCACCGCCGCCAACACTCCACCCTGGGACTGGCCCCCCCTGCAACATGACATGATCACACAGCTTTAAAAAGTCTTCAAACTAGAATCTTTTCCCAAATGTTTCTTATAATTTACATTAAGAAACCTATTTTGCAGCAGCCCATTATGTATTTTTACATACCCAGACATCCATTACACATTCACAGGCAAACATACAGTTTTGCAAAACAGCACCTCAAAAAAAAAAAAAAATTAAAACAGCACCTCTCCTAAATAAATGTGTGGGGGGGGAGGGGTTGGGGGGTTGCCTATGCTGGTGGCAGCCTTCCAAGGTGATTTCACAGTGTGGTGTCTGGGCTCTCACCACCTGAGTAGGACCAGCACACAGAGACCCCTGCAGCTCTGCCTGCCCCTCTCCCCATCCCCCACAGCTCTGTGGGTCTCTCTTCCCCTCCTCTCCCAGCTCGCCTGCCCCTCCCTCTCAGGCCACACAAAGAAGAACCCGCAGGAAAACCTGGAGCCACGACAGGAACAGGTTCCTTTTGGTTCTTCAGAGAAAACTCAAAAAAATATGCTAAGTCTTTAAACATCAGCATAAAACAAAACAAAATCCCCAAAACCCTCCATAGCTTAGTCAGCACTGACCTGCAGCTGACCCTCCGGGGGTTTTCAGAGGCAGGAAACACACAGGAAGAGGTGGCCCATCTTTTTCCCACAGAGGAGCTGGGGGACTCAAACCACCTTAGGGGTCAGCAGCCCAGCTCCCCACTGACTGGGCCACACAGTTCTCAACACGTCAGAAAGCCTGTCATGCAGGAAAGCATTACACTTGCTGTGAGCGGCCCTGAGGAGTGGAACTGGAAAGCGGGTGAAGCCAAAGAGCAAAGAGGTACGCTCTCTTTAAGGCGTTTTCAAGTCAAGGGCGACTCACAGGGACCCTGTGAACCACAACCTCTGAGCTCTGCTTGTCCTGTGCCCTCCTGGTCATCCTCGGCACCTGAGCCCACCGCCACGGACACGGCATCAATGTATCTACTGCGCCAGCGTGGATACCACCGAGTGGGCCCTGACTCACAGAGGATCCCTCACAGTGGACCCTCGGCAGGCGTCTGTCTCCCTCACAGCACTTGGAGGATTCCAATGGCCTGCCTCAGGCAGCAAGCTCCTCACCACCAGACCAGAGCTCCCCAAGCGAGCAGTGTCATCAGGAAAAGGAGGCTGAGGTGCATAGGCTGCTGGACAGCCCATCAAGACAACAAGGCAAACTGACAGCTCTTCAGTTGAAACCAGCTGACCCTCCAGGGGGTTTTCAGAGTCAGTTACTCACGCAGCAGGAGGCTGCCCAACAATCTCCAGCAAAGCTTTCGGTGGATTCGAACCACCAGCCTTTGGGTTGACGGCACAACTCCTTACCACCAGTGCTGCTGCTGCAAACTCTCAATCTGTAAATAAACTCGCAGCCTCTGCCAGGTGCAGGGAAGCAGAACGACGCTGGTATTCGCTCCTGAAAGCCCATTTCCTCTCCTGACACTCCGGCTGGGACAAGCCTGTACACCCCATTCCAGCCAGGGCAGAGGCCAGCAAGGCTTGCTCCGGGCAGTGACCTCTGACCTCTGCTCCCCCGCTACACCTGCCAGGCCGTAAACACAGCAGGGTCAGCAGAGGCCACGGAGAAGGCCCTGCCCACCATGGACACGACAGCGAGTCCAGAAACAGCTGCTCACACCCTCCTCCACCGAGAGGCTCACCATGCACACTGGTGCTGCCACTTCCCGGGTTTAAAACCCCTCAGTCCTCGGCCACCCCCTCGGTCCACCATCAGCAGCTACCCGCCAGGAGCAGTGGCTCCTGGTAACACGTGACAGCCAAGCCACAGAAACACATGCTCTGGGAAAAGCTTGCAGAGACGCCTGCAGGACAGCAGCCCCCGCAGCGGTCAGCTCCCCATCTGTCTGAGGCACACCCTCCCCAAGGAGCTCAGGGATGACTTCTCACTGGACCTGGAGGCGCCTGGGCGGCCCCACCCACCAGGAGGGAACCCTTGTCCAGCAGGTCCCAGGCATGTCCCCCAGCACACACCGCACCCACCAACAGCCCTGCTCCTCTGGCAGCTGTCAGCAGTGTGGACTTTCAGGCCCCACCCCGCCTCCCAGCCCTGCCCAGGGTCCGGTGACCATCTTCATGCACAAGGCCTTCCTCCCTGTCAGGACGGCACCACTTCCAGAACACCACACAGCAGTATTTACGCACGTTCCCTCCAGAGCTCAGGGGACCGGTGAGTCATCCCTTAGGAAGAGGCTCTCCTCCAGGCACTCACTGAAGAGGCAAGTCTCTGGGTTCAGCAGGACTTTTAGGGGAACGCTTGCAGAGCAACTGCCCCTTTCTGCAGCAGTGAACGAGGGGGTATGCACACGTGCACAGTCTGCGTGCACATCTGTGAGCATGCACACGCGTGTACAATGGCTGGCTAGACCGCTCCTAGCACACCAAAGTCCACACTCCAGCTCCCTGCAGGCAGCAGTCAGGGAGGGTTATGTGTTACTTCTTAAAACTATGTGTTCTTTCCAGGTGAGGGAGGTCAGTGGTTCTTGTGGTTACTATGTACCTTTCAATACAATGTTTCAAAATCATCACTTTTTCCTCCTCCTAAATACAACAGAGCAAGGGCTGGGCAGAGTAGAAGTGGGGCCAAACTCAGGAGGGGTGGGAACTAGGCCCAATCCCCTGAGATCACATTTGGCAGAACTGGATGGTGACTGTCCCTGCCCTCTGACCTGAGAGTCATTCGTGTGGTTTCAAGGAAGGAAATGAGGAGGAAGAACCAGGATGTGTCTCTATGAAACTGCTAATGTGCTTTACGAGGGGACAGTATGCTAATCACGTGTACAGGGTCATTCACCTCCTTTAATCACAGATTCCCACCGGGTGGGCACTGGCCTGGACACGGCACTCAGCTCCCAGTAAGCAACCAGCCCAGATCACACAGCGGTCCAAGCCTGGCCAGTGTTAGCCACCGAGTAATCTCCACTCAGCAGATGTCAACAAATAAATGAAGCAATTTAAGTTCTAGCCCAAGTTTTCCTCGAAGCATTCATTGCTAGGAAACCCACAAACACCAGCAACCCTCTTTTGATTATCCCAGGCTCTAAGTCCTAACAGAAATAGATGGTCTCAACTCTCTAGCATGGCAAGACGGATGGGTTCGAATCCCTGACCTCTCCATTAGCAGTTTATCTTGGAACCCACTGTGTCATCAGAGGTCCTCGTTAGTTCTGAAAGAACTACAAGCTACTTAAGTGCCGCCAAAACAGGGGAGTGGCTTGAAAATGCTACACTCTCTTCAACATTTAAAAAAAAAAAAAAGAGGAATACACATGAAATACAGTATTAGTTTAACAGTAATCAGAGGAACACAAAGACCACAGTAACATTATCATTTATACCCAAAGTATTTTAACTTAGCAAAAATATTTCCATTCAAATGCAACAATGAATGGAACGCCAAAGTCTCTGTAAACGTTCATTAAAATTAATAAAAAAAAATTACAATTCAAATCCTACCCCCACTACTTGCTAGCTGTGACTTTCAGCAAGCCATTCTTTCTTAGTTTCTCGTCCTGCAGAGGAGATATCGCCCACCAGCTGCCCCTGGCAGCACGCACAGACTCTCAAACCCACTGCCACCGAGTCAGAACCGACCCACAGCTGACCTTCCGGTGGGTTTTCCGAGGCTGGATGTCAACCGGGAGGAGACGGCCGTCCTCCTGCAGAAAACCTCTCTGGGTTAGTAGCTCATCTCCAGACCTCCCTTCTGGAATGTTCTCTGGGGGTCTGAAATCCTACTCCCAGAGCAACACAGCCCCTCTCCCCAGGAGATGTGTGCACGGATGCACTCACCTCCACAGCACATTATTCATAAAAAGCAAATGGTGGGGGGACACTAGGTGGTCAACACCCGCCGAAGGGGTGGAGTGTCATAAAGCGGCACCAATGACACACGGGAGCATGGACTCAGACCCGCCAGAGGGACAGAGTCAGCGTGGGCAGATGGCACACGGTCCCCCATCTGCAGAGAAAGCAAGCCACGGCCGCCGAGGTGACCCAATCTCTAGCAAGCCCTGCACCAGTTCCCGAGGGCAGAGATTCTCACAGAGGCTGCCCGTCGTTCTCCTGCAAAGCCAAGCCCCTGGGGAATCTGCCGCCCCAGCCCGCCAGCTGCTGAGCCCCCCAGCAGCTGTCCACACAGCATGGGAGAACTGGCAGGTGTTAGCATGACGAAGACCCCAGGCCCCGTACTCCCATGGGGAAGAAGGGCGACAGCCCTGGGGTGATGCTGAGGCTTCCACAACGTTCTTTCTTCAGCCCCGGCACCGAGTTCGCGGGGGTTGACCGTGCTTTGTGGCACAGTCCGCAGGGAGCTGTGACGCTCACCCAAACGCTGCGTCTCTCTGGGGTTTCAGATCTACCAGGGGCTCCCGGGAGAAAGCCAGGCCATCTTCTCCCGTGCCATGCACAGCCCTGGAACCCAACGGAGCTGGTTCCGACTCGATGGGACATGAGCTTGAGCCGATTTGTGTGTCCAGTCTGCAGAAACACTAAGCCCAGTATATGTCAAATAACGCACAAAGTATGAAAAATGGCGCTCCATCACAATGACACATGCATCAAACTAAAACCCATCCTCACTAACGCACAGCCTCCCTGTGGGACAGGGCCCCCATGTCACCTCTGTGGGTACAGACCTGCCCACCTTCCTCCTACAGAGTGGGGGCCACATCTCAGCCACTGGCACTCCCCGGGGCGGCCTCTGGCCTTACACAACAATGTGAAATGAAACAGACTATCACGTCAACTGTTCCCTAGCATCTGGCACATGCCAAGCGGGTACAGTCTTTGAAGGGGAGGGGATCACAGGTATCACTTAAGTTTTGAGTTTAATTTAATTTAAAAAATCTAAGTCAACATGCCAGGGGGCCCTGGGTGGAAGCCAAATTGCACATTTTCCTTTTTCACCTCCACTAAAGTCCCGTATGCGTAGGTAAGTTGTATGTGTGTTTGTAAATGTATATGTTGTGTATATTCCCTCTTCTTTATAGGGAGTCACTTTGTACAAGGCCAGCAAGAGCTTCCAGGTGAAGTTCTTCTAGGACCTTCAGTACCTGGAGTTCTACAACACAAATACACACATGTGGGGAGGGGAGGGGAGGACTCTGGCCGAGCCAGAGCTCAGCCTGAGATTATCCACCCATTTGTAAAGCTGAACGGGAGGTGATCTCCATGGACTCCACCTCATACCTGTGTCCCTGACCCCTCATTACCCCCTGCCCTCCCCACAGCAACCCCCACGGTTCCCTGTAGGTGGGTATGCCCAGGACAGGGGGTGGGGGGTGGAGAAGCAGCCACCCCAGTGCTACAGGCTGCGATTCCCCGCTGCCAGCCTCCTGATGTGCAGCGAGGTGCCCAGGAGGCAGGACCTCACACGGAGGGGCAGCCCCGGCCTCAGCAGGACCAAGCCAGAGGCCAGAGGAAGGAGACCAAGCCTGACCACATCTGAGGCCTGGCAGGAGCAGTTGCCTGGGCCATGAGCATGGCAAAGACGGGCACAGACGGGCACAGCGTGGGGGTAGCTCAGACAGACCCAGCAAGATGTGTACAAACGCACAACCACACAGGTTTACACTCACACACACCCAACTCATCAAGGTTCTTACACACAACCACCCTCTGCCAGATTCTCTCTCTTACACATACATACACACACACACATACACACCCAGACTCAGCAAGATGTGTACAAATGCACAACCACACTCGGCTAGGTTTACACACACACCCAACTCATCAAGGTTCTTACACACACACAACCACACTTGGCCAGATTCTCTTACACATACACACACACACACACACACACACACACACACACAGCTGACTCAGCAAGATGCCTACACACACACACACCCAGACTCAGCAATATGTGTACAAATGCACAACCAAACTCAGCCAGATTCTCTCTCATACACACACACGCAGCTGACTCAGCAAGATGCCTACACACACACACACACACACACACACACACACACACACACAAACAGCCCCCAGACTCAGCAAGATTCTTCCATACACATACTCACGTACCCCACGTGCACCCCATACACACACACACACACACACACACACACACACACACACACACACAGCAGAGCTCCAGTGGCTGCTGGCACCACCCCATCTCCCAGCCACGGCCTCCCTGGGTCCTGGCAAGGTGAGGCGTCCACCCACCCACAGCCCCACCTCCTAACAGGCCATCCGTGCGTCCCTTCACCACCTCCAACCTGAGTCTGAAAGGCTGAGGAAACGAGAACGCAGAGGTGGCCAGAACCACAGTCCCCTGACAGACACGCTGCCCAATGGTCCTGCATCTCTTCCTTTAAGGAAAAAAACCAACAACAAAATACCCACCAACTTTGGGGCAACCTAACCTCATTGCCACCCTGCAGGACAGTGGAGCGGCCCCTACTCCCAGCAGCACACACTTCATCTGGTGGGTGCAAACCACTAACCTTTCACCAGCAAGGAGGGTGACTTTACCACTGCATCACCAGGACGCCCGACACGAGACCCACCACACAGGGACAGGGAAGGGGTGTGGGCTGAGGATGGTCAACAAAATTGACACAGATCCTTGTAAAATTCTCCCCAACAGCCCAGCAGAAGGGTGGATTCTCACCTCTCTTCAACAGACACGCAACTGGAGCACAGGAAGGCCAAGCCCCACGGCCCAGGCTCCCCAGCAGTGAGGCCAACATCCAAGTGTAACCTTGGAGTTGACTACAAAGAGGGACAATGCCCACCTGGGAGGGCACGCCACCCACCTGGCAGAGCACGCCCCAGGTCTGCAGGAGAGCACTGGGGTTATAACAGCTTTCATTTGCCCCGCCTCTCCCTGGTACCACCAAGAGAGTCCCATCACTCTCTCAAGGATTTAACAACTTTTTCTCCAATCAAAAGCAGACCACAGCCTTCAATCTGGATTACGTCTCAACATCGAGAAAACGAAAATCCTCACCCCAGAACAAGAAGCATCATCGCAGACGGGGAAAAGACAGGACTTACCAACAGCTGCATTTTCCTTAGACTCACAGCACCCGTGGTGACCAGTCAAGAGCTTGAAATGTGCTGCTTGGAAAAACCTGCCGACACAAACCTCCCTAAGGTTCTACAGAGCAGAATGTCAGCTTCTAGACTAAGGCATCTCATCCAAGCCGTGGCCTTTGCAACTACCTGTATCCTGGACAATGAGTCGGGATGAAAGAATGGATGCCTCTGAGTGGGGTGCTGGGGAAGAGTGCGGAATGTCCCGCGGAGGCCGAGCAAGTTTGCTAGAGGAAGTGCACCCCGGGTGCTCCTTGAGGGAGAGGGAGGTTAAACTTCATCTCTAATACACTGAGCATGTGGTCAGGAGGGGCCGGTCATTGTGCTGCAAGCAGGGGAGGGTCAGGAGGAGTGGAAGACCCTCTACAAGCCGGACCAACAGAGTGACCACACAGTGACTGTGACAAAGGGGTGCATGCACATCAGAGTTGGTGAGGACGCCACACAGTCCAGGTCTGTTGTTCACAGGGTCCCGACGAGGCACAGTCCATTCACATCCCAGGGCAGAGGATGATGTCAGTTACCCCGGCCGGTGAACCAAGGCGCCTGGAAGACGCCAGAACGCTGGGGCTGAGGCATGTTCACAAACGGTCCTTGGCCGTGTAACGAGCCCCACCCACTCACCACATCCCGGCATCACCTTTAGATGCCGGGAACAACCAGAGTCCTCTTTCGGCTGTCTGGGCTCGTGTGGGGCCTTCCGTGTGGCCAAGTTCCTTCAGAGAGGATGCGGTCACTCAGCTGTACGTGGCCGCTCCATTCCTGCCAGAGGCTGGAACAAAAGCTGTGAGAGTAACACTGAGTGTTCCTGCAAGTGAAGCTGCTGCTTCTGTAATTACTGATACGCTCTCAGAGGCCCGCCAAGAACCCACGACAAGGCCGGTGCAGGTGGACACAAGCCCGGGGCAGGAACGACAGGAAGGCACCAAGAACCACCGCCCTGGCAGATGGGAGAAACCTTCCCCAAGGCCTACCAAGCACCATCTACATCTAGCGTGTATTTTTACGATGTAACATGCCCTTAATTAACAACACTGAAGTCACTCTTTCAAGTAATCTCGGTTTTCTATATGCCGAATTCCTTCTGTACAGAATCAATGGTCTTCCCATAGTTCTAGCTACTTTCCAAGGATTCTGCTTTCACTGGAATACTCCACTCTTGGCACGTGAGCTGCGATGTGCCTTCGAGTTGAGCATGGCTCAACAGCGACCCTAAGAATGACAGCTCTGAACCGGGCCCCACCCTGTGCCATCCGCGACTCTGGCAGACTCAAGCTCTCTGCTACATCTCATGGGGGGGGGGTGTCTTACTCCTCGCCCCCCCCGACCCTCCACCTTTTCAAGCATTATGTCCCTCACCTAACAACAGGCTCAAGGAATGAGACACAGTTTCACCATCCTTGCCTCCATGGAGCACTCGGGCTGCACCGTCTTTGAGATACAGCTGTTTTTCCTTTTGGCCATCCACTGGATATTCCGCTTCCTTCTCCAACATCAGTCCTCTGTCATCCTTATTCACTGTCCAGCTCTCAAACCCATAGCAAGTGACTGAAAAGACCGTGGCCTGAGTCAGGGGCACCTTAGTCTTCAAACTGACATCACTGCTCCTCTATACCCTAGAGGTCCCTGATGGCAGACCTGCCCAATGTGAGTGGCAGACACTATTTCACCTCTCAGGCTAAATGCTAAAGTCCTTCATGATTTAGTAGCACATTCCAACAGCACTGATTAATCCAGGGGTGGCATCTGTCCTCCTCTTCCTGTCACCCTGCTGGACTTGTGACGCCCTTGAAGGCAGGATGGAGAATCAGGCCCCAGGACAGAGCTCCAGTGTCCTGAATGCGGGCCTGTGCCCCCCTCCTAAGGCCGTGTGCGATGACCTTGGAGACAAGGGGGAGGACTGACAAATCTGATGGTATGTGTCTGGTCAGATAGGACATGTCTCAGTATCACCCTCAGACTGGAACACAAGTGGAGTCAGGACCAGCATGGACTGTCCCAGTGTCCCTGGTGACATTCAGGGGGCTGTCCTAAAGGCCAGCCTTGGCAACCATGGTGCTCAGTCCGAGAGCAGCCAAGCCTGGCCAGCAGGACCCATGCAGGCTGGTCTGGCAGTCAGTGCCGCCAGATCATGGAGAGGCCAGCATGGATATCGAGAGTGCAACCTGGTGGCATGGCCTGGGCGTGGACATTTTTCTATAGTTTGATGTTGGGGTTTTTTGGGGGGAGGGGGAAAGGGAGTATTTTACAAAACATTTGAGAAGCACTGGTTTACTTCCTTTAAATATTATCGCCAGCTCACAGAGCTCTAGGGAGCTCTGGTGGCTTAGTGCTAAGGAGGTGTGATGCCTCCCAAAGACACCAGTTCAAATCCACCAGTCGGCCCAAAGGGAAAAGATGACCCATTTCCTCCTGGGGGATTTACTGCTTCTGAATACCCAGTGCAGGGTCAGCCCTGAGTTGGGACAGACTGGACAGTACACAGGGAGCTCTGGGGCCCCACGATGCAGGGAGTGGTGTAGCTGTGCCAAAGACAGTGCCTTTCCAGCTGTTCGAGTCCCCCAGTGGGTCTGAGGGAGGAAGGTGGGCAGTCTCTCCCCAGGATTTACAGCCTCAGAAAGCCTGCTGGAGGCTCAGCTAGACATTGGTTCTGACTGGGCAACAAGGAGCGACTGATCCATGCAAATGATCAGGGAGAAGGGTGCGATCACTGTCAAGATGTTATCGGGATGTTATTAACATCTCCCCTTTACGGTGCATCAGTAAATCCCCTAAGAGCCTTTATAACAAATGGTGCTGAGGCAACCCTCTCTATTCCTGTTCCGAAGTCCTCTTCTCTTTCTGCACCTCAACACTGAGCATGAATACGAGCGACCTGTGAATGAGGACGGAAAGACAGCCAGCCAAAGAACAAACAATACCAAGTGCTCCTGAGAGGCGAGGATGGTGAAACAGGCTTCACATCCTTGGGGCCTGTTGTTGAGAGGGGTCAGTCCTTGGAAAAAGACATCATGCTGCAAAGGTGGAGGGTCAGACAGCGAGGAAGACCCTCAAAGGGATGGACAGACACGGCGACTGCAGGGAGGAGCCTGGGTGTGGTGGAGATCGCGAGTGCAGCGCTGGGCACTGGGTACTGGGCAGTAAGGTCCCAGCTGTGTCCACAGAGTGGTGAGTCACGGCTGACTCCACAGCACTTAAAAACAACGAACAAGGAAGATGACTTTTACCTCCCAACACAGACGAAAGTTAACGGAAAGTGGTTTCAAACGACACGATCCTAAGCAGTAAACACCAATCTTCAGGATGTGGGCTCAGTGATCTGACACCAAAGCACCAACCCCCAAAAGAAGAAACAGCTCGCTGGGCTTCACCAAAGCTTAAGAATTCCGTGTTTCAAAGCACACCAAGGAGAAAGCGAAAAACCTAGCAGATGGGGAGAAGCATCTGCAGTGCAGACACTGCAGTCCTCTATCAGACATGAGAAAGACCTGTACTCAAAATGCAGAGACACTGCAGTCCTGTACCAGACATGAGAAACACCTGTACTCAGACGTATTCAAAGAGCTCTCACAATTCATTGATGAAAAAGTGAGCTGCATACAGAGTAGATGCTCATGGAGCCAACAACCAATAGCCCACGGGGCAGACCTGCTGCTGAGGATGCCTCTACAACACAGACGAGCAAGGACACCACTTTGAGGACCGAGGTGTGCCTGTCCCACGCCACACTGTTTCAGCCACCTCCCATACAAACGGAAGCTGGACAGTGATTAAAGTGGGGAACCGAGGTTTCTGAATTGGGGTGCTGATGAACTGTGAAATGCCCAGGTGGCAAATCCACCCAGGAAGGGGTGCAGCCAGAGCATCCGTTAGAAGCTGAGACGGGGAACCGTCTCTGGTGCCATCTGGGGAGCTTCTCAGGAGGGTCTGGGCCTCAGAGAGGGTTAAGTGGAGGGGTGGGGAGAAGAGAAAAGGAGGGAGACCATCAAGCAGATGAACCAACGGGGTGACGACAGCCAGCGCGGGCTCGGACCCCGTGGAGGCTAGAGACCCCGGCCCGGCTCCGTCTGCTGCATGCAGGGGCTGCGGGGTCTGAGCTGAGAGTCAGCGGTCCCAGACGATGACGGTGTGTTCCCAGGACGATGAGCATCTTCACGGCAGCACTATTCAGAACCCTACAAGTGGAAACCATCCAAATGTCTAGAACAGATGAGTGAACAACACTGAGGTCTATTCTCAGAGAAATGGAGTCTGATGCCACCAACATGGACGAACTCTGACAGCGCCACACTGAGTGCCATGGTCAAGTTCAGAAGGCCCTTCAGTATAAAATCTCCTTTTAATGAAATGTCCACAAGAGGCAAGCCCACAGAGACGGAATGCAAATCAGTGTCCGGAACGTGATCGAGCGTTTGCCAGGACCTGAGGGGACCACAGAGTTCCTTCTGGGGTGATGAAGCCCTTTAGGAATGGACAGAGACAACGGACAGAACTTATCTGCGACTATGCTAAGAATCGCTGAATTAACCCTGCAGATAGGTGGGTGTTAAACGTGAATTTTATCACAGTAAGGATATGCTCAAAGGATCTGGAGTCTCCCCGAAGACGACGTACAAAGCATCGATACTGACTTGGAGAAGCAGTCAGCGCGTCACTGGCTGTCAGGGAAATGCAAATGAGAACCCACAGGAAGATACAACTTGCTGTCCCATCACGTTGGTCCCCTCTCAGGGCCTTCCCTCCAGCCGTCTCTGGGGCCGCAAATCTAAGCAAGACGGGCCGTCTCTGACCCATGGGGCAGCTCTTGGACCCGAACCACTGGAGACGCTCAGTCTCTGAGTTAGAGCAATTCACTCCTACTCAACATGTGGACTATTTTTAAAAGAGGGTCAAACGGAAGACATCCTCCAAGCTGTGGGAGGAAAAATGACGCAGACAAGTTGGAAAAAAACACTGCAAAGTTTCGCAGAGAGTTAAACAGAGACGCCACGTGATTCAGCAATTAAACTCCTCCTGGGCAACAAAGCCCTATGGCCACAGACACAGCCCCAGCACCTCCACGGCAGCGCTGCTCTCAGAAACAACAGAAACGCTCACCGAGAGACAGAGCTACGCTCAAACGTGTGATGGGAGTTACTCAGCCGTGAGGAACGCCGACAGGTGCGAGCTGCAGCCTAGGAGACAGGGCTGAGCCCCCACAGCCTCATGCTGAGTGCCGGAGGAGACCACGGCGGTGGGTCCCTGTGCCTGGAGTGTCCACAGTACCAGGAGCTGGCCCTGGCTGCCAGGCGCTTTCAGATGACGCACCAGGAGTGCCGAAGCCGACGGCCGTGATGGCCATGGTGCCTCTCCAGTGGGTCGGTGCAGGACCTGTGGCTTCTGCCTCGGAGGACATTCCTTCCCGGAGGTCAGAGAATGAAAGTAGCAGCACGTACATGCTCCCGGGGGTGAGGCCTCAGCAGGCAGGTCCACCCTCATTAAGCACAGAGGGAAAGGGGTTAGGGAAGCCGGGAACCACAGGGGGAAAGGCTGCTCTGTGACCCCCTCCGTACCCCTCAGTGGGCTCGCTGGTGACCGGGGAAGATGTGGCAACAGGATGGATCTTACAGAAGGCGGTGGTGGTCGGGATGGGCGGGCGGGATGGAGAAACACCTGTGGCCTCATGGCCAGTCTTTGGAAGGAAGGGGCTTGGGGCGCACAGGAACAGTGGTGATGACCAAGGAGGGAGCCATCAGGGCCCTGTCGTGGCTGTGAGGTGGCACCGAGTCAAGTCCGACTCGCAGGGACCCTATGAACTGCCGACCTGAATCCTTCCTTCCCATCCTCACAATCTCTGACACACTGGAGCCGAGGACGGCAATCACCGTGACACTCCCTCTCCTTGCGGGGGGTCTTCCTCTCCTTCGCTGACCCTCGGTCTTTCCAAGCATGATGTCCTTTTCAAGGAAGAGCCTCACCTACCCACAGGTCCCAAGTATGAGGGGGATGGGTCCTTAAAACTAAGCAGCACACACAAGACCACCCAGCGAGTGAAGGAGCCACCGGAGCAGGGCTGCTTTAATTGAAGGGGCCTGTACAAAAGGGCAAGGGGAGTAAGAGTCTGTAAAGACACATACAAGTAAAAAGAATATTCATAAAACAATCACCATGCTCTTAAGATGCTACATTCAAGTGCCACTTAATACACATTTTTGTGCATTTTACATACATGGTGGGTGCATTTTCCGCAAGTGTCCTCCTGTGCGGAGCATGACCATTCCATAACCACAATGGCCAACCCACTGCAGGTTTGCCCACAGGTGGCAGGGTGGGCTCCAGGAGACCCCATGTGTTCAGCCTCCTCCCGTAACACAGGCGACCCCCTCTGGGAGGTCATGGGGCATTTGGCACCCTCACCCTTCCCACCTCCAGCCCTGTTCCTTGCTCCACTCCTGGCCCTGTCCCCAGGGTGAGGCAGTGGCTGGCAGTGGTTTCAAAGTCCCTGGAGCGGCTTTGATCTGAGGCCACCACCTTACAGGCGGGCGGGTGGAGCCAGGGTGGGGCCTGCAGGAAGCAGAGGCCCCTTCCAAAGACCCGCCCAGCTCTCTGCGCCAGGACTTGGCTGCCGAAAACCCAGGAATGTTGACCTGGGATTCAGGGGGCGATGCATGGAGGGCAGCCTCGGCCGGCACGCTGGCGCCTGAGCGGGTCACACTGCACCCGCTTGGGCCTTAGCTCCTCCTTGGGTTTGAAAAAGAACCTTTAAAAAACAAAGACATGCAACTGCAATCGCAGAAATGCACGGTTCAAATCCACCAGATGCTCTGCTGGAGAAGGAGGAACAATCTCCTCCTGTACCAGTCAGATCTGATTTGACGGTACACACAAAAAATAATGAAATTAAAAAAAAAAAAAAAACCCAGTTGAAAAAAAAGCAAAGACGTGTTGTGGATGCAAGGAGTCTAAGGAGGCGTGGCTGCTGCACACAGTGCATGCTCTGCGGGTATTTCCCCCCAAAGGAGGTCAGGACAGCTGGTAAAATCTGAACTTCTGCAGATGGGACAATGGTGGTGTAGCCGTGATGTCTTTTCCCAAGGACTGACCTCTACAAACAACAGGCTCAAAATACCTGATACGGGGTTTCCCGAGACTTCCACCTTCAAGGTGGAGGGTCCGAGGAGAAGACGACCGTGAACAGTGACTGTAGCAATGGGCCCTGGAATATCAGAGGATGGAGCAGGATGGGGAGGCTCGGATCTGTCCACAGGACCAGCTAGACATGGCACCTGACAACTGTTACATTGTATCTGTGCTAGTGTCTTAAACTTGGTAGCTACACTGTGACTATTTGTATGATTTCAGAAAATACACATTCTGGTATTTAGAGGCAAGAGTTATTAGGTTGCAAATCCACAGCAGAGCTGTCCCCTCTCCCACGGTAAACACCATGTGAGGACCTCACCAGGCTACCCCCTCCTCATTCCCTAGAGTTAGTGGGTGGCCTGGAACCACCAACCTTCTGATGAGCCAAATGCTGAAATGTCACACCAACAACGTTCCTCCAGGTCTGCCACTTCCTTCAAAAGGTTCAGAGAGGGGGGGGGGGGAAGGGAGGGGAACACAGCTGAAGTGGTAAAACTGTTAACATTTGAGAAATTTGGTAAAGAATTCTTCAGACTCTTCCTCTAACTTTTACAAACTGAAATTTTGCTACAATGAAGGCCTCTTTTAGGAGCCCTCTACCATGAGGTGACCTCTGTGGCCCCCCAAGTCCTGTGAAGAGATGACCTCTGATGCCCTCCATGTCCTGTGACGAGGTAACCTCTGAGGCCCCCCAAGTCCTGCCACGAGGTGACCTCTGAGGCCCTCCTAAATCCAGTGACAAGGTGACCTGTGAGGCCCTCCCAAGTCCTGTGACCAGGTGACCTCATCAGTCTTCCGGAAGAGGTGCAGGGCTCTGAGGACGGAGCAGCCTGGAGGGAGGGAGTGACGGAGGGAGTCCTGTCCCTCTCTCCCTGATCCCAAGCATTGAGGGACACTAACTGCCCTGGCGAGATGGCAGAGGAGATGTCAAGTGGTAATGGGACCACATGGGCCACTTCCAGGCGCCTTAGGGACGAGGCGGTCAGGAGAGGGCCTTCATTCTTCCTCAGCCCTGAGCCTCTCGCCAGCCCGAGGGAAAGCACACGCAGAACCACAGCCCGACAACACCCACGGTGCATCCCGTGGAGGGCAGCCTTCAGGCCTGATGCAAACGAGGTGTCATCGCGACGGTCCAAGGGCCAAGCAGGAAAAGCCAAGCCACTATCACCATCACAAATCGAAGGCCAATCTGGATCCAGGAGAGCAGTCTACTCATGAAGGAAAAACCAGAGCGTCTATCAGCTCACTGAGTCTGAACCGACTCACTGCTGACCCTCCCGGGGCTTCTCAGGCTCAGGAAAGCACATGCGAGGAGACCGGCCAGCCGTCGTCTGTAGAGCAGCTGCTGGACTCAAACGGGCTGCTGGGGGCCTGGGCGTGCGACTCCTGACTGCTCAGCCATGCAAGCAGTACACAGACAGACACACACACAGACACACAGACACACACACACAGACACACAAAGACACACACACACAGACACACAGACACACACACAGACACACACACACGCACCAGCAGCAGCAGCAGCAGCACTGTTCCTACATGTCTGCAAAGCTGTCTGAGTTGAGGCTAGCTGGTCACCAAATAAATCTCCCCTTGTTCTTGCTCCGGCCGTGCTGACCTCTCATCACCACAGCCACCAAGCGTCCACTCTAAAGTGCCACGTCCCCGCCTATCCTCCCACCCCTTGTCTGGGTCTATCCTGGTCCTCCTGTAGTGAGTGGATACAGTATTTGTCCTTTTGTCACGGATGGGTTTTGCTCAGCGTACGTCCTCCTGATCCACCCGTCTGACAGTGTATTTGAGAGGCCGTGACTCTGGGGTGTAGTGTGCCTGGTCCCTGCAGCGTGTCCACTCCGCTGCTGACGGGCAATTAGGTTGTTTGAGTCTCTCTGCTGCTGTGAACAATGCTGCCATCAGAGGGGCGTGCATGGAACTCCCCAAGCCCGTCCTCTCCGCTCTCCAAGGGCCACGGGAGGACCCTGGAGCTGTTCCCGAGACTCCTGAACCCCAGAGACCATGATCTCGTTAACGGGAGTCACACAGAGGTCTGGTGTTCTCGTGCATGTAATTATGTCTACATTATCCTGGACTCCTTAATGTGAATTACGAAAAGACTTCGAATGTTCAGAGAAAACTGGCAGAATGTGACACAGACGTGAATGGCTGCTGAAAAGAACGGTGCCAAGACAGTGGCCACCAACCTTCAGCGTCTGAAAGCCGCAGAGTCAGCAAAGCACAGTCAATGAAGCCACCAAAATAGACACCTGGGCACCGGGGGCTGGGCCGAGGGGTCACGGGCAGCCTGTCTCAGGCCCCTCCACGGCAGCTGCACCGATTCACAATCCCATCGGCCAGGAAGCAGAGCTCTGATCTCCCGGCTCCAATGTTTTTAACTAACAGGGATGTGATCATCTCTCTCTTTAATCCGCCCAGATCCCCGGGAGGTAAGAATTATCTTGTGTTCTACAACAAGGAATCCAAACGTGAGGAGGACAGCAGCTGTATCCCCAAGGCCCACAGCCAGATGTGGGGGAGCTGGGCCACAGGCCCATAGCCTGACCTCAGCACTCAGCCCTCCAGGACACTCCCCAGGCACCTCAGCTGCTACACCAGGCTGGGGAACTCCCGGCCCCTCACCGCCCAGATTCTAGGCCAAACATGAGAACATCAGCATGGGGGGGAGCTTGTGAGGAAGGCAGCACGCCAGCCCCCAGCTCTCCAGGCCCCCAGCCATCAGGCCCCAGGCCTGCCAGCCCCCAGCCCCCAGCCCCCAGCTGTCAGGCCCAAGCCCTCAGGTCACAGACCTCTGGCCCCCAGCCCTCCAGTCCCCTAGCACTTTGGGGGCCCAGACCTCTGGCCCCCAGTCCCCCCAGGTTCCTAGCACTTTGGGGCCCCAGCTCTCTGTGCCCCAGTGCTCTAGGCCCCAGACCTCAGGTCCCAGCCCACTGGCCCCCAGCCCTTCAACCCCAGTCCTCGAGTCCAGCCCTTGGGCCATAGCTCTCTGGTTCCCAGCCCTCCAACTCACAGCCTTCAGGGGTCCCAGCCCTCTGGCCTTCAGCCCTCAGGGCCCCAGCCCTCCAGGGCCCCAGCCCTCTGGCCCCTCAGCCCTCTGGCCCTCAAGGCCCCAGCCCTCCAGGGCCCCAGCCCTCTGGCACTCAAGGCCCCAGCCCTCCAGGGCCCCAGCCCTCCAGGGTCCCAGTCAACCCCTGCAGAAGCAGGCCTGCAGTGAGGAGTACCCCAGGGCGCTTGGATGCACCATGACCAGTGATGAGCCTGTTCTGTCCAGCCATACGCAGTCACTCTCTGAAACCTAAAAAATACTCCAACTCCTTGGCGTGGAGTCAGAGCTGACCTACCAGCGGGTTGTGAGAGCAGCAAGTCGCAGGGAGAAGGCTGCCCATCTCTCTCCCACGAGCTGCTGGGGATTTAACGGGCTGGAGACGAGAAGCCCTTGAGCGAGCACACGGTTTCTCTGATGCCGGCTCCGCTCACCGCTGCTGTAGGGGCTGCACACAGGAACTGCCTGCAGAGAGCTGCTACGGTCCAGGTTCTTGGGCCTCACCGGGCAGCCAACCCGACCCAGACAGTCCAAGAACACGAAGGAGATGAGCAGGGCCCAGAAGCGGTGACGTCAGCCTTCTTTAAGGACTGGCAGGGAATGGCAGCCTCTCCAGACCCTCACACCCAATAATCAGTGGTCAGTGTCTATGCTCTTAAGAAGAAGGGCAGCAAGCAGAAGGAGGTGAGGCCAGCCTCAGCGCTGGGACCCTGTGCAGGGAAGGTCCTGGAAAAGCTCCTGGCGCCCACGGAGGCCCTTCTGACAGCTCTGCCCTGTACCCTAACACACTGTTCCCCAGAGCCGTGGCTGGAGGAGGGAGCTCACGTCCCACCTCGAACAGACGTGCTGCTCCAACAAGCCAAGCAGATGCCCGTCCCACATGCAGGTCAGAGACCCCAGAGCCAAACCCACTTTGCACCTGTGTCTGCAGAGCCACGGGTCTCAGCCCCAAGTGGAGGGCCCCCTGGCCACAGGTCTCGGGGTCCCTGGCAGACACAGGCTCAGGGTTCCATTTCCACCTTAGCGTTTGAGATGGCAGAGAACAGAGGTTCTGACGGATGGCCAGGACAGAGCACGAGGGTCAGCAGTCCCCTCCCACATGACTTACTGTCCCTGAAAACCCACTGGACAGTCAGCCATGGCTCGGTTCTGGCTCGACAGCATACAACAACAACAACACTGAGGAAGAGACTTCCCATCTTTCTCCCACAGAACAGCTAGTGGACTAGAACCCCTTGGCTTTGGGTTGGCAGTGCAGCTCCTTACCCACCAGACCAGCAGGGGCTCCCTGGGCAGAACACAGGCACTGGGCCTTTGACGTCCCAGCTACAAATGCTAACTTCAAATGCACACATGATAGAGGGGATGGCTCCACGGGGAAACCGCTCAGGAAGAGGGAGCGATCTCCAAGGACGACAGCGGGCTGAGGAGGGAAGCAGAAAGGGTCCAACTCCAGCCTTGGGGACAAGCCCTCACCCCAGAGACCACGGTGTCTTGAGACCCGCCATGTGGTCCTCACAGTCGGTGCTAACAAAGATGGTCCTGGGCAGAGGCCTCCTTGTGACTTCCCCACGGGGAAGGTGGCCAGGCCACTTTCACTGTGAGGACTGGAGGGGGAGTGGGCGCCCTGTATATGTAACAGGCTCGCGCTCAAGCCCCAGACAAGTGGCGCTCACCATCGCTCTCCACAACTCCATTCCACACGTAGTGGTAAAGGGCTTTGCAGCAGTGCCCGACGGCAACACATCCAACAGGATGGGCACCCACCACCAGGCTCACAGATGCTTCCCAGAGAACAGGTAACGTGCCGTCGGGTCTCAAGACAGAGGGGCCGCTCTGCCCGGGAAGGCGAGGTTTACAGAGGAGCTGACACAACATTAAAACACCCAATGCAGTCAGACATACCTACAACTGAGGGCTAACGGAGTGTTAACCGGAAAAGACTCTCATAACAACGGGAGGGGAGGACCCCAAACCAGTACACAGTACAATGAGCCCAAGACTCTACAAGAAATGTGTGCAAGACCCACTGGAAATAAAGATTAAAGCTTCAGTGAGCACAGGGAAAAAAAATAAATACCAAGAGGAACTTCCCACCTAACACTTGTCCACTCAAAGTTCAAAATGCATCACAGGGGTGAGAGTTGGCAGAAGGCACAGGATCCCCACTGATCTCTAGATTGAACCCAAAGTCCACCTCTCACCACCCCAGTTTCTAGGGTGAACTCAAAGTCCGTTCATTCTCTGTTCACCGCCCTTTCCTGCTTTCTAAGAACTGAGGACAAAGGGAAGCAAATCCACCTCCCAGGACACCCAAGTTTGACCGCTGCCGGGCCAAGCGATCACCTCTCAGCTGGCCTGGAGTTCAGTGGGGAGCATGACCCTCCTCCACCCCAGGTTCAGCGGCTGCAGTCCGCTACCTCACTGTCCTGCATGCTGAGCTCAGAGGAGGATGTGGAGACAATGTCCAGAGAGTACAGCGGGGTCTGCAGAGACACCCTCTGTGCGGGATTGCCTGGAACTGTGGAAACCCTTTCTCTCTCCTGCTCCCTTGGCCTTAAAACACACCTCATGGCCTTAGGGACACTCACTGGACCCTCTCTCTCTTCCTCAAGTTCCTACAAAGCAACAAGAAGTACCCTCCAGCCTGGCCCAGCCCAGCCTCCTGTCCCCAGCTCCAAGCTTCATCTCCTCCAGCGCTAACGTGTTATGACGTGTCTGTGATGCGTCACCCAGGGGATTCTGACTCAATACACCCCCAAGGCAGCACACACAGCCGCCCACAGGATCTCCTTCACGGGGTGGATTGCTAGGTCACGCTTCTCTGCTTGGAGTGGCTGGCGGGTTTGAACCCGTGACCTTTCTGTTAGTAGACAAGGGCTTAACTGCTGAGCGACCACCAATCAACAGGCTTGTCTAAGCATTACTCCAACTCCAGTTTGGGCTGAGAATCTGTGCTAATCTTTGCCAACAAATTAAGACTGCTTTGCAAATGAAAAGGGAAAAAAAAAAAACACCCAAAAATGAAAACTCAAGGAAGCCCAAAGCCATTTTGCTCAGCGCTAACAACACTGCCTGGTTGCTGGGGTCCCCGAGGCAGAACTCCAGAGAGCATTCTAGCTCTGTCCCCGTTCCCTGCAGAGACTCCTTCAGGGGCCTCACTGGTGAGGGTGGACGGGGCGCAAGGGCTCCTGAACACACAAAGCATCGAAAGCCAGAGAACGTGGCCTCCTTGAGCTCAGGAGGAAGAGGAAGTAATTTTCTTTTTCTTTTTTTTTAAGATTTAAACTTTTAATCCAGAAACAGTTCTCCATGAGATTAAAATATACAATGCTTGCCATCCATTTTTTAAGCCACAGGGCTAAATTTAGAACTCTTATTAAACCATTTTCCCATATTCATTGTTTCAAAACATAAGAAGTGTCATAGTACCTATTGAAGTCCACCAACTGACCTAATACTCAGATAGAATGCTACCCTTTAGTATTATACCCTTAAATTTTGTGTTAATATGGTTCACCTGATAATGAATATACAAAGTACTAAGCCACTCTTTGTCAAATACCTCCAAGCAACCTATTTCTACTCTTTGCAATCCCATCATGATACAGAAATGAAAATAAAAATCTCCTAATATAGCTATGTTTTCAAATAGGTTAGTTTATATATTTACTTGTATTTACAGGGAAGCAATTTTTTAATGACTTTGTCATTAAAAAATAAAAAGATATCCTAAAGATCCAACCATAGAGTTGGATCTTATCAAATTAACCTAGAAGACAGTAAGGGCTAAAGCAGAATTTAATGATGCAGAAAGCAGAACTGATGATATTGGTGTGTCTCATTGGTCTTTGGTAAGATATTTAAAAAAAAAATCCCTCTGGCAAAGCTAAGCAAAAGTGGGACATTAAAGTGGAGGAAAAAAATAAAAGTCAGAGGTAGTGAGGGATTTGAAAGCCGGTGGCGGAATGCACACTGTGCTAACTGGATACCAGGCCCTGATGCCTGTGTGTTGCACTGATACCAGAAAAGTCACCAGTTCAAACCCACCAGCTGCTCGATGGGACCAAGGTGAGCAGTTTCCTTCTGTAAGAATTCACAGCCTTGGAAAGTGCTAAGAGGGTCTCCATCAGCCAGTGAGTTATTAAAAAGCTCATCAGTTTGAAAGTACTTCTGTGAGAAATTTAAGTTAATGTTTTATAACAATAAACCAACAGTTTACGCTAAAAGTTATTCCAATTAAAAAAAAAAAAAAGCATTGCCTTCAAATCAGAGCCTACAGACAGTGGACCCTGCAATGGGCTGTCAGAGGCCGGGAATGGCCCGGGGAGAGACTGCCCACCCTCCTCCCGCTGGTCGCTGGCTCTCCAGAGATGCCACCAGGGCTCTGTGACACCAAGTCCAGAACAGAAATCACAAAGCTCTCTCCTCACCAGCCCAGCCCGCAAACAAGACACCAGGTTCAGATTATTCCAACCACATAGTCTTCCAAATCCCTGAGAAGCAGATTTAAATTGTTCAAGAGGACAAAGAAGAAAAAAGAACAATCCCTCTGAAACACACGGCATCAGTCAGCTCTGACCTCTGGTGACCCCCCATCAGGTTTCCTGGACTGTGAATTGTTACGGGAGATTATAGCCCATCTTGCTTCTAGGATGGACAGTAGGTTTGAACTGTTAACCCTTCCGGTTGGCAGAATAACACATAACCCAGTAAGCCACCAGACCTCCATACAGAACCCATTATGTGACATTATTACTCTAGTATTATTGGACCACAGAAAACACAAAAGGAAAATTACAGGCCAAACTCATGCAACAAAGTTTGGTTTGACATATATGGGAGTTCAGCACCAAAAAAAACACAGCCATTTAAAAAAAAAAAAGATGTATATTCATTCCTAGCATAGTATATTCAACGAATACAGACAAAGTTCCATTTTTAAATGTATTGTGTAATTCATTCCATTAATAGGCAAAGGGGGGAAAATCATCTAGTCTTCAGACTAACATGACAAAACGAAATACTCATTATTGTTGTTGTTATGTGTTGTCAAGGTACCTGCAACTCACGGCGACCCTGTATATAACACTGCTGAATCCTGTCCCAGCCTAAGCCAGACTCCCCCACTCCAACACATCTAATCCCATTGCCCCAGTTATTATGTCAATCTGTTTCATCAGAGGTCTCCCTCTCCTGCACTCTCCTTCCACCCTTCATTACTAACAGGAAAAAGGGCTCCTGTGGCTCAGACCCCAGAGAACTGTGCTGTCAGCCAGAAGGCAGCACCCCTCTGGGGGCTGGAACCCACCAGCAGCTCCCAGGGAGCAGAGGGGAAGTCTCCTCCCATTCGATTTACAGCCTCCAAAACCCAGCAGAGGTCAGCTGTAAGCTGGTTCTGACTCAGTGATGAGGAAACAAATTGGGAGGGGCGGGGGAGAACTTCTGAAGAAACGAAATCTGAGAGTTGGTGGGTTAGAAGTTATGCGCTGTGCTGCCAATCCAAAGGCAGGCAGTTCAAACCCACCAGAGACTCAGAGAAAGATGGGACAATCTCACCACACTATGATTTACAGCCTCAGAAAACTCACTGGAGGGTCAGCAGAGAGTTGGTTCCAACTTGACAGCACTTAATAGCAACAGGCTTAACACATTGCCACACACTTAAATTGACGACTGTGCTTCGAAACCCATTTTTTTTGCCATCATTTGCGGCAATGTGTTAAACCATTAGCAACACTGCCATCGGACGGAAAGGCTAAACATAAAAACCAGAGATGCCCTCTGCTTACTGAATACTGGCCCAAGGAATTCAACGGGGGAACAGTGCTGGACGAGGCAGTATCAGCCCCGAAACGAGTACCGGGTCTGTAGACAGTGCCTCACGCTGAATCCAGCAGCTCCGAGGGAATTCCAGCTCAGAGTCGAGCTCCTAGCCTCGCTGTCCCCTTCTGGAAAGTGTGGCCTCCACTACCACCTGCCTGAAACTGCTGTGTGCACCAAGTGGGAACGTTAAGGCCTCTTTGCCTCCCAGCTCCCACACAAAATCATCATCTCAAGGTAGCGTGACGCAGACACTTCCGCTTTCATCAACTCCACGAAGGCAGCAGAAAGCATGGAACAAAGTTTGGAGCCATCCTCCAGCTGTTGTCTTAATTTTTTTTTTTTTAAGTCAACAGAATATATCAAATATACAGATTTTTAAAATTTACCCAAGATTGATGACTTAGCCACAAGTCTGAAGGAGAAAAGGCATTTAGTGTGGTGAGACCACCGGGGAAGAGAAGAGCCTGCCAATGTAGTGACTCAGTGCTCAGCTGTCAAGGCCAAAGTCTGTGGTTCAAGCCCAGTGGAAGCTCCATGGCCTAAGGAAAGACTGGGGGCCTGCTCTGGAGGCCCAGGAGTTTTCCTCCTGGTCAGCACGTGAGGGCGGGCAGAACACACGGGAGGGGCTCCGGGCCTCTCTGTCCACCCTGTCCACTCTGTTTTAGGAGCAGCCACACAGGAAGAGGGCTGGCTCTTCAAGTCCACTTCTGCACCAGGCCCACCTAGGACGCCCCCTAACAATGGGTATGACGCCCAGGGTACGGGTGCTACCCCAAGTACTGGCTATCCAGGTGCTCATCTGGCGAAAATTCACCAAGCTGTGCACAGTCCATTCCATTTATACGCTCTCTCATGGCTGTTGAACCAGAACCAACTCAGAGCTGACCCTCAGTGTCTTTTCAGAGACGAAATCACATGAAAGGAGACTGCCCATCTTTCTCCTGAGGGGCAGCTGGTGGATGTGAACCAGCTTTGGGTCAGCAGAACAACTCCTTACCCACTAGGCCACCAGAGCTCCTTGTACATATGCTAAGCCTTCACTGGAGAAGTTTAATGATTGTGAAGTTGAAAGGGAAGGCTCGACTTCTGTCATCAGCTATTGAGTTTCTCCTGACAGCCTGTTATCAGTGATATAATTATGGGCCACGTCCATGGAACAACAGCCACTCCTGTACTTCATGAGGTCAGCTTCACTGTCCTACTTTTTTACAGATTCTGTACTGGTCATCAGTGAAATGACCAATGGAGAAGTTCCAGGACAATGGAAGAGCACAGGAAGCAGATGCACAGCCAACCAGGGCAAATGCAGTGGCCCCTGACCCACAGGCAGAGCCAAGCTGGGTGAATGCAGTGGCCCCTGACCCACAGACAGAGGCAAGCCAGGTAAATGCAGTGGCCCCTGACCCACAGGCAGAGCCAAGCTGGGTGAATGCAGTGGCCCCTGACCCACAGGCAGAGGCAAGCCAGGTAAATGCAGTGGCCCCTGACCCACAGGCAGAGCCAAGCTGGGTGAATGCAGTGGCCCCTGACCCACAAGCAGAGCTAAGCCAGGTGAGTGCAGTGGCCCCTGACCCAGAGGCACAGCCACGCCGGGTGAATGCAGTGGCCCCTGACCCAGAAGCACAATCAACCCATGCAAATGAAGTGCCTCAGACCCAGCTACACATTCACGTCACCTGGGAGCCTGTACAAGTGCTGGATCTGGGCCCCGCTCCAGACCAGTGACCTCACCCAGGCAGCCCAGCCACTGAGCTGTCCCCTGTTAAAAGCTCCCCAGACGACTGTCAAGTGTGACTGGGGCCCAGAACCACTCAACCAGTCAGACCAGACAAACTGGCCACTGTAAGCTGTCCAGGCGAGTTGAAGCAGGGTCCCAGCCCGTCTGAGTGGAGACTGTGGGGGCGGGAGAGAGCATTTAGGACTGGGGTGCCCTGGCACACACCCAGGTCCTCCTCCACACCCCACTTCTCCCAGACCTTGGGGCAAAAATCAGGGGAGCAGTGCCCCCACACGGAGACAGGCATCTAAAGAGTGAGGGAAGGAGGGGTCTGTTCAGGAGCTGAACGCAGCTAGGGAGTACCAACCGCCCCGACCACATAACCCCGAGAGCTAAGGCTAACAAACAGAGGCCAAGTGACATCCCGAGACTCAACAGCTGGAGGAGGAAGTCAGGAGAAGTCAGCCGAGGAGCCGCAATGACCACAGGAGAGGAGGCACAGGGCAGGCGTGTGTGTGTGTGTGGCTCCGTGGGCAGGCAGGACCCAGGCTCCTGGCCAGGGGGCACACTGCCCATCTGGGGAGTCCAGCACGAACCGTAAGGTCTCCATGCCGCTCACACCTGGCGTGTCCATTCCAGCTGTGTAACAGGGACCAAGATGTTGTTCTCAGAGGCTGCTGCTCAGTGTAGGACTCAGTGCTGAGCTCAGAGCCCAGGGGTGGGAGTGGCCCTATGTGGGGGATCCGGTGTGGTGTCCAGGCAGGGAGAGACAAGGAGGAAGGGACCCAGAGTCCCAGCAACCCAGGGGGTGCATCTCCACAGGAGCTCTGGTGACCTAATGGTAAGCAATTGTGTTGCCAGTGCAAAGGTACCTGGTTTGAGCCCCGCAGCTGCTCGAAAGAAGGGAGGCGGGCAGTCTCCTGTGTAATTCACTGCCTCTGAAAATTGCCTGGAGGGTCAGCGATGGGTCGGTTCCGACTCCACAGCATACAGCACCACAAGTCCTCCCCAAAGGAGCCCTCGCACTTGTTGCACTGATAACCACAAGGTCAGGGGTCCAAAACCATTATTGGAGTGTTTCATTACATCAGGGAGTAGAGCTGTGGAAAGCTCTCTAGGCAAGCTGAGACACGGCCCCCGCCAAGACCGGGCCAAGACCGGCCGTCTTCTCCCATCAAGACCCAACCTGTGGGGTGGATGCGCCTCCATTCCTGGTTGTACCCTATCCCCAGCGCTCGGGGTGGAGGGCCATCAAGGACCCCAACTGCAGGGGCCAGCCTCCCCTTTGTGATCCAGCAGGACCTGGTACACGGAGGTAACCCTTTGCAGCCCTACCTAGATCTCAGGCCAGCAGAGAAAGGACTTCTTGGGCTAGAAGTCAAATTCAGGGGGAGATGAAGCAGAGAGGCTGTCTGGGGACCCAGCCAGGGGTCTCAGCCCTTCCTAAAGTCTCTTCCTCTGCTCTTGCCAGGTGTCCTCTGGCTTCCTGGCTCGCCTCCCTTGTGCCGTGGCCCGCAGGATTTAGAAAGAACCCGGGCAGAGGTACAGGAGGGCGGCCAGGCAGGAGGCGGCTCCTTCTGTGAACCCCATCTGCTCCGCAGGGCAGGGCACCAGTGCTGGTGGCTATCACACCAGGACGGGAGAGGAACTGCGGAGAACGATGTGGGGGCGGGGAGGAGAGGCCCTGGATGCAGCCAGGAGGCAGAGAAGGAGAAAACACCCAGTCAGGTCAGTCAGGCGGACAGGCGCTCACTTTCAGGAACAAGTTGCAAACCCTTTCAATGCCTTTGTTTCCGTCAGAGCCCCAGAGGTTAGAATTACAAGTGAAAAATGCTTGGAGGCGGGGTTGAGAAATCCAATTACTTAATCACCAAGGGCACAGGAGTCCAGACCGCAGAGGCAGCGAGGATTTACTCAGACCCTAATCTCTCTGTGCCTGGGGTGTCCGCCTCTTGAGGAACAGCGCTGTGGTCCTCTACAGAGGACGCCGAATCCCGGAGATCTGGGTTCTGTGGACGCCGAGCCCAGCCCCGTTCTCACTCCCCTGCGGGGTCAGGCATTAGGGTAACAGGAAAAGCCTATTTCACGTGTCTAAACTTTTGGTAAATGAACTCTGGTGGCCTGGTGCTAAGAAGCTGCACTGCAATCCCAAAGGTGATGGTTGTTTGCAGTGTGCTATTGAGTCCCCTGGGATTCACAGCGAGCCTAAGGCAACAACCCTAAACCCTGCTGTATCCTGTGCCAATCTCACTGTCGCTGACACACCTACCCTCATCACCCCAGTCACTGAATCAATTCACCACATTGAGAGTTCTCCTCTCTTGCGCTGTCCTGCCACCCTCCCAAACATAACGACCATTCCAAAGGTACATGGTTCAAATCCACCAGCTGCTCTGTGGGAGAAAGATGGACAATCTCCTCCCCTGTGATTAACTACCTCTGTAAACGCACTAGAGGGTCAGCTACGAGTCAGTTCTGACTCGACAGTACACACAACACCACGTACAAACGTGAGACAAGGAGGCTCTGGTGCCCTTGGTGGTAAAAATGAAATACATCTGTAAACCCGCTGGAGGGCAGCTAGGGATCTGTTCCGATTTGCTGGGGCGCAACCACAACAACAAACTTTAACCAAATCTCAAGTGCAAAGATCAAGGAGCCTCAGCGGAGGAAGAGAGAGAAAACGGACTGCACAATGAGAAGAGACACAGGGGCTGGGGTATGAGCGAGAAGATACCCCAAAAGATGCATTTCCAGATGCTGGGGTGGGGGAGACCATGACAAAACCGGCAAGTCAAGTCCAGGGGTTTGTGTGCCTCACTTCAGACCCAGGTGCCTGAAAGGAGGGCCCTGGACCCCAGGAGAGCCAAGCTCGGCACAGAGAGGTCTCCAGAGAGCACAGGCTGGAGATGCTGATGGAGACCTGGGGCTCTGCCCTCTCCTCCACCACCAACAGAGAGGGCGCCTTCCCCTCGAGCTCACATCCTGAAATTGGGGATGCAACTGTCTCCCAGACTATGAGACTCTGTTTACAAAACTACGTGTTGGGATGTCTGTCCTTATAGAAATAAGGCTCTTGAGCCCTGACAAAGTGACCCGAGCACAGCACCGACGGCAAAGACAGGACTGTCCTGGCCAGGGCTTCTGTCTGTCCTACACAGGGTGCTAGGAGGCGGGGTTTAATGGACGGTACCACATAGCGGCGGTCCTCACAGGGTAGTGGGGTTCTGAGTCAACACCCCCAAAGGAAAAGGATGATAGTGCTGATGCCACAGCACGTACAACTCACGGCGGCTCTGAACAGACCTGAACCCCGCTCTGCCCTGCACCATCCTCGCCGTCTCCACACAGCACGAGACACTGCGGTCCATCGTCACATCGAGTCAGTCCACCTGGCCGAGGGTCTGCCGTGGCTGTGAGGAGCCAGCAAGTCGAGAACGATTCACAATGATCCTATGAACAGCAGATCTGATCCCTGCCCTGTACTGCCCAGATGTTCAGAACTTGCTGAACCTCGTGACGTCCCGCTTGGGGCACTGGAGCACTCACCTCCTGGGGGGTCAAGTCCACCTCAGTATGTCCAGGAGGCCTGGCCTCACTCTGTACCATGCGCTTCTTCCTCCAAGCTGTGCCCTTTGGTGCCAGGGCTATACACCATCAGTGTGTAGGACCCACGGTCATGCAAGAGGGATGCTGGGAGGGGCCACGGGACACCGAGGTCACCACCTTCAGGAGGTTCTCACAGAAGCACAGTCATTGCTACTTCGCCAAGATATAACTCAGTCCCCCAAGGTGGAGGGGACAGACAAGTGGAGAGCTGCTATCCAAGGTCTGGGTGTGCTGTCAATGATGCTGGACACCCCTGAATTGAAGGTGGGCCAGCACTGCCCGGGAGCCCACACACATATGTGGAGGGCACAGGGCTGGCCGGGGCTCAGGCCATCGGATTCACGTACTCATGGCTCACACGATCCAATTGCAAGTTGCTCCCGGGGCCACTACAAGTCACAGCTGACCAGACTGTAAACCTCATCTCATGGACACGATGTCAGGGGCCTGTCCTTGGAAAAAGACCTCATGCTGGAAAAGGTGGAGGGTCAGAAGGAGAGGGGAAACCCCTCGCTGGGATGCACATGAGAGCCAGCGAGGGTGGGCGGACAGGACAGGCCCCCAGGAGCTGCGGCCCCCTTGGCGGTCCTAATGACAGCAGAGCGGACAGCAGGACAGCGAAGCCCGGGCAGCCGCTGGCCAGCCCCTCCCCCGAGCCGCTCAGGAGGATGGGGCGTGCCGGGGCGGCCACACAGGACGATGCCGCATGCTGCCGATAGCAGTGTAAACAAGCTGAACGCAAAGAAAGCCCACGTGTGCAAGACCACCTCTTCCTTTTCCAGAGGCCACTCACATCCAGGAGCAACATGCAGAGACAGGAGGAAGGGAGCCGGACGCTTCCCAGCCTCCTGAGGGTCCTGGTCTACAGCTGTAAGGGCCGCAGGACCCCTCGCTCACTCAAGGAACAAGTTCAGGTTCAAGTCTGCGGTCCTGGCCCCACCAGTGCACATCCCAAGTCCACCTCTTCCCTTTCACAAGCCCGTTCCCTTCCCAGCGTGTCCACTGCTGGCCCCACTGCCGTGAGTGGGCCTCCTGAGCCTGGAGACAGACTTCCAGGAAGCGAGCCCCCGGGCTACTTGTACTCGAAGTGCCTCTAGGCTCAGAGGCCACAGACAGGGCCACAAGGGGACTCAGGGCTGAAGAGAAGCGTGGGGGTTTGGGGCTTCGTCTGCCCGGGGCGGGTTCACCACCTCAATACAGAACCAAACACACAGCCACTGAGCCAGAACAGACACAGAGCTGACCTGCCGTCGGATTTCCGGTGCTGGAAGGTACCCAGGAGGAGACTGTCCATCTCCACCCCACGGAACCACCAGGGGACTTGACTCTGGGGTTAGCAGGGCAACTCCCGAGTACGGCACCAGCTGTTGTCATAGCCGACCCTGCAGCGGGTTTTCAGAGGCTGAGCATCGAACAGGAGACGCCCCTCCTTCTCCCTCGGAGCAGCTGGTAGATCGAACTGTGTGCCTTTGGGTTGGCGAGCCACTTCTCAGCACTAAGCTCCCAAGGGCCTTCCCCAGAGCGCTCCCAAATTCAGGGTGAAGGTCAGAAGCATTTAGTGAATGGAGGAAAAAAGCCCAAACTTTTTTCTTAAAAGCTTAAACTTGAGCTTTATTCACTTAAGTTACACTTGCAGGTCAGTTATCTTGGAGTTTCTTCCTTCAAACGGTTTCCTGAGCATCGATATAAGGTTGGACTTTCAGGTCTCAGAGCTGGAGGGACATGGGAACCACCGAGCGAGGGCCGTCAGAAAAAGAAAAGCCAGGGCTGTAACCCTAGAAGGCGTGTGCATCTGTGGGGGCGGGTCATCCCAGCCATCCCCCATTCACCCAAAACCTCCTAAATGAACCCACAAGGAGCCCCACTCAAAGCTACCAAGATGCTGGGGACACGCGGGAGTCTTCGGCAGAGACCGCAAGTCCAAGGTCATGGAGAAACCGGGTGAGACACAGGGCTTATGGGGAGCAGGAAACCAGACTCAGAGGAGAGTGGAGCCAAGCGAAAACCCGCCTTCCTTGCCAAAATCAAAAGCCACCTTCTGAGCCTGCCATTCCACGGGAGGCTCCAGGCGGCACAGCTTTCCCACCCCAGGTCTCCACTGCCAAGTGCCTTCTCACCACCGTTTGAAGGAGCTCAGTCCTGGTAAGGACCCCTGTTCTCCTGAGGCATCGAGGAGAACTCTCAGCCCACCCTTAAGCATAACACCAGAACCCTCCAGGTTGGGTCCATTCACGTTCTGCTTCTCCTCTTCCACTGGTTTCCTATCTCCTCAGCGTGATGGTACTTGCACACCAACCTCAAGAGAGAAGGGGGACCCCAAAGTCCCTCACAAAAGGGATGGAGAGCTGGCGAGAACTGCTAGGTACAGGTTGACAGCCACTCACAGTGGTACTGTGGGCACCACATCTGAATCCTGCCCGGCCCTGTACCACACACCCATTGTCCCCACCACCACATGGCCCTGTCCTGTGCCACCTCCACCATCCCCACCACCTCACAGCCCTGCCCTGTACCACTCGTTCACCATCCCCACCACCTCACAGCCCTGCCCTGTACCACTCGTTCACCATCCCCACCACCTCACAGCCCTGCCCTGTGCCACCTCCACCATCCCCA
>NW_006399761.1:1013023-1016365 GCF_000299155.1 Elephantulus edwardii
CTCACAGCCCTGCCCTGTACCACCTCCACCATCCCCACCACCTCACAGCCCTGCCCTGTACCACTCATTCACCATCCCCACAGCCCTGTCCTGCATCATCCCCACCATCCCCACCACCTCACGGCGCTGTCCTGCATCACCCCCATGGTCCCCACCATGCTCAGTGGACAGGGTCCACAGCGACAGTCACTCTGTCAACCCACCTCACTGGACAGTGAGAACTAGCAGGTGTGTCCCTGACGGAGGGGAATTTCTCTGGTAGCCTAAGGAGGGGCAGAGGCAGCAATTTTGGGCACAGATGGCCTCAGAGCTCCCGCAGGACAGCAAGGAGTGGCATGCAAGCCAGGGGCAGGGCAGCCAGGCACTCACTCCTGTCCGTGCTGCCAAGTAGGTGGGGCGGCAAAACTGTTTGTCAGGGCGTGTTCCTGGGCTGTCATAGGTGGACATCTGACAGACAGAAAGACGCAGCATGCGCTTCTTCAGCTCTGTTCTGTGCAGGTCCTGCAGTAGGTACCGGACTCTCAGGACAGGCACTGTCCACTCCTTCCTGACTGAGCCCACAGGTGTCAGAGTCCTGCTGGGCTCCAAGGGTTGTCAGGGAGTTCTGGTGGCCAAAAGGTAAGGAGCCGTGATGCCAAAGCCTACAGCTCGGACCCACCAGTTCGCCAGAGGACGAGCAGGCTCCTCCCGTGTGATTTGCGGCCTCTGAAAGCCCACTGGAGGCTCTGCTGTGAGTCAGTTCTGACTGCATGTCAACGAGGTCATTTTACGGAAGTGCACGGCTAGCCTGTTTTCCCCCAGGCATCTCCGAGCACGTGGCCATTGGCACCATGCAGGAGGCCGCGGCCAGCTGTGCACCAGGGGCATTCAGGGGCCCAGCAGCACTCAGCACGGTTCCCACTGGCCACCCAGGGCCCAGATCTCCTGCAGCCATCATCCCTGGGAACACAATGACAGGCCAGCCTTCCATGCTCCTGTCCTCAAGGAGCTCACACACTGGGCAGTTCCCACAGCACAACTGACAACCCACCAGGTGGTGTCCAAGGCTCTCTGCGGACAGAGAGTGCACCGGAACAAGACTCGGAATTGCCACTGGCCGAGCTGTGCCCACAATGAGGAAGCGAGTTTCTTCCCACCAACAGTAAAACGGGCACAGACATGCCCAGAGCTGCACCACCGAGCAGCCCGGCCCACGCTGAGAGGGCAAGGGAGACTGGTTTTCCTAGGAGCTGTGCCTCCCGCCCGCGGGTCCCAGGTATGGAACAACTCCCCCCACCTCCCCATCCTATCAGCAGATGGGGCACCGTGCCTCCTGCCCACGGGTCCCAGGCCTGGGAGCACCCTCCTCCATCCTCTCAGTGGACGGGGCCAGAGATATGGAGTGTGTACACATTCAGAGGAGTGGACAGAGGAGGACAGCCGGCAAAGTCTGCAGACAGGTGGGCTGTGGAGTAAACACCGGCCGGCTGGCTATCCTTCCTTCAACAAACAAGCCAGTGGTCCAGAGGCACTGGGGCTGTCCTTCCTTGTCCTCATCCTCTATCCTGCTGCCCCTGAGGTGGGGCAGAGCAGGTCCACTCTGCCATCCCATCCCTCAGTCCTACACACAGGCTCACAGTCCCTGGGCAGGGGGGGGCAGGAAGTAGCGGAGCTCTGCTTCCTACCCATGGTCTCACCAGCACCACCCATCTGTCGGGGGATCCCCTCCCACTGTCACCAAGGCATGCCCAGCCCCCACTTCCTCCCCAAGCACCTCTAGTTGACTGGTTCCTTGGGAGGTGGGCCTCCTCAACCACCCAGGAGCCCACCAGCAGTGGGGGGAGTAGTGGTGGAGGTGTTTGGGAGGGTACTGCCTGACCTCCCACACCATCCAGCTCTTCCCACAGCTTTCCCAGGAAGCAGTGGGGGGAAGGGCTTCCAGGGAGGAGCATCTGGGGACACAGCATTTATCCACCTGCTACTGGAGAAACCTAGCTCTCTCCTAGCTGCCCTCAGATTTGGGGACCAAAAAGGAAGGTGGTGCTGGGAGGGAACAGGCGTCCCCCTCATCCTCATCTGATCTACTGACAACCCCCCCCCCCCCATCCTCACTCTGTTCTGAGCCTGAGAGGCAGCTGCAGGCTGGGTCCATGCTGTTCTGTCCAGAGACTGCTGACTAATCCTGAACTCACAGAGCCTCGGCAGGGTCCCTCAGAACAGCGACAGCAAGCAGGCAACATGGGAGCTCAGAAGTCCTGGCCTGTACAACATCGCCCCCAGATGCGCCCCGCAGACGCCCCGTCCTCAGACGCACCCCGAGGAGACAGAGGCCCCTTCCTCTGCTTCCCACGCACCTGGCTGGCGACACTCCCTCCCCAGGCCCCCAGACACCAGAGCGACAGCAGACGCCTGCCGGGTTGCATCACCCCCACCCTACCCAAAATATCCTCACCCCCACCCCCTCTCCCGCCATCGCCATGGTGACAGCAGCATGACTAACGATACCCTATCCGCTCCAGGCTCAGGGGCACAGTCACCCCCTCCCCACCCCCCAGGAACAGGGACACATCTCTGCAGATTGGATGCAAACCAACAAGGCCAGGGACATTCCCAAGAGACTTCCGGAGCCAAGGGTGGGGAGCGGGCAGGGAGGGAGCGCAGCGCAGAAAAAACAACAACAGTTCGGCACGCAAAACCCAGGCACGCAAAACCCAGTCCGTACAGGACCTTCCAGCCGAGGATCCAAACAAAACCCACCCAGGCGCAGGGAGCCCCCGCCACCCACACCCCCTCCCCCGCAGCTGTGACACAGCGGGAGATTAAGGGGTCACCGGAGAGGACCCTGGATTTTATCCAATCCCAGCAGACACTGCACTCCTCCCCGCCCCCACGCCGCAGGCAGGCAGGCAGGCAGGCAGGACGGCAGGACGAAACGCGCGCGCACACACACACACACACACACACGCACACACAGGGTACCTTGACAGCAGGTCCTTGTCCCCACGGCCCGGCTCCTTCACCAGCCTTTATCTCCACCTGCAAGCAAAGCCAGAAAGACTGATGAGGCCGGAGGACACCGGAGACTCGCCAGGTCCCCCCGCTGCACCCCAACACCCCAAGAGCACGGGAAGCAGGCAGACGGGAGGGGGCCTGGGAAGAAAGGCTGGCGGGGCCGTCTTCAGCTGCCACCAGCGTCGCCGCCGCCGGCCTGTTCTGTTTTCATCCGTGCTCCCTCGCCCTCCCGGGTCCGCGCCCGGCCCACGCCCTGGCCTCTACCTCGGCCGGCCTCCTCGCGCGCACGGGCCGGCGCCGGGCCTCCCATTATCCCCGCCGGGCGGGCGCGCAGCAAGCACTGCGGAGGCC
>NW_006399761.1:1016530-1028538 GCF_000299155.1 Elephantulus edwardii
ACCGGGAAGGGTGCTGCCGCGCTGGCCGCCTCCCAGGCCCGCGCCTCGGCTGCTGGGGATCCCGCGCTGCCTCCGCCCGCGGGGGCTCCCTGGAGGCGGCGCCCGCAGGCGTCCTCGTCTCCAGGGTCACCGGCATGGACTGCGCCCTCGGCGCCCGCCCGCCGATCCCAGGCGCGCTAATGCCAGCACCGCGCGCGGCCTCTTTTCAGGACAGAGCCTGCTCCTGCTGGACCGCCGGGGGACACCCTTCTGCGCGGGGTCCGGGCACCCTATTCTGCAGCAGAGGAAACCCGGCAGGTGACCTTTCCCAAGGTCACACCACTAGAGACAACAGAGGTGCCACTCCAATCCAGGTCTCTCGCTCCATCTCCAGCCCTGGCTCTCCTCAGACACAGACGCCCACACCTCACCCAGAGGCACACGCTCCCTGCTCCCCACTCTCTCCGAAGGCCCTTCCAAGACCACACTGTTTTTTTTTCCCTCGTGGAAGGTGGCCCTCCCCACCCCCAGGTCCTCCTGTCTCCAGGAAGAGATGAGAAGAGGTGGCCTGGAGCCCCCCAGCTCCAGCTTCCAGCCCCGGCGCACTGAGGCTGCCAGGAGATGCGGACCAGGGGTGAGGGAAATGTGGTTCCAGGCAACACCGGGTACCCCGTTTCTGCTCATGTTCTCCCTACAGCTAGCACCCAGGAGCCCTCACTTCCAGAAAAGTGAGCTGCCAAGGGTTCCAGTACCCCGCAAACAGCTGCTCCCGGCGCTGCCTACCTTCAAGACTTGAGGGGTCCTCATTTTCCGCATCTGTAAGACAGGACTGGACGCAGCCCCCTGCAAGCCCGAGGAACCCATGAAGGAAGCCCTCACCAAGTGCTGTGAGCCAGCACTTCTCACTCTAGAACAGCTCACCAGGTGCGATTCATCCTCCGATGAATAAGCCAGGCCAGAGGGGGAGTGACTTCGGGGCCTAGTCACCACGAGTGACAGCCTGAGCCTGCCATCAATGATTCATATGCTCTCCACTCCACCACGGATGCTGGATCACTGCCCCCGGAGCTGTGCGATGAGCCGCCCTGCTGGGGGGGGGGGACAGCCACCAAGACCTGCCCACACCAACCTCACCTCAGGACAAAGGGCAGCCATGAGCCACCGCCCAGAGTGGAGAGGCCACTGATAAGGCAAGTGGGAGGCTGGGCTTCCCCTCCCCTTGGCTCCTGCCTCCGGTTGTCCCCACCAGGTGGGGGTCCCTGATTCATCCTGCCCCCCAGTCCATGCCCTACCCTACTCGTGTACCCCACTGTGAGGTAAGGGAAACAGCAGTACTGTTGCTGCTGGGGTCACCCCAGCCTATCAAGACGGCAGGCACTGTGCCAACCACACTCCACAACTTTCACTTAACTCTCCACGCACAACCTGGTCGTTAAAGGGGCCGGGCCTGCCATCCGCGCACAGCCGTAAACTAAGTCGCTCGCTGCCATGGAGCTGGAAATGACTCACAGCAGACCCTCCAGCAGTTTTTCCGAGGCTGGAAATCACAGGAGGAGACTGCCCATCCTCCTCCAGAGGAGCAGCTAGTGGATTTGAACCATGAGCCGTTCCGTGGCAGCACAGCTCCTTACCCACGAGACCATGGGAATTCTGGGGTCGAGCCTTCGCACTGAGTTTCTAAGCCCCGTCCCCACCCCATGATGGTGTAAAGCGTGGGCCACTAAGCCCTGGTTCTGAGGGTCATGCTGCTGTCCACCTGGGAGAGCTGCTGCTGTGGCTCCTTGGGCCCTGACTTCTCCTCCCCCTCCTGGCTGTCTCCCTGCCCCCAGCTGGCCTACAAACCCCCGCCCGCCTGTGGGCAGCACCTCCTCTGAGTCCCCTGATCACCAGCCACCAAGCACCGTATTATTTATTTACACAGCCTTCTTCCCACGTGGGTGGGGCCGGCTCGCCCTCTCCACTGGGCTGGAGGACTGAAGAGCAGGAATGTGCTACACACGGTCTTCCCAGGGCCCAGGAGGCGGGGGCTGGGCACAGAGACGAGACCAGGGTCTGCTCTGTCTTCCCTGCAGGGGACATCTCCCACTGTTCCCACTTCCTGTCCAACCCATCAGCCAAGCCTCAACCAGGGGTTTGTCCCTACATCCCACCGCTGACCTGGGAGAGCCCACTGGTATCACCTCTGTCCCGCCTGGAGGCCCTAGAATGCCAGAATTCCTGGCATTGGTGAATGACACAGACACTAGTCTGGGGACCCACATCTGGTCCCCGGCACCTTTCTGCCCTCTCCTTCCACCTCCGCCTTTCTACAGACAGAAGATGTCCCTGGCAACCTTCCAGCCAGCACAGCCTACTGGAGAGACAGAGGGAGTCACTCTCAGGCCACACAACACCCTGATATTCGGAGCCTCAGGAACCTGGTAACCCACAAGCCAAAGCCCATAAAGAAATACAGTGACTGGAGTGCTATGTAGACACAGGTGTGGTGACCAGCTGAAGCAGCTGGTGGCAGTAACCCTCTTATCCATCACAAAAGGAGATGGGTGCAGAGGGGCCACATTCCACCCACCTCATCTGGAGTGGGCAGCGGGTACAAGGACCCTGGTCGCCTCCTGCTCCCTTGTCCCTCTCCCAGCCTAGCTTCCTCTGGTTACCCCCATTCTCTGGATGCCAGTGGTCATTCTAACACCTCTTATCTGACCCTTGGTACTGCTGTCTGTGTCCTCCTCCCATGTGTCCCTCTCTTGTAACCAGAATGGCTAGGGTCTCAACTCTTCAGAGCCCCTGGAAAGGTCGGCCAGGCATTCTGCAGGCCGGTGGCACTTGGAATGGACCCTGGGAGATGTTGGTGACCTCCTTCCCTCTCCATTATACGAAGGGTCCTGATAGACCCAACACCCTCTCCACCCTCACGAGTCAGTGTGAAGTCCTCCAAGTCCATGCGTCAATTTCCACCCAAGTAATTGCAGCCCATGACACTCATCATCCCCTCAATCTGAAACTCTCTGCGGTTGTCATGGGAACTGCCTTCGCCTTCATTCACTGATCAGGCTTCGCAATTAGCTCTGGCAGCGGAAGTCTGTGCCAACCGCCATCACGGGGAGGAAGGAGAGGAGGAGGAGGAAAAAGGGAACATACTCCTCTGTCAAGGGGGAGGAGCCAGCCTGAACCAAGGAGCCAGAGCCTTGCCAGGAAAGGTGGTCCCAGCCAGCAGCCCCCAGTGCCCCTGGCTCCACCCGCAGCTTCCAGACCCACAGAGACAGTGTCAGCAGGGCTGGCAGCTGACCGGGGTCAGTCACAGCTTTGCCCACGCTCTGCATTCCCTCAAGAGGGTCTCAACACTTGGTGAGCCCCAGGACCACAGCCTTGGCCACCAAACGTTCTGGGACGTAACAAGGAACCCTGGGTGCTCTAGAGAGGGTGGGACAGGAGTTCCGAGTGGGTCAGAGACCTTCCACCTTGAGAATCAGGAGCATCTGATCCCAGCACTCGCTCTCATTCTCCCCATGTTCCCACCGCCAGCTGTGGGGTCACTTGGAGCCATATGGTCACCCAGGGGGTTTCCAAGGCTGTGTCCCTCCTCCCTCTCACACATCGCGGCATGAAAACGTGGACACGTGGGCCAGGTGCTGTCCCTTCTCCGTGGGCTCGGCAGACTGAGGGTGCCCGAAGGCCGGCCTCTGCGCTCGAGGTATCCCTCCCCTACACGCCTGCAGCCTGCACTGTAATTACGGGTTCCCACGGGCCTCCCTCCCCACATGGCGCTCATTAAGCCGAGGCAGCCTCTGCCCTCTGCCAGTCTAAGAACAAACAGCGTCGGAGAGGGGCTGTCCTCCCAGACACAGGGACACGGCAGGTCGCGGGGTCCAGGGAATGTTCCGGAAGGTCCTGCCATCAGTTCTCTTTACTCTGCCCCATGACCCCACTCCCGGCCCCAGCTCACCCTGCAGCAGGACCACACTGCTTACAGGACTCTGGCCTCTCTCAGAGATAGCTGGTCACCACTCCTGGAAGCAAAGGTCACTCATGCGCCAGCCAGGGACCTGTGGCACCCGGAGTTACCCTCCCAGGGCAGAGCATGCACTTAGAAAAGCAACCCAGGCCACACTGTCAAGTCCAGTCTGGCTCTGACCATCCACCGCATTCCCTGGGCTATGTCCATAGGAGCACACTGGCTATCTTTCTCCTTGATGAAGCTGGCCGGGTCCAATAAAGAACCCACCACACCACCAGGGCTCCTTCACAATCAGTAGAGAGCTAACCAATGTTCTCCCCACAACAACAGTCCTCAGTGAAGCAGCTCTGGGCCTCGGCTGACCCTAACCCGTCCACATCCCTTTCCACGCCCCCATGGGAGCAGTCAGAGGCGTGAGAGACGCCTAGCAAACACCCTCTCTGGTGCTATCCGCTGGGCACCTCTTCCAGGAATCTAGGCTGGCAGGTACCACGTGGGAGGGGCTTTATCTTACCCACTAACTTCCGGCTGGATGTGGGCAGGGGTGGGGTGCAGCAGTCAGAACCCTGCCAGTCCAAGACAGCAAGCAGGAGAGCCACCCAGACACCCCAGCCCGAGGTGGAGGCCTCGGTCTCCGTGGACCCCAAACCTGCCAGGAGGGACCTGTCCCCACACTGGGATGCGGCCTTTCCCCTCCCTCAAGGACATCAGCTCAGGTCCTCAGCTCTGTTATGCAAATCGCAGGTGGCCAGGGGTCTGGCCACTCCCGGGGACGACGGCAGCCTCCACTCTCACAGGCACACGCAGCAAAGAATGCAGTGAGCCCGAGGACCAATTAGCCCACATGGCCCGCGGGGCTGGCCAGGGCTCAGAGACACGCGTCCTGTGTCCCCTCCTGAGTGCCCCCCACCCCCCGCACACCCACAGGAGCTATAGAGAAGGAAGAGATGACACAGGTCGTGGATCATCAGTGACCGATTTTCAGAACTGAGGGAGGGTCTGCCAACCTGTTCACTCCCGCGACTTTTCCCATGTCACACAGAGGGAAGGCTGGGGTTGGGGCATAGTCCACAGAGGCTACTGGTCACCACTGAGGGTGGACAAGGTTCAGCGAGGCTTCAAGACAAGACAGAACCTTGGGTGGGAGTTCATTCTCCCACCCTACGGCAACAGGTAAAACCAAGTGCTGTCTCCTACGAGCAGGCGCTCCTCTGTGCGTGAGAAACCGGGACGACTCCACCCCCCTCTACGCACCTCACCATTTACGCTGGGACAGACAGAGATCCCCAGCTCAGGCAGGCCGGACAGCCATCCTCCTAACCCAGAAAAGGGAGATCCCTCTCCTGGGGCGCTGTCCAGGAGGCCTTCCCGTGACAGACGGACATATGTTCATCTGTGCTGGCCAACACATGGGCCACTAGCCACGTGTGACTGTTAGACACTTGCAAGGTGGACTGAAAGCTGAATTTTATATCACAAAGTTCAATGAAACCAGCCAGATGTAGCTGCCGGCCACCACATCAGCACCAGCTCAGACAGAGCAAGGCAAAGACAAGCTGCCTCGGGCTTCTTACAGCGAGAGTTCACGGGTGCTCTTGACAGCGGATCAAGTTCACGGCCCTTCTCACCCTCCTTCACACGCACCGGCACTTGAGGAACATTTGTTTCGGGTCACAGACCTGCCCTCCCCAGGGTGCAGACCAGGCGAGGCAGCACGACTCTGCCTGTTTACTGAGCACGTCACCAATAATGGCCAACCGCAAGGAAAGGACATCATCACGCTCAGGAGAACGGAAAACTCAAAACGCCCTGCCTTTGAGACAGCATGGATTCACAGCCGACCCTCCAGACAGCTTCAGAGGCTGACTACCCATCCTTCTCTGTGGCACAGTGGTGGATTCGAACCAGCGAACTTGCCAACCTTTGAGTTAACAGTGCACCTCCCTAAGGACCAGGTCAGTAGAGCTCATATGGACCCGTGAGGGTACAATGTTGTGAGCCGTCCAATCAGAACCTCCAGGGGTGTTCAGAGGCAGTGACCTGCACCGGAGGAGACTGTCCGTTTTTCTTCACAGAAGAGTTCCTGGATTCAAGCCACCTGCTGGGGTGTTGGCTGCCACAGCTCTCAGTGGTACCGCTGTCCTAATTGAAAGATTGGAGGTTCAAACACAGCCAGCGGGCCTTGAACCAAGGTCTGGCAATCTGCATCCAGGAAGCAATAGTTCTGGGGCAACTGTGTAGAACATAAGTGGGGGGGTGTCCTTTTCACAAGACCTGTGACATGTGTGGGTGGGCAGACTGCAAGACAGCCATTAAGTCCAACAGTGAGGACCAGGAGTTAAGAGGCCAGGAGCAGGCTGGGACAGCGCCAACACATGGGGTTGACGTGAGCTGGAATCCACTGGACGGGACCCAATGCATTCGAGGTCTTCATGAGTCACGGAAAACACTACCCCGAGCGCAACACAAGATTAAGTCTAGGACCTGATTTTCCCAAGAGATATGGCCCATTAGAGCTGACTCTTCTTCAGTACCGGAACGTTGTATCTTCCACAGTCACAGCAAGAGACCATCAGGTATGGAGGCAAGGCTGTCCTCCTGCACAGCATCCCAGCCTGTCAACCCCCGGCCTCTACCCAGGCACTTCCTTCTACGGGGGAATGACGGCACGTGTTGGAAGATTCCGTCTACCTGCTTCTCACGTCCACCCCCTCATCAGCAGTCTGGACACTTCCACACAGAGGAAGCCCTCCTGCGTCTACACGAGATTCGGCCTTCATCTGCATTCCTCTCCTCCTCCCGCTCCACAGCCCCACTTCCTCCCATTGTCCTGCACGTGGTCACCCAGCCTGATCTCCAGAGAGGCTGTCAGCATGCCCTTTAAAGTTAAGCTCTTTTTTTTATTTATTTTATTTTATTATTTTTGTGTGATGAGTGTACCGTCAAATCAGATCTGACTGGTACAGGAGGAGATTGCCCTTCCTTCCCCGGCAGAGCATCTGGTGGATTTGAACCGTGTACCTCTGGGATTGTAGTTGCAGCTTCTTGCCACTAGGCCACCAGAGCTCCCCTTAAAGTTAAGCTCTTAAACCGGCTGTTCCTCCTTCCTAGGGAACCGAGAGTTCCTGGCGTGCAGTTTCCTTTGCTTTCTTTTTTTTTTTAATCAGGTGCAGGACTTTGTATTTACCGATTAAATCCACTGACTTGGGTTGGGACCCAGCGCCCTGTCTGCCCCGTTCTCTATGTTACCTTGGAATAACAGATCTGACATCTGTGCAGCCCACATGACACCTTAAGCCCCATAAGTGTCCCCTGAGCCTCGCTTCCTTCTGTAAGGCTAACCTTCACAATCTCACACACACACACCCAGGGGCATCAGCATCCCAAGGCATGTGGAGCAGCAAAAACAAACCCTTTTCGGAGCACAAATACACACCCTCCTAAATGAGGGTTTAGTGAAAACCAGAAGACGGCGGAAACAAACTCCAGAAGAACAAGAATGGAGATGTTCTTGTCCCCCAGCCTGCTGACGTGAAGAGGCCCTCGACGGCAACTCCTTTCTAGCTAAGGTTCTGACCTCTTGTGCTTTGTTTCTGGCCCTTCTGTTGTTGTTAAGTGCCGTCAAGGTGTAAGCGACTCATAGCGACCCTATGAATGAAAGACCTGGACACTTGTACAACTAACTTTCTTTCTCCAGGTTCACAGGGTTTCCGTAGGCAAGCTATTTCGGAAATGGATGCCACTCCTGCTTCTACGTTTGTTTTAATCAGGGAGCTCCACCAAACACTGGACATCGTGGGTAACCATTCTCACATTTGACACATCAATGTCACAGTGTTCAGCTTCACAGCCACCACGAGTTACCTCTGTGCAGCAAGTGGACAGACCAGGGCTATATGACCTAGAAGAATAACCAAAAACAATTAAAAACAGGCCTGATGGTCACAGATTAAAGTCACCAACCTTTGGCTTAGCTGCATCACTTTCTGTCCACTAGACCAACTGATCTCTCTCTATGCTGTTGTTGTTAAGTGCCATTGAGTCGTAGATGACTCATAGCAGCCCTATGAACGAAAGACCTGAACACTTGTATAACTTTCTTCCTTTCTCCAGGTTCATAGGGTTTCTGGAGGCAAGCTATTTCAGAACTGGATGCCACTCCTGCTTCCAAGCTTGTTTTTAATCTGCCCCTTCTACGTGTCATAATAGTGATTTAAACTCCAGCTGCTCAATCTAAATGCTGATCCATTCGAGAAGATGGGTTATGTGAAGAATGTGGCATCAGGATTGGATGAAGACTCCTCAAGGGCCTACATTGTGTAGAGGACACAACCTTTCTCGTTGAAAGTGAAGAGGGCTTGACACCTGCTGCAGGAAAATCAAAGACTACAATCTTCAACATGGCTTACATCTCAAACTTGAGAAATCACAAATCCTCACCACTGAACTAACAGGTAACACTGCAACAGATGGATAAAAGATTGAAGTTATCAATGATTCGTTTTTCTTGGATCCACAATCATGGTAACAACAGTCAAGATATGCTACACAAGGAAAAAAATGGGGGAGAAAACAAAAAAAAAAAAAAAACAAACCGAGATATGCTGCACTCCGAAAAATCTTTCAAGTAGTTTTAACACACAGTGATGCCAGTTTAAAGATTAAGAGGTGTCAGATCCACACCATGGTCTTTTCCATTACCTCTTATGCATCTGAAATGCAATGAATAAAAATTAAAGAAAAATAATGCCTCTGAGTTGGGGTGTTGGAGAAGAGTACTGAATCTCCATCCCAGGGACTTTCAAAAGAGCAAAGACGTCTGTCTACCTTAGAGCATGTGCAACCACAGTGCTCCTGAGAAGCAAGGATGGTTAACCCTTCATCTCACATACTTTTGGGCATGCTACCAGAAGAGGCCAGTCCTTGGAGAAGGACATCATGCTGGGAAAGGTGGAGGGTCAGTGAACAAGACCCTCAATGACATGGAACGCCATTGTGACTATAACAATACATGGGCTCAAATATATTAAAGATGATCAAGATTCCACCGGCCAGGACAAGGTTCAGATCCGCTGTCCATACGCTTGTGAGTCAGAGGAGACCTGATAGCCTCTAACGACTACTTCAGACTCCAACAGATGGACTAATGGATCTGGGTGAAGTGCAGATTCTAGTTCCGTAAGTCTGAGGTTGTTATTATTGTGGGTGTTACTGTTGTTACTAGGTGCCACTGAGTCAAGTACAACTCATAATGAGCCTACAAACGACAGATCTGAGCCCTGTCCTACTTGTGCCATCCTCACAGTCTCTGACACACTCAAGCTCATTAACATGTTCAGGTCTGAGGTAGAATCCAAAATTCTGCCTTTCTAACAAACTTCAAGACAATGCCAGCAGAACATTGAATGCCAAGATGATACTCATCATCAAAGGAGTACACCAAGGTAGTGTCACGGCTGTAAACTAATAAAGAGACATAAAAGCCAAGGGAGCCTAACGTTAGAAGAATCTTGCGTAATTGTTGGGTGCAGTTACAAAGCCTCTGCACATATGAACAACTTCCCTTCTGATTTTCCCTCAGTTTGGGGTTAAGGGATTTGTCCTCTATTTCAACGATCCTGTCGTCTCTTGATTCAGTCCCACTCCTAGTCCCTTCGTGGAGTTATTTCTGAAACGTCACTGTTAATCTTTCAGACTTAAAGTTGGTCTTTGTTTTGTTCATCTCAGATTTTCAGTTGATCCTAAATGTTCATTTTGTTTTCCTATTTTCTTGAACTCCTGTTTTTCTTGGTTTTACCTATATTCCTTCATCTCTTTCTTAATCTCATGGAAAATCCTAAGTCTTTTCAATTCCTCATCAGATCACTGCATGGCTGCAGCTTCCTCCAGGTGGCTTTACGGTTATTCTGGCCACTTGGTGGGACTATGCTGCCCCTGCTCCTTTGTGACTTGGTATTACTGCCTCCTGTCACTGAGGCATCAGACATTATTTACTCATTGTATGTTTGCTTACTGCATCCTGATTTCTCACTTTGTGCTGTTTTGCTATAACCACATAGATTAAGTTTATGGGCTACTTTGGTCAATAGTTAACACTAAGTTTTCACCACCTATTTCCAGGAGGGTGGGTCAGTGGCTAGGTACAGGACCCCAGGTCTCTGGTCACTGATCTTGCAGGGGAACTGGTGACAGAGATGATGTATCCATTTGCTTAGTCCCTGGGGCATGGGTACAAGAAGCGTCCTCAATGGTTGCTGGGTTGGATGGCTCATGTATATACTGCCAGGATACACAGGATATACAAGGCATGTACATGTGTGTACTGCTGTGAGTCGGGACAAAGACGCCCACATCATCCAGTAGGGTGATGGGCAGTGTCACTGATGATCTCTAGTGGACAGGGTTATGTGAAGCAGTCAGATCAGGTACAAGCCTCCAGTTGTAAATGAGGTAGTGTGTGAGGGTGAGGCAGAGGAACGGGCCCAGTTCACAGGGACCTGTTAGGTGGGCGTGCCCCAGACCACTAAAGTACAATGAGAGGAGGGTCCTTGAGTCCCCAGTGCAGAGAGTGGGACAGGAGAGTGGGTACCACTGCTCCACAGTCCACCCCATGCTGGTGGACAGGCAGAGCGCCTGGAGCTACTCCTCCATGGGCCCCTGGTCCATTCTGATAAAGGAAGAGGTGCCACCAGACTGCAGCAGGAGATGGGGGTAGGAGGATATACCCACTTCCAGGACAAGGCCATAGGGTATAGGGGGGCCCATGGCAAGTGCACTGCAGCTTCACAGGGCGGGTGTTAAGTCCCTCCTGCTTGTCTGCACCAGGTGATGTGATGGGCGCTTCAACTGAGAATGTGACTTGTCTCACGACAGTCACACTGAGGGTTCAACTGGTGAGACACCAACAAATCCACGATTCTGTTGAACACTTTCATACAGTGTATCCTTCCACCTGGCCCTCAGCCTAATTCTTCAGCGTTGCCTTGGATGTGAGAGACTCTCAAACTGACATCTGTATCCAATTCACTTGTTTTCCTAGGTCTCTGTGATGAGAGGGATGTTATGAGAGGACGAAGGTCCCCATCTCAGACCACTGTCTTGGATGTGTGTCACTTCACGTTGACATCAGTCAGATGATGTCCACTTTGGCTACAAACTATAAATATGGAAGATCCCAGGCCCCCTCCCAACCAGTTAGGCCAGACTCTCTGAGACATGGGCCCCAGGTATTAGTGGCCTTCAAAAAGTTTTCAGGGGATTTTTATATAAAGCCACTGATCCACAAGTCTGGCTTAAAAACTTGAAACAAAGTAGTTATAACAATGCTCTCCCCTCAACACGACGTAAGCCAGAAATTGGCTCTCTGATCTGTCCAGGAATCTGCCACGCAATAATACCATTTGCAGAAATTCTAACTGGTCAGAGCCTGGCCGAGCTGCTTCATAAAGAACTGCAGGGGCCCCAAACACTCACCACTTGCCTTTCTGAAGTCTTACAAACCACCCTTCTTAACAACCTGTCCTGAAACTGTCAAAAACTGACAGGCTCACACATTTATAATTTCCAAACTCTCTGGGAGACGAGACATTCTGCCTGTCACTGGCCTGCTGGCTTTTCTTTCAATTACTGTAATTCAGTGCCGATTGTCAGTCTATGAGAACATCTGAAGGTGGGCAGTAGGGAATGAATGAATCAGCCTCGGGCAGCGCGCAGGCCAGCTCTTCTTACCTACTGCACATGCTAGCTATAGTCTTTCCTCAGTTTCTATCCTCTAACAAAGCAGGTAATGACTAAGGATGACAAGAAGAAGAGATGCCTTTGAGCTGCGGTGCTGGAGGAGAGTGCTGGATACCCCATGGGCTGCCCAAAGGACAGAAAGGTATGTCCTGGGGAAAGTGCAACCAGGGTGTTCCTTAGAGGCAAGGACGGGGACTTCATCTCACAGACTTTGGGATGCTATCCGTGGAGAAGGACATCATGCTGGGAAGAGAGGAGGTTAGAGAAAGAGAGGACCCTAGACAAGATGGACTGACAAGGTGCCTGCAAGGATGGTGGATCCGAGACGCGGGGGGGG
>NW_006399761.1:1028638-1033824 GCF_000299155.1 Elephantulus edwardii
TATGGTCACCAGAAGCCCAAGTGAGTGTTGGGTGCTATTGAGTCAACACAACCGGGCCCCCTGGGCTGCTCCGTTGATGGTTACTTTCTCCAAAATTGTAAGCCTACCTCTTCCTTCTTGTTCTTGCTGGGAATTTAAAATACAAAACAAAGCAAGCCCAACTTATTGTCTTGTTTATTTCCATCAACTTGGCACATTCTGGCCATGGACTTCCTGCCATTCTTCGGAAGAAGTCACACAGCTCTTGACTCCGTCTCCCGCGCCACGCACCCCTCTTCCACACAACACTTGTGGCCTTTCACCACCACCCTCTCTGCGGGACAGCCTCTGCACCCCGCTGTCTCAGTCCTCCTCTGACCGGCACCTTCCCTCTCTCACACGCCCACAAGGTCATGCCAGCATCTTGTAGAAAGCCATCCTTCTCCTCCAGATGGATTCCCTGTGGCGTCTGTGGCCATGGAGTGAGTAACTAGCTGTGTTTGAGACAGAGTTTTCCCAGGTCTACTTCTCCTGGTCTCACTTTCTCCCTGGCTCACAAATGCTAACAAGGGTCTTTTCTCAACACTCCCAACACCTCGGCCTCACCAGTTTGCTGGTAGAACTGGTACCACCCTCAGTCGTACAAAGAGCTACCAGCAGACCACGCAAGAAGCTGTCAGGTGATCTGATGCTGGGAGCACCCCGACTTCAGGGTGCCCCCTCTTCAAATCAGCATAAGCATTTGAGCCACTAACTCCGTCTTGCTGAGCACTGGTCCATCAACGTTCCCAAGTACATACCCATCCTTTCCCACGCAGGCTTTCTTGTCTACCTTATGAAGAGTCACTCTCCTGTCTTCTCTCTCGGCCAGATCTAGGAGCGCCGTGGCCCCTGCTCTCAAGTGTCCAGCCCCCAGGCCACTGAGGAAGTGGGCAAGCTCTTCCCTGCCTGGCCTGCAGTCCCTCTAGGAACAAGCTGTGGTCTCACAGCTATTTACACACATTACATCCGACAACTACAAACGAGAGGCTAGTTAACGCAGGTTTTGTGCGTGGGGATCAACGCTGTTCTGGACGGTGCGTACTACGCGCTGGTTATCTGCTGCTGCTGTTAGACGCTGTCTAGTCAAGCATGACTCACCGCAACCCCAGGAACAGCAGAGCTGAGCTACCCTGCACCGTCATCACCCCCAACACACGCGAGTCCGTTACAACAGGCCTGTGCCAGGCACTCCACACATGCCATCCAACGCTCACAAGAACCCTGCACGGCAGATGCACTGCCCTCATCCTGCACGTGAGAAATCCTGCCACGTGGGGAGATGACAAATGCACCTCTCTCAGTGGCGAGGTCGGGGTCCCGAGCTCCACGGCTCCTGCATCCGGCAAATCCCACATCACGTTGCCAAGACACCATTCACATAATAACAATGTAAACTCAACTGGCCACCGACGTCCACCCAAGACTGAAATACCTTCCAGAGACAGGAATAAAAATAAAGCTGCGGCACGGGAATGAAACCTTCAGGTCTGCTCCTCCAGTTGTAGCCCAGATGTCCAGAGCCAACGGTCCCCAGAACGTGTGCAGGGAGGCCCATCTTGGGGGCTGGCTCTGATCTGACAAGGCTGAACTTCACTGGTAAACAGACAGGCTCCCCCCACACACCACTACCACCAGGAATCCCCGGGATGGAGACTGAGAAGTGAGGACGGAGGATGGGAAAAACCAGACGTGCTTCTTCCCTTAGGAAACGCTATCATGCTGCTTCAGACACCAGAGTAACTACACGGGAGCCAGGGAGACCGGGACAGGACACAGGCCAGGAAGGGTCACAGGTGCAAGGCCACTGAGAACCAAGAAGGACGCACCGTGGGGCAGGAGGCTCTGGGGACGCTGTGTCTGCCCACCTGAAGAGCTGGGTCAGTTTCTAACATTCTATTCCCGAGCGAAAACCTAAGACAACTCAGAAATAATTATCTCTCTCCTGCTTTCCTGATGTCCTCAAGCCCGGGACGTGGCCGCCCGACTCACACCTAACAGTGACAGCCTTGTGGTCTCCAGGGCCTGCCAGCCGCCGATGATCCCTGAGGGTCACTCTTCAAAGTAGCATCTCCCTGGGCATCTGTGCCAGAGACACCTCAGTGTCCACCACGCCTAGACAGTGGTTCTCAGGCTCCCGGACTTCACGAGCCACAGCGACAGACACTAGCAGCCGCTTCGTTAACACATAAAAAGAAAAAAACTTTCCAACAACACCTCCATTTCATAAACCAGGCTCATCGAGAAGCATATGATATTCGTCATTAAAATACTGTTCTTTAAGCCAAAAAATACTTGCCTTTAATGAAAAACTCCCCCCTCCCACCGAAATCCCTTTTTCCTTGTCCTTGGAGTCTAGAAGAACTGTTGTGGATCAGCTCTGGTCCACAGACCACAGTTAGACACTACACTGGGGCGCTGCCCCCCACCCTGACCCCGGGGTTTAGTGGGGTAGAAGGCTAGGGAAAGAGTGGGACTGTCTCTAGACTTCAACCTCCCAGAAGTGGGTACCTTAAGAGTGACCTCCCAGTGAGCACTTTACACACAGGAGGGCACGCTGGCCCCTTCACTCAGGCAAGGATGGAAGTCTTTTCAAAAAGGAGAGCTTGAATGCCGTTCCCAAGGATCATCAGCTCCAGAGACGTCTAGCGCAGGAAGCCTGCCCTTCCCAGATCAGGGCTGGACAGGTGACATGCGCCAAGGGGTGGGGAGTGGGGGCCATGAGGGGCAGCAGGAAAGGAGCAGAGGCACGGAACTTTACCGAGCAGACTGAGAAGGGCCTCTTCACATCAGCACCATGGTGCACAGCGGGCCGGCTACTTCCCATCATGACACCATGCAGGAATGACCCACAACTACAGGGCCAGCAGGAAGGCAACTCCCCTCAACACCAGCTACACAGAGGGGCCGAGGGAGCCCGCGAGCTGGGGTCCACAAGTCTCCCTCAATCAGAGGCAGGTGCTAGAGCACACGGTCAGGTCTCTTGGTCACCAAGGGCAACCTAAACAAGCAGGGGCAAGAAACTGCGGCCAGATGGGGCAGGCTCGCCCCCACACACCCCGGCGTTCCTGCTGCCAATGCTGGGATCTCCCTTTCAGGCCCACCGCACCCCGTCCTCAACAGCAGCTCTCGGGCAAACCCCCGCAGGTGCGCCAGCCCCTCACAGCAACACGTGCCAGGGCAGCCGAGGGGCTTCACGCCCCATCAGGTGCGACTCCAGGCTAGCTGCCCCTGGATGCGGCGGAGGCCACGCTCGGGGAACAGAGCCTCCTGTGCTGGCCTCCAGCGCCGAGTCCGCGTGGAGTCCCAGGCGCTCCGCTGCTCCTCCCTGGCGTACAACTGTGCTCAGCTCCTGCCAACTTCTCCTCAAGTCAGAGCTGCTAAGCTCCAGGCCACCACAGAACAGAGCGGAAGGATGGCCAGTGGGTCACTGGCCTCTGGCCCCACCCCAGCCCCTCCTTCCCTCTGCTAGCCCCATTCCAATCACAGGGAGCGCTCCTTCTTACAGCCAAAGCGGTCTCCAGCAGTCTCCAAAACACAGGATAGGTTCAACTCTTACCTCTGTGCCCCAAGGGCCCGTGTCAGATGCTCCCTCAAAGATAAAAACCACCTTCAGGTTGGAAGACACTAAATCACTACCAGACACTAAATCCAGGCTCATCTCCTCAAAATCCCCTGCCCTCTTAACACCTTTCCGGAGAAAAATCAAGAGAAGGTTTAACAAAATCTCCAGTCCACCAAGACAGCCTAAAACTACACTGTTACACTGGAACATGACCACCAGCCTAGACCCTTAACAGACACCATCAGGCTCCAGGGACCCCAACACAGACGCAACTTCCAGGTCCAACTCTTAAACCCACTCGAGAACTTTATGGGGACACTGCTGAACCCCGCAGCCCTGGGGTCAGAGCAAACGGAGAGAAGAGGGCACGAGCTCAGAGCCTAAGGCAGGGTCCTCGGATCCTTGGCGCCACTCCAAGGTGGACCGGGAACGCACGGCCTCCCACGGGCACCCCTGGACCAGCTGACGGCCAGCTCACCTCCTTGATGAGCCCCGCCTTCTTCTTGAGCACCTCACACTTGCGCAGCTTGCAGATCTGGTGCGTGCGCCGGTTGGTGCAGCTGGTGCAGGCACCACAGTTTTCCAGGCGACGGCAGGGCTCGCAAGTCCCGCACCGCTTGCGCTTCTTCCGCCCGTCCGCACCCCCTCGGAGTTGGGGCTCGCTCGCTGTCATAGGGAGGCTGGGCGCCTGGAAGCCCCCCACCATCACCGGGCCCTGAGAGAAGTCATAGAGGCCGGGCAGGTCCGGCTGAACGGCCAAGGGCACCTGGAACTGGCTCATGACGCCGCCGCCAGAGGTGAGGGCATTAGGTACCCGGGCAGCCTGACGCCCCAGTGCCCGCTTGCAATGCTGCCAACAGGTCTTAGTCCTTGGCAGTCAGACGTCTCCTGGTGAAGCCAAGTCGTGCGCTCTGAACTGGGCGCCTCTCCTCCAGCCCTCTTCACCTCTGTAGCAATGCCACACGGCTCAACCAGGGGCCACTCTCCCACCTGTGGGGGCCACAGGCCTGCGCGCGGACACCAGCAGCCTCCTTCAGGAAATCAATCATCTTGGCCGTGTGGGCGCTGCACCCTCACCCGGGCAGGGCCCAGCATGAGGCGAGCAGGTGGGTGTGTGGCGGGGGCAGGGCAGGGCAGGGCAGGGCGCGGCCTCCTGGTATCACTCGTCCCTGGCCGGATGGTAGAGAATGTGCAGCCTGCAAGACAGAAAACGGAAGCGCATCACGAGGGGCTCAGGGACACTTTTACATGTTACCTCTTCCTGCTGTGGAAGAAAATGGGGGAAGAGCAGGGGCTTGCTGGGGTGACGGCCTGCTCGGAGCACTTGACACGAGTGCACAGCTGAGGGCGACCCCCTGTCCCGGGAGAGGCCTGTGGCAAGGGGTGGCCAAGGTGAGGGTTCCCAGAAAGTTGCCACGTGCCCCACCCCCACCTCGAGGGCCAGTGCAAGTTCCGCCAGGATTCCCACACACACCCCTCTCTGAGGCCACTGGCCTCTCCAAGGTCGCCGCGCTGCCAAAATAAAGTTTGCTCGGAGCCCCGCTCGGGTCCAGGCGCCCGGCACCGCGCTGGCCTAAAGGCCGGGGCGCGCCCAAGGGGAGCC
>NW_006399761.1:1035016-1061025 GCF_000299155.1 Elephantulus edwardii
CGCCGCGCTCGGCTCTTTCGCGTCGAAAACAAAGACTAATCCGATCCCCCCGCCCTGCCTCCCGGAGGAGGGGGAGCGGGCGCCGCGGTAACCCGGAGGACAGCGCGTAGGAGGGGCTCCGCCGGCCTCCCAAGGGCCTGGCGCAGACCTGCCTGGAAACCTGCACTGTTTGGAAAAGTCACCCCGGGCCATGTTCCACCCGGGGTGCACGGGACAAGGCACCAGAATATTTCCAAGTTGCCTAAGTAGCCATGCTCTCCCTACTGCTTCCCCCTCACCTGTTGTGCCCGCTGAGCTGAAATTCCAGGTTAGATTAATTCCCCTCCACCCACCTGAGCTGCTGGCCCAGCCACCTCCCATCTACCTGGGTTGCTGGAGAGAAGGGGCTCAGTGCACACCCATACATACAGGCGCGCGCGCACACACACACATACACGGGCAAGCCCTGGCAGAAACAGCCGCGGGGCAGACTGGTGCGACCAGTTTGGGTGGTGCTGCGGGAGCCAGATACCTGGCAGACGTTCCGCAAGGCTGACGCGCATAGCCCGGCCTGCACCCGCTGGAGCTGGGAAAAGAGCATTGGGAAAAGAGCTTGGAAAGGGGAAAGTGACTAGCGCTGTCCAGATCGCCTGGGGCGGTTGTCTGCGCCGGGGACGCCCTGGAAGGCCCGATTTTGACAGCTGGCTCTCGTGGCCCTGCTGCCCGGCTACCGAGTGGTGAGTGGTGAGCCTGCCTGGGATTGAGAAAACCATGTTTTTTTCATAGAGAAAAGTCAGGGTTGGTAGGGAATGCCAACAGTTTGCCACTGTCAGTGAACCATGAGAGCGGGTGGTGGGCTTACAAATTGAGTCGAAGGTAGTGAATGTCCCGAAAATTATTGTTTCATAAAAATGTGTATCATGGGAAATGCTGTACTTTGAAACAAAAATACAAAATGCAGCCCACACGTGACTGTCCTATTTTCTTCTGGCCCTTTCTCACTTTCCCTCATTGCATAGGAGTCAGAACTGCCAGAGAGCTGACCCTCTAGTAGGTTTTCAGAGGCTGCAAATCCCACTGGAGGAGACCGCCCCTCTTTCTCCTGCAGAGCAGCTGGTGGATTCAAACTTCTAACCACTACATTGGCAGCATCAATTCCTAAGGCCGAGGCCACCAGATCTCCCTTCTTCAATGGTAAGAAAATGGACTTTGTAGCTTGTGCAAGGCCACTGTGCTGGTCACACGTGGTGTTGGGAGGTCTGGATTCTGCCTTTATTGAATCAGGTGCCTCCACTTGCCATCTGAGAGAGTCTCCAAAGGCCTGGGAGACTGTATGGGGTGCATGTGTGTGAGCGCACGCGCGCCCCTGGCTGACCGAGCACGTGAATCCCTAAGTGTGCAGGTGAGGCCAATAAGGGCCTGGTGAGTGAGAGCAAATGCAGGCAGGACACAGGGTGGGCAGAGGGCACACAGGCTCCTGACGGTGCGAGGGGGAGCAGGACGGTGCGAGGGGGAGCAGGGGACCCGCAATGGACAGAAGGAAGGTGCAGCGTGGAGCAGAGGGCAGCTAGACCCTAACCTTCAATAGGCCCTTCTGCGGGGACAGTATCCTTGAGCGCCCTGACGCCTGCCGGGGAAATCCCTTCCATCACCGTCTACTCCCCGGCTCACGGAAATGCTACATCTTCTAGGACACCTTCTCCGGGGACTCTGGGAGGCCCTCCTGGCCTCACGAAGACCTGAGCTAATTAACATTCTAACAGTATGCCTTTTCCCGGTGTCTCTGCGTTCTGGAACTCTGGGATCCCGCCGTTTCACCTTAGTAGCCCACGTGCACGGATGAAGAGACCAGATCGGAAGATAAAGAAGAAACGGAGGTCGCAGGTGTCCCAGGTTCCTACCTGCAGGAAGCCTTCGGCGGTTTTTCTGGAGAAGCTCCTCCGTCCCGCTTGGTCCAGGCCCCGGCCTCCCTCGCTGATCAGAGCTGCAGCCTGCAGTCCTGGGGGCAGGAGGAGCCCGCCCTTTTCCTGAGCAAATTTAGGTAGTCGTCCGCTCCAGCATCGAAGCATCACCATCACCTGGGAGCGTGGTGGAGACAAGCTTATCGGTGCTCTTCCAGGTGTGCGCAGTCAGAGACGCGGGGAAGTTCAACAGTTGGACCAGCCCTCCGGGGTGGTCCGCGCTCCGGTTTGAGAAGCGCAGGGCTTGGAGAAGGGGTGGATCCAGCTGAGCTCGCAGGCAGCGGCCAGGATCAGGCCGGGAGGAGGGAGGACACGGAGGCGCCACTTGCCAGCGGGCTTGACCGGCCGCTACCGCTGAGCTTCCAGAAGACGCGCGCTCCCCCACGTCAGAACCCTGAGGCGCCGCTGCCCCAAGGCTACCCATGGATGCCCTCGCGAGGGGGCGTGGCCCTGGGTGAGGACGCGGGAGGTAGAGCGGTGAGGATTTACAGCTTCTTGGAGAGCTGGGGTCCGTTCCACCCTGGAGAAGGACATAGGCGCATCTGGATGCGCGCACCAGGTTTCCCAGTGAGGCTCCGCGTGCAGCCAAAACCCTGCTAGATGTTTGCTGAGCTTGAAAATGATTGAATGTGACTCTCTTGTCTGAAGTGCAGGACTCCAGTCCATCTCTTCAGCTAATAAGCCATTTATTCTATTTGAAGAACGAGATGGGATTATTTGCAGAAATGTAAATATATACCCACGTGCACGCCCGGCGTTGGGAGGTGCGGCTGATTTTGAATCTGTTAGTTGTGTCTTGGAGAAAAATATGAGCCATGAATATTTACTCAGGAATCCTTGGTGGTACAAATGACTAAGCACTAACCAGTAGACACTGGTTGAGAGGCGGGTGGTTCGAATCCATCCAGAACGCCTGGTTATTAGTTTCTGAAAGGCTCCGAGAGCTAGAGTGACCTAGTTTGTAAGGAGTTGGCAAGGATTTGTGTTGTTCAAATCCACCTGCAGTTCTGAGAGAGAAAAAATTAGAACAGTCTCCTCCTGTGCAGTTTACAACTTCTAAAACACCTGCTGGTGGGGTAGCTAGCTATCAGTTTTCTCAACATCACAAAATATACACAAGTGTGTGTGTGTGTACGCACGTGGATATAGAAACACTATTTCTGGTGGCCTAGTTAGTAGATGTGACTTGAATCCACGAGGTGCTCAGGGAGAAAGATGGGCAGTCTCTTCTCATGCCATTTACAGCCTCTGAAAACCTGCTGGATGGCCAACTTTGGGGCAGTTCCAACTCCAAGGCACACACATCATCATCATAGAGCAGTTCTACTCTGCTTTTCAAAGCATGTCCACACATATTCTTGGCCTGTCTTCACCGTGGTTGGCACATCTAAGGGGCAAATGTCACCTATATTAGCTCCCAATGACATCATTTTTATTTTCCTCTCACCATTTTCTAGATAAGGGGACCAGGATGAGAGCGGTCATTCATTACTAAGTTGGCAGCATCAGGCCAACAATCTAAGGGAGTCCAGTCTGCCAGGGAGCCAGGGCAAGTTCAGGGCAGAAGCTGGGGGGGAGGGGATGCTTCTGGAGAAAGGAATAGTCACCAGTGGACCGGTGCTAGTGGGACCTGAAGAGGCGATCGAGACCGTGCTTTTGAACAGTCCAGCAAATGCCTTCATGGCTTTGTGTGGATTTTTTTTATATATGTAAAAAATTTTATTGTGTTTTTACACATATATAATATGGTACATGTAAGTGGGGCAGGCTGAACAAGTCCAACAGGCTAAAGATTACATAAAGGTACACAAGAACTGTTCATAAAGGAAACAATATAAAGGAGAAAGCTGTTTAAAAAATATGTCAAAGCTTAAAAGTTTCAGAGCTTGTCACAGAAATGAGGTTCGGTAGTAGACAAGTCTTGCTGGCTTCTCTTCTCCAACTTCCTGGAGTCTCATTCGTTTCTCAGGAGGGACTTTTGTGCTGTCTTTTGGGTATGCTTTGTAGTCTCTTTCTCATCAGATTTGACAGTTTCCGGGAAAGGTTCTAGATCTTTCTTTGTTTGATCCACTGGGACAGGTTTTTCTCCAGACTTTCGCTGGTTTTGACTGCTGGTGCTTTCTCCAACGGTAATTTCCACAGATGTCGTCAATCTGACTTTTGCTGGTTTTGACTGATACTTCCTCCAATGGTAACTTCCACGGATGTGGTCAGTCTAATTCCCGTGTGGTCATAGATGAGGTCCATTTATATAGTTGCTGCCTGTACAAATATAGGTGGAAATTTTTGTCTGCGATCTAAAAGTAAGGCATCCACATGCTGCCTCTGGAAAACAGAGCTTGGTCGTTCTTTCCTCTTGACTCGATCTTGCTCTTCATGATCCTTGAAATACCACCAAGACCCTTTGGAGGGATGATATCGACAGTCTGGCATCGCTCATCAAAGGCGACTGGATGCCATGCACTGCAGTAAGCACTCTGACCCCAAGTCTGATAAATCACTCCAGCGATGACGTTAATTATCAGCTAGAGAGATACCTGGAGTAGATGGCTGCTGACGAATAATAAAAAGAACTGGTTCTCGAGCGTGTAGAAGGATGTATTCCACTCCAGTCATCTGACTCAAGCGTTCTAATGTTAGGCTCTGCATTCTGACCACTTCACTGGTGCACGTCCTGTCATAACAAGGGCTGCTTCTGAGAAGTAATCCAGGACACGACCACTGTTCAAACTGGGGGTCCAGGCACTGTCAACCCAGGAGATTTCCCACAGGTTTCCTGGGATACCCACAGCCACCATAGTTCAACAGCATTCGCAGGTACGTCCAGCACACAATAAATGCCTTCGTGTTTTACACCTATTTGTGTGGGTACATTTTGTACAAATCTATTTGATTTGTTTTAATCAAGAGGGTCTTATTACTTCAAAGAAAATGTACAATCTAAGGGGGGGAGAGGAGATATCCTGGGATTCTCCCAGCCTGAAGGGGCTGGGCAGGAATATGGGGATCTGACTTGCTGAATCCTTGAGCTCCGAATCTCAGAGAAGGTGGGTCAGTCAGGCTGTGCTGCTGGGAAGGCCCCCCAGATTCCAGGGATTTAACATAACAGGTTGATTTCTCAGTCACACGTGTCCATCCGGGGTCAGGGGCAGCTCTGCTCCCCAAGGTCACTCAGGGATCCAGGCTGTCAAAGGACGCACATCTCCTTCAATCTGAGAGCAGGAAAGGGGGAAGAGGAAAAATACATAGGTGGTACGAGCGTGTGCATATATCTAAGTGTACTGCATGCATGCATACAAGTGTATGTTCATGGATGTCTGCATGCATGTGAAAGCACGTCAGTGTGTGTATACACATGTGGACACGTGTGTATATTTATGGATGTGTGTGTGTGTAGTGTCCCGCTGCACACATGCAGTGGCCGGGACAGCATGCGTTAGCACATGGGAGTCCTGTACTCGAGGGGCGTGTAGGCACAGATTAGTTCTGCCCATTGCTGGGGTGCTTCTCTCTTCTGGATGGGGAGTTCTGCTGGTCTAGTGTGTAGGAGTTGTACTCCTAACCCATAGGCTGCACCTCTGAAGATTCAAATCCACCAGCGGAGAAGCGTGGGCAGTCTCCTCTCATCCTTCAGAGGCAATTCCAGCCTCTGAAAACCCACCGGAGGGTCAGCTGTGAGTCGGTTCCGACTGGGTGGTCAAGAATGAGCGTCTCCTTCTGGTCACAGTCTGGTGTCTTCATTCTGACAGGCTGTGATCTGGCCCAGAGCAGGCTTTAGTGAGCACTGGGAGTTGTAGGAAGCCTGGGGAAGAGCCGAGTGGCAATAAGGGTGCACTGAGTAGAATGAACATAAACAGAAATCCAGAGCAAGGAGGTGCTGACCGTCACGGCGGCAGGAGGCTTCCTGACTAGGGCTTGGGCAGCGGTGCCTCCCTGCCCATCCTTCCTGGTCCCGCTCAGCTGGCACTCCCCACACCTGGCCATCCGGGGCTGCGTGAAGAGTGCCTGCGTCCACACCTTGCCCAGTGACAGCTGCAGATGGGGACGCTCTGGTGGGGTGCCAGGATGGAGGCAGAGGCCAGCTGGAAGGTGGCCGCCTAACCCTGGGTGTGAATGAACTGATGATCTCTGGGTGCGGGAGGTGGGGAGAGCCTCAGCCAAGTCAGAGGGAGAGGAGCTGCCTGGAGAGAAGTTTCTAGAAGAACAACAAGCAGAACAGCAGTCCCCAAGGGCCCAGTGGGAGAGCACTGACTAATAAGGGGTATGGGGGCGTGTCCCCTCTGAGGCACATGCTCATGGAGAGGCCACTACACTTCACCTCACTGCTGTCCAGTCAGAACCTACTCCCCACTGACCCTCCGGCAGGTTTTTAAGAGACTGTAAATCGCTCAGAAGACTGCCCATCTTTTCCACACAGCAGCTGGTGGGTTTGAACCGCCTGCCTTGGGGTTGGCAGCACAACATCTTACCCACTAGGCCACCAAGGGAAGGTATGATGTAAGCACTTGGGGCTCAGGTGGGAGGCAGCGGCTGGGTCCAGGCCCTCAGCTCTACCTCTTGGTTAAAAACTAACATCAAATCCTCCACCAACGTTGACATATTTTCAAGGAATCTGGGGAGTTTTCTTAAGAGGCATAGAGGACCAGAGCAAATTCAGAAAAGATGCATTCCATACAAAGTGAAACCCCCGAATCACAAATCCCAAGCAGCCTTTGTGAGAAGCAGGCAGCTTGTCCTACAGAGAGGACCCTCCTCAGGGGCGGGGTCAAGCCTAAGTCAGTAAGTATCCTGTTTCCCTATGCTGCTCCCATCCCATCTCCTGTCCCTCTGAGACTCTGTCGTGTCCCCGCTTTGTGACTGTGGGTAGGGTGACCTCCTCCTCATCTGCAAAAATGAGGCCACCAAGTCCTCTGCAGGCTTCTGAGGATCAGATGAACTTCCCAGGGACAGAGCTGTGGTCAGACCCTGGGGTCAGTGGCTACTGGACGGCCCCGTCCTCCACCCCCCATGCCACCCCTTGCTTCCTCTTAGCACTTCACAGAGAAGTACTTGGTTCCTGCAGCACTTGGGATCGTACATAACCATGACAACCAGAGTTAAAATACATACAGTGATTTGAGAGCATCATGTATGACACGTGATGACAGGGTACGATGATGTCGGGGGCCCTGGGTGAGGCTTGGTGCTGGCTGAGCGCACCTATCCAGCTTCCCAGGGGCCTTTCTCACATTCAGTCAGCGCTACTCCTGCCATGAGCTCCCCCTCTGAGCTCTCCTGAGTCGCCATCATCCCTCTCACACCCACTGCTCTCCCCAGCCTACCTCTTCATTCTGGGATGTCCCTTCCAGGCAGGTATCACATGGAATCGGATTCAAACCATTTAGCATGGCAGTTCCTTGCAGAACTCTGGAACAGAGGTGATAAGGCACCGGGGTTATCCTGCAACTGAGCGGGGAAAGGTCTTGGTAACAGAAATTAAGAAAGCAAAAGGCGAGATGCACTGGGAAAAAGTTGATGTTCAGGATCTCTCTCTCCATTGCGCTCCAGAGCAAAGACAGCACTTTAAAGGCGAAGGTGCACCTGATCCACACCAAGGTGCTTTCAGGTGCTTCCTGTCCTTCCGGAAGCTGGACAGTGAATAAGGGTGACAAGAACCTGTGTTGTGGTGTTGGAGAAGATCACCACCTATCCCACAGGTTGCCAAAAGAAAGAACAAGTCTGTCCTGCGGGAAGTACAAGCAGGGTGCTTCGTGGAGGCAACGGTGGGGAACTTGGTCTCACAGACTCTGGACATAATGTTAGGAGGAGCCAGTCCTTGGAAAAAGACATCACACTGGGAAAGGTGGAGAGGGTGCATGAAAGAGATGGACAGAGAAGATAGTAACAATGACCTTGATCATGTCAGAGATGACAGTGCAGGATAGGATAAGGGTGAGAGATCAAGGTTACCTTGACTCCATGGCACCTCACAACCCCCAGTGTAAGGTGCCAAGGCAGAGCAAACGGTTAAGTGTCTAACTGCTAGCCAGAAGGCTGGAGGTTTGGACCCACCCAGAGGTACCTGAGACGACTGACCCACTGATCTGTTTCTGAATGGTCACAGCCTAGAGATGCCGTGGGACAGCTGTGCTCTGCTCACCGAGTTCCCCAGGAGTTAGTCAATAACAAAGCAGAGAGGTCTTTGACCTAGAAAGGAAGAGTCCTTTCTCTGGGATGCTGGAGGTGCTGAGTGTGGGCACTCCTGGGGCGAGGTCACCAACATCACCACTGACCTAAAACCTCACAGTCAGGGCTCCAGGCTCAGCAGATGGGAAGCCAGGCTGCCCGGCCAAATCTGAGTTTCAGACCAACCACAGCTGATCTTCTAGTATTGTCTGAAATTCAGATGTCACTCCCCATTGCGGCTGAGTGCTCCTACCCTTAGTGACCCACTGAGTGAAAACTGTCTTCAGGATTTCCTAGGCTATAAAATCCCTGTCTTTTTAGATCCCCACTACATCTTAAATTCCTTCACCCCCTCTCTCCACCCACAAACTCTGGGCCCGCTGGTTTCCTCCCGTGCCTTTCTTACATAATCTTTAGGGAAGCTCACCTCCACTTCTTGCTCCTACAGAGTGCTTGGTAGAGTCAAACCATTTTTTCAGTTAGCGGCCAGATACTTAAACTTCCCCTTCAAATGAAATGAGATCTCTTGTGTTCTCCCCTGAACCGAAGTTCATCCTCAGCGCATGGGTCTCGGGGAGGTGTGGCCTGAAGGCCAAGTGCTATCTGCAATCAAGAGAGTTCTTCATCTCAGTTAGAAATGGGCTTTGTCCCTGTCGGGGTGGGGCAGCCTTTTCTAAAAGGCTGGGCTGTTTCTTTTGCTTTGTAACATGTTTAGCCCAACAAGAGCAGGAACTACCCATGCATTTTCACGTTATGTAGCCGGCGGGGCCCCACCCTTACAAGGAAGGAGTTACTAAAAAACTGCTGTGCTTTTGGCAATTCCAGGTCAGGGGGCCTAAAAGAGAGACTCTTTGCTTTGTTCAGACCATTAAAATCCTATTTAACCATCAAACACTGCTCCTATGTAAGGATATATATATACTTACTTACTTTTTATTTATTGAAACAAGAAAATGCTGATAAATATATACCTGATCAAAGCATCAGGAGGTATTTGTAAGCAGTAAATCAACACACACCATCTGTCTGTCAACAGATCAAGTGAAATGATAAAGCAAGGTAAAATGTTGGGAATATATGGACAGGAGAGGACTATGCAGAAGGGGTGTGTGCTGGGGTGGGGGGCATAAAGAAGCAATGCAGATCGTTGATAACCCTCCACCCTCCCAAACATGATGATGGCCCTCTCCAAGGACTGGTCTCTCCTTGGAACAAGCCCAGAGTATGTCAGACAAAGCTTCAGAATCCTTGCCTCCAAGGAGCAACCTGGTTTATCCCTCTCTGGGACAAACCTGTTTGTTCTCCTAGCAGTCCATGGTATATTCAATGCTCTTCTCCAGCACCACATCTCAAAGGCATCAATTCTTTATCATCCCTATTCACTGTCCAACTCTCCGATGCATAGCACGTAAGTGCAAAGACTATAGCCTGGATCAGGGGCACCTTAGTCTCCAGCCTGACGTCGTTGCTCTTCCGTCCTCTTGAGAGGTCCTGCACAGCTGACTTTCCCAATGCAATTCATCTCCTGATTTCCTGGCTGCTGCTACCAAGAGTGTTGACTGTGGAGCCAAGTAAACTAAAACTGTTAACTATCTCAATCTCCTCACCATCCATACTGATGCTGCCAATTGGCCCAGTGGTGAGAATCTTTGTTTTCTTGATGTTGAGCTTCAATCCATATTGAAGACTGCAGTCCTTGACCTTCTGCAGCAAGCGCTTCAGGTCCTCCTCAGTTTCAGCAAGCAGGATTGTATCATCTGTATAACACAGGTTGTTGACTCTTCCTCCAATCCTGATGCCACATTCCTCCTCGTACAGTCCAGCATCCCAGATGATCTGTTCAGCATACAGATTTAAAAGGTATGGAGACACAATACATCCCCGGAGGACACCCTTCCCAATTTTGAACCATGCAGTGTCTCCTTGCTCTGTTCTGACGACTACCTCTTGGTTCAAGTATAGGTTTTGCATAAGCATAGTCAAATGTTCTGGGATTCCCATTTTTCTCAGAGTCAGCCACAGCTGCTTGTGATCTACACAGTCAAAAGCCTTTGCATAGTCAATGAAGCACAGATAGACATTCCTCTGGTATTCTGCTTTCTGCCAAGATCCATCTAACATTAGCTATAATATCCGTAGTACCATGGCCTCTTCTAAACCCAGCCTGTACATCCGGCAGTTCTCTGTTGACATGTTGCTCGTTTTTGGATAATCTTCAGCAGAATCTCACTTCTATGTGATATTAAAATGATATTGTTCTATAATTTCTGCACTCTGTTGGGTCACCTTTCTTTGGAATGGGAACAAATATTGATCTCTTCCAGTCAGTTGGCCATCTGGCTGTCCTCCAGATTTCTTGGCACAACTTAGTAAGCACATCCAAGGCAGTATGTTTGTTGAAATATGTCAACTGGTATGCTGTCAACTCCTGGGGCCTTGTTTTTTGCCCATTCTTTCAGAGCAGCTTGAACATCCTCCTTCATCACCACAGGCTCTTGTTCATATGTTGTTTTATGAAATTCTTCTGTGTTCGCTAATTCCTTCTGGTACAGTGACTCTGTATACTGCTTTCATCATCTCTGAATGCTTCTTGGATCATTTAACATTCTGCCCAAAGCATCTTTAAGTAATGCCACTCGTGGTTTGAATTTGTTTTTCAATTCCTTCAGCTTAACAAATGATGAGCGAGTTCAGCCCTTTTGATTTTCTGACTCCAGCTGTTTGCACACTTCATTATAATACCTTGCTTTGGCTATACCATGACTGTCCACCGATTATCCGTCTTGTCTCCATTTGTCCCCCCAGCCTCTCTTCCTTCCTCCTGGGTTGTCTCTTTGGGCTGGTGCTGCCCTTTGGGGTCCTGCGTGGGGAGCGGGCTCGGTGCTGAGCAGCAGGCTGTTAAGAGCTCCATACTGATAGCTTTCCAAAGCTTTCTATCCTCTGAGTCCGGTCCAAATTTGGGTCTAAGGATCTTCTTAACAGGCTTATGTGTGACAGCAAAGACAGACCATGAGAAACATGCACACAGCCAAGACTGAAGGATGATTAAGTAATTTACCAAACACAGTACAATGGGACACTAGGCAGCCACTGCAATGATTTTATTAGTGTTTGAAGTTAAGCAAAGGTATGTTCACTGCAGGAACACACCAGTGAGCAAAGGCAGAATGAAAAAGAACCTGCGATTCCAGGATAACCACTGGGTTTCTAAAAATTTTACATTTTTTCAGATTGTTTCCTTTTGAAAACTCACTGTGATGTAAGTTTACAGAGCCACTGGGTCTCCCTTGGCCCAGCCATCACGTTTTGTTCTGTAGCATGAATTACAGCAGAGCGCTCACAGTGGAAGTGAACTTCCCTGCTTCCTGTCATTTCCATTCATCCTTCTTTCTCGGCGGCTTCTCGGGGCTTTATCCTGGGGCAAGTGCTGCTCTATGACCTGTAAGTGGCTGGTTCTTCTAAGGTTGGTGCCTTGCTGGTGTTACTGGTCAACCTGTAGGCGTGGCTACTGCCTGGCTACACACTGACCCACAGTGGGGAGTTTTGTTTCTGACCTGAGGGCAGTGAGTTTGGGGTTTTGTTTTGCTCTCCTGTCAGCCTGCTAATGAAGTCAGCAGTTCACACACACTCCCCCCTGGCCCCCCATGTCCTCCGGTGAAGGGGAAGATTCCAGAGACCCCACCGCTTGGAAGTCCAAGGAAGGGTCACCAGGAGTCAGAATCCATGGGAGGCCGTGGGTGGGGCTTCTGGGATTTCTCTAATTGAAAGACAAACTTCTTTTCTAAAAAGAAGACAGAGGAGCTGACGCTTGCTTGTTTCGTGTCTTCCTCTGCCAGCTCCCTCCCACTGCAGCGCTCACCCTTCCCGTCCTGCCTGCCTGGCCTTTAAGGGGTGTGCTTTGGACAACAGCTGCATGTCCTGCTGATGTCTGAGGCAATGCTTACCTTGCTGTCCCTGCACTGGCCTCCCTCCTCGAGATTCTAATGGGAAGGATCCAGCGAGGGCCCTTGTTGGGTAAGTCCTGGAGGGTCTCTAAGGTGTCAGCCGGGCACCACTGCTTGCCCAAGCCGTCATGAACTCCAGCCATTTAGGCCACTGTGGGCTGGAGGTACTCTGGAGGAGGAGTCCAGAACCGGCCTTCGCCCTGTCTGTGTGGTTCTCTCTAGCTGAGTGCCTGGGAGAGGTTGGCTAATTGCCCCTTTCTCTATCTGTGAGACGGAAAAAATGCCAACTGCAAGAGGTGGAGTGTGGCTTCAAGGGGAACTGTTGCTAGGTTCTAGGTGGAGTACTACTCATAGCAACCCTGTGAACAAGACCCGAGCCCCGTCCTGTCCTGTGCCATCCTCACAATCTGACGCACTAGAGCCCACAGCTGCAGTTACTGTGTTAAACTGTCCGGGTGAGGGTCTTCCTCTCTTTCACTGTCCCTCCACCTTTGCAAGCATGATGATGGTTCTTCTCCAAGGAATAACCTCTCCTAGCAACATGCCCAATGAATGGGAGACAAAGCTTTACCATCTGTGCCTCCAAGGGGCACTCTGGCTGCACAGGGAGGGCAAACTGCAAAACACTGGGTAAAACAGCAAGCAGGAAGAAATGTGTTCTCAGGAGAACCCGGGAACTCAGACAGCAAGTCTCTTTGATCAATGCATTATCCTTGGCAACAGGAGAACCCATGCAAATAAGCAGGTGGTTTCCAGGCCCTGCCAGCCTTGTGATCCGGGAGGGATGGGACTGGGTGACCCTGCAGGCAGGTGCTTCCCACTGAGTGGGGGTCCCTAAGGCAGAGCCAATAGGCCTCCGGGGCCATGGACAGCAGCCAGGTGGTCCGGCCTGGTTCTGACCACTCAGCCATTCCCACCTGGAGAGGTGGTCCAGTTGAAGAAGCCAAACCCTTGTCTCCACATGAATTTAATTTCCTTTTTAACAAACATTCAGAATGTCTATTTCCAAATAACATGTTTTATGGAAAGAGCTTCCCCGGAGAGCTTACGGGACCACTGTCTAAAATGTGTCCTGACGGCCTTCTGTGGAAGCTATGTTCCTCTATTTTCATTTTGTTCTGTGTGTCTCTGAGTCGGTGATTCTTCAGCCTTTACAGAGAAGCTTGTTTTCAGAAAACAGCTAACAGACGATTTTCTGCACCCACCGTGGTGATGAAGGCGGTGTTCAAGCCCAGGGAAGGTTTTTTTCCCCTTTCAATGAAGAGGTCATTTGTGAAGTTCACGGCCATGCTGTCTCACACACAGGTGGTCCCACACTTCCCTCTCTGCTGGGATCCATAAACCGGCTCCAAAAGTAGGGCAGGCAGAGTTTCTGAGGAAGCAGCCATTCGGGATTCGTAAGTGCAAGCTCACATGCAGAGAACACCCTTCCTTCCTTCTCTTGACACACGCTGCTATTCACGTACCTTGTCGGGCACTTGGCCCAAACGTGGCCGTTCCTTCCTCTTGCTGTGGCCCGGGCTGTGTCTCACCTCCCAAAACATCCACTCATTAGAGGTGGTCGTGTCAGGTGGGTGCTGTGCCACGCAGAGGCCCCAGAACCACCATCTCCGCACACTCCAGCTCTTTGGTACAGCCGCTGAGTTAACCCATCGAGTTGGGGGTCTTCCTCTCTCCCCCCACCAAGACCCTCCACCTTTCCCAGCATAGTTTTTTTTCCCAAGGACCGGCCCCTCCTGACAGAATGCCCAGAGTATGTGAGACAACGTCTCCTGTCCTCGCCTCCAAGGAGCACCCTGGCTGCACGTCCTCCAGGAAAGACCAGCTCTCCTGGAAGTCCACGGGATAATCTGGGCTCTTCTCTGACAACGTAACTTAAAGGCATTGACTGTTCTTCAGGCATCCTTATTCACTGCCATCTTGGCCATCTGGAATGACCCTTCCCATCCACCTGATCCAAGAAATGCCTGAGCAGCAGATGGTTAATGAGGGAAACTCCTCCAATGTAATGCACTGCTTCACACAGGGATTTCCAGGGGTGAATCCAGACCCAGTCCCCACCCCAGCCAGGAGAGAATGAATCTGAGGTGCACAGAGCTCAGCATCAGACACCTGGGCCCCTTCAGCTCTGAGGGTGGTTACTTGGCCTGTGGACCTAGAGAAACCATTTCACTGGCCCCTCCTTGTAACTGAGTCCTTATCTGTACAGTGATCTGGCACCTTTAAATCAGCAAAACTAAGAACAAGGAGGCTGAAAAGGACCCGCAGGGGTGAGGGGAGGGTGCTAACAGCAGGTATCCTGCTGCTGTGCAGTGGGGAGGGGTGGAGGTGGGCAGGTCAGTGAGGTGGGGAGACCCGCAGGACCAGTCTGCACAGAGACAGAGTCCCCAGAGAAAGCAAACCAAAGACCAAGTTCAACTGCTAAAGGCCATGGAGCCACTTCCAGGAAAGGAACACATAGGTTATCCGAGGTCAAGTTCAGGGCACGCAGCCAGCACTGGGCAGGAAGGAAGTGCCACCCGCTCGGCCAGGCCCGCACCTTCTGGACAGACCTCTTGCCCAAGCCTCTGTCTGATCAGCAGGGGCCTGGGAACGCCTGCAGGCCAGCCTCTGGCAGTGGCCATAAAGAGGGAGTCCCTGCAGAGGAGCTGGAGAGAGGTGGGGTGGGCGACAAGCCACAGGGCTGCCACCAGGTCCTTCCTCCCCTTGCAGAGCAGCGGGGCCCAGGGCCCTGCTTAAGATGCATGAGACACAGTGTGCACGAATTCTGTATGTAAACCATAAAAAGAAAAGGCACGACAAAACCACAAAGGCCAGTCCTCATCCCTGACCGCCCTCTCTTCCTGCTTTGGACACAGACGCTTCCTCAGCCTCTACCCTTGCCCGTGGCCTCCCCGCCAAAGCCAGCCTGGCCCCACTAGTGCTCTGGATGCCCACATCACTTAGCATACGGCTCAGATGCCATGTCCCGTGAGCAACTCCTGCTGACCGTCTGCCCTGTATGCACATGGGGTACACAGCCTTTCCCCAGTCAGGACTATGTGCCTCCCACAGCACCCCTCCACTGACTGAGCTTCCACAGGTGCTCATGTGTCTCCTGGGGACTTGAACCGCTGACTTCTTGGTTAGGAGCCTGACACACTGCATACACTGCTGTGCCACCAGGGCTCCTGGGGTGAGTTCCTGTGTTAGCTCTATTTCCAGAATCCTTATCCACTTGTTATCTAGAGCTCCGGAAAAGAGCATCCTTGAAGAACTGGTTACCACAAAAACGGGCCTTGGCCTCCATCTGCAGACCATGTTGGGATAAGCTGAGTGGCACAGACCTTCCACCAATCTTGCGCCCCCACTTCTGTATCATGGGCCTTTCTCTGCCAGATTCTCAACTGCAGCCACTCCACCTGGAACTCGTCTGTCTGTCAGCCAGCTGTGGCTTCTGTCACCTTCAGATCCCAACCCAACAATACAGGAGCACGTCCCGCGTTGTGGTGCAGCACAGTGGCCGTTTCCACCCTGTGACGATGAAGCCCCCAGTCCAGGTGGCCTCTGTCTCCCAGGAGAGGTCACTTGGTCTCATCTGAGTGGACTCCACAGGGCTGCTTGGTGACCCAGCACGTGTGTGCAGCACGCTGAGAGGACGTGGAGATCATGTTTCTGTTCTGAAGGAGCCTGAGGGGTGAAGGAGGGAGCTCTGAGGTGCAGCACGCAGGGAGCTGGGTTGCTAACCCAAAGGCCTGCCTCCTTGGGGCTGCCAGTCCACCTGCTGCCCCGGAGAACCACGGCCAGTCTCCTCCTGTGCAACTGACTCACAGCCTAGGAAATCAAGGAGTTAACCAGGAGGTTGACCAGGAGGCCAGGTAAGTCAGGCAGGAGGGTCAGCCAGGAAGTCAGCTAGGAGGGTCTGCGAGGAGGTCAGCCAGGAGGGTCAGGTCAGCTGGGAGAGTCAGGTAGGAGGGTCAGCGAGGAGGGTCAGCTGGGAGTCTGTTCTGACTCAGTGACAAGGAGAGGGGAAGAAGTTGGGATGATTTCCCCTAGAACCTTGCCCTCCACCTGTATCAACTGAAGAGCCTAGCACCTGATAACCCTGTCAGCAAATCATCTGACACCCACCTGGGCAGCCCCCTGAGCAGCCAACCCCACAGCATGAGACAAAGGACCCCAGACCAGGAAGAGGGGAGGTGGAGAGAGCCCCAAGTCTCAGCCCAGCTGCTTATAAGATGATAACATCTCACCACCAACAACTTCAAGGGTAAAACCTTTCTCATGTAAAAGCTGTCCTGGGCCGCTGTGGTGAACTCCTCTTAGAAAGGAGGCTCCGTAGGGTCCTAATCACCTCTATAGGACCCCCCACCTCCCACCCCACAGTGGTGAAGGTGAAGTCACAGCACTTCCAGCCCATGTTTTACCTCCTACCCTAAAGAAGTCACAAGCGTGAGGTTTAGTGGGGAAGTCAGGCTGAGAGCTCAGAGGGGAGCTGGTGGCCTGCTTGTCACTGGCAGTAGAGAGGAGGAAGGTGTGGGGATATGTCATTAGAACACAGGACATGTCTCTGGTGGCCTAGTGGTAAGGAGCTGCACTGCCAACCCGAAGCTGCACGGTTTAAAGCTAACAGCTGTTCCTCCCAGAGATTTACAGCCTCTGAAAACCACGGGGGAGTCAGCTGAGTCAATTCTAGTTCTACAGGCCAATCGTTAGACCTCTGGCTTGTGGTCTTGGAGAAGAGGACTGAAGAGCCTATGGGCAGCCCAAAGAACAAGTCTGCTCAATTTGATGGCAATCAACAACATTATCATCATGATGTTGTTACTGGCTCAGTGGTGAAGATTTGACGCTGATGTTGAGACGTAACCCATACTGAAGGCTGCAGTCTTTGATCTTCCACAGCAAGTGTTTCAAGTCCTCCTCACTTTCAGCAAGCAAGGTTGTGTCTACAACCCGCAGGTTGTTGATGAATTTTCCTCCAATTCTGATGCCACATTCTTCTTCAGCGTCCAGAGTTCCTTAAATTATTAGGAATAATTAGTCCAGCTTCTTGAACTATTTGCTCGTCACACAGATTGCATAGATATGGGGAAAAGATACAGCCCTGACACACACTTTTCCTGATTTTGAACCCACAGTGTTCCCTTGCTCTGTTCAGACTAACAGCTTCTTTGTCTACCTATAGGTTTTGCAAGAGCACAATCAAGTGCTCTGAGATTCCCATTCTTCTCAACGTTAGCCATATATTGTTGTGAGCCACACAGTCCAAGGCCTCTGCATAGTCACTGATATCCTCGTGGTATTCTTAGCCAAGATGCATCTGCCCTCAGCAGTCCCGGTCTAGAGATCTTTCAATGAGCACCATCGGAGCACTTCACGGCACACGATCTCAGCTCTGCACTTGCAACCAGCAGAGTCTCCGGTGCAGGTGAGATGGGCTGATGCCTTTGTGCAGCTTGGTTTAAATTCCCTGCACCCTCCTCTCAATCCTGGGGCTCCACTGAGTCCTTGTCCCATGTGGTGAGCCGCCACAGTGCCTCTGACGCGTAGACCCTCTCTCTGATTGGTCTGGGAGTTAACACATGTGACTTGGTCAAACAGCATTTGCTCCGGGGGCGGGGTGTCCACGGCAGAATGGGCTGGGGTGTCTTTACACCACTGTTGGGGCTACTGCACCTGACTACAGGTCCATAAAATTCCCAAGTGTTCAAAACATCCTCTCTCCACGGTAACAGTGGGAACCACAATAGTATTTGAGATCTGTGGAGGTAGTGCACTCCCACCCCGCGTCGCCCCACCCTAAAAAGACACCTACATTCCCAGAGGGACTCTGCAGATGTGAATAAGGTTCAAGGCTTTGAGATGGGAGGACTGCCCTGGGTTGTCCAGGCGAGCCTTGACCTGTGTCAGATATGAGGACATCTCCTGGCTGTGGTCTGGACAGGTGTCAACAGAGGGGCGACAGATGCACTGTCACTGGCTCTCATGAGGGATAAGTGGCCGCAGGCCGAGGGATGTGTGTGGCCCCTGGAAGCTGGACAAGAGAAGCAGATAGACTCGCCTCCAGGAAGGAACAAAGCCGTGTGGTACCTTAGTCTCAGCCCAGGGAGAGGCAAGCTGACAGATCATGTACAGAATGCAAAGGTATTTGTGCTGATTGAAACCACTACCTTTTTGGGAATCTGTCACAGCAGCCAGAGATAATCAATACAGGCTCAGCTGGGAACGTGAATGCCGGCAGAAATGACAGGAATCTGCGGGGCGTTGGGGACACCAACAGTGCAGGCCAGAGGAGGAGGCGCCAAGGGGGGAGAAGTGGCCCTGAGAGTAGAGCCTGCCTGTGCTCTAACGCTCAGGCTCCGGGAGAGGCCCCTCAGTGGACTCCAGCCTCTCTCCCCGGAAAACTATCACCTTCTTCCTTCACATTCAAGTCTGAGAACTTCCACAGCCCTCGACCACAGGCTGGGAACCCGTCTTGACAATGTTCATGCTCCTTAAGGGCAAGTGAACTGGAAACGCGGCTGCTTCCACGTGGTGATCCGAGTGCCGTCACTCTAGGGGACAGCCCAGCCACGCGGCCGGCAGCGACGGGCCTGACAATGGCGAGGGACGGCAAGTGGCAAGACGTGAAGAGGACCGGTCCAGGTGGCATGCTCGCCAGCCGGCCCCCCCACCCTCACAGCCCCTCCACTGTCAGCCTTGACCTAGACTCCGTCCGCCCGCTCCGGACACAAAGGTCCACGATGACAGGGCATCGGGGAAATGCCCACACTCCCCACAGATGACCTGAGCTACCATGTGGAAGACGGCAAATGATTTCTCCCCCACAGACCATTGCGGACCAACTTCCCATTTACGTTCTAAAAGGCAGTGCTTGGAAGTGGAGAGGAATCCCGAGTCTGTAGATTTGTGAGGCTTTCAGACTAAATGAAGAATGCGAATGAGGAGTGTATTTCAATTCTAGACTCACAGTCCAGCAGGGGTCCCACAATCGGGGCTGATGGCGTCCTTCTCGAGGGCCTTGGCCTCTGACATCTCTGCCCCATACTCACCCCCTATGCCTACAGAATTCAGAGGTGGTCTGGGGGGCAGTCTCAGGAAGAGGGTCCCAGATCACCCGCCTCCCCTGCCACACCCCCTCAGCCGCTCTCTGGGATGCTCACCATGCCTGTGACGGTTTGCTCTGTGGCTGTGGCCTTCTTCTCTGACGGGGCACAAGTTCAGTGTGGAAGGCCCAGGCCTGCCTTCGGTCATGTCCACGTTATCTCCTGGGCACCTGGCACGCGGCAGATACTTGTAGATATTTCTGATGACCAAATGAAGACATGCAGAGTAAGGGGGCCTCATGCCCTGACTCTAGGACAGGAGATGACCTCTCCATTTGGGTTTTCCTACATTTGGAGGGAGCAAAAATAGGAGCGAACAGTTGGCCTCCTCAAATGAAAAGTCTAAAACCTCCCGCTTCCTAAACATTAAATATTCCATCCTCACCTCTGTTCTCCCAGGTCTGAAGCTGCCAACCCACACAGGAACACATGTGGAAGTGAGAGTACAGAACAGCTCAAGGTGGGGAGGGTGTCAGTCTGTTCTACCAGTGGGTGTGGGCACGCTGGACACCACATGCCAAAGGAGGATGCCAGAGCCCTCCCTCACACCTCGTACCTCCCACCAGACACACACACCCAGAGCACAGAGCCCTCCCTCACACCTTGTACCTACACACACCTACACACCCAGACCACAGAGCCCTCCCTCACACACCCACCCCATACCTCACACCCACACACACACCCACCCCATACCTCACACCCACACACACACCCAGACCACAGAGCCCTCCCTCACACCTTGTACCTCACACCCACACACACACCCAGACCACAGAGCCCTCCCTCACACCTCGTACCTCCCCCCCCACACACAGACCATAGGCCTAAACATCAGGGCTCAAATGACAAATCCAAGAAGCAAGCCCTGCAGTGAATCACAACTGTGATTCTGGGTTTCTCCAAGTGGTCTCAGTCACAAACAGAGCTCAAGCAAAATAAGCTGGACTTCATCAACATTAAAATTATGTGTTCTGCAAAGGCTACCATCAAGAAAATGAAACGCAAACATACATACAATGGAGAAAAATATTTGCCCACCATGTATCTGACAAAGAACTTTTGAAGCGGGTGGAGGGTTTGAACATTTTCCCCAAGATCAACAAAGGGCTCTTTGTGGGATCGATCCTAACTCATGACACCCCCTTCTTCTCTTCCCAGGGTGTAGATCTTTCTTCTAACAGAGCACTGGTGGGTTTGAACCAGTGGTGGATTCAAACAACCACCCAGCAGGTAATTCACTGAGTTCATAATTGGCAACTTCTTCACCAGCAGGCACCAGGAAATGCAAATACAACCCACAATGAGACAGCACTCCACACCTGTGAGAATGGCTATGATAAAAAGCACAAACTGGAACCTTTCACATTTTGGGGGGATCAAAAGTGGTGCAGCTCTTCTGAAAAAGTTTAGAAGTGCCTCAAAATCTTTTTTTTTTTCATTTACATTATGTTTCTTTTTTTTTTTCTATAATTATATTTTACTAATTTTCATAAACATTTACAGAGATTTTGGGCTTCCACTCATTCATTGTTGCACTATTCTCTCTACCCTCCTCCCAGTTTGTTCTTGTCCAAATGCCACAGTGCTTGTCAAAGCCAGTTCTGATTAATCTTCTTTGTCAGTGTATCCTTTGCCATTCCCTATCACTCCTCCCTGAGAGAGACTTCACCGAGTCATAAGGAAAAGGGGACGGCGTATTCTCTTAGCTACTTCCTGCTGAAAAGGGACGCTGTGGGTTTCAGGGTGAAGATCTTCTCTCACTACTCTAAAGGGCCCCTTTGGCAGTAGGAAACACATAGACTATTATGGAGATTGATTTTGGAATTCAGATGCACTCTTATTGATTGTGCTTGGCTGTACATGTACATATCCTTGAAGATGTATCATGGGGGTGTTGCAACCTAGAAGACACAAATTTGACTAACAAGTTATAAGTACATGAGTCCAAAAATTATGGAAAAGTAAAAGAAAAGATTCTTTCATTGTTTTACAAACCCTCCCCCAGGTCCCCTCCACCATGCAGCCCTCGCTCTAGTCTCCTGTGATGACAGAAATACCCAGTTACATCTCTCTTTTAGACGGTTCTCTCCCTCCTCTGTTTCAGTTACATTATTGAACCCATCTTACTCAGTCTCTCCCCAACCCCAAGGACAGTCCCATTCTACAACAGTAGAAGTGCCTCAAAATCTTGACCATGGAGTCACTATTTAGTCCAGTAACACCACCCCTCAGGTAAACACGCCAGTGAGATGAAAAAGTATGTTCACAGCACTATTCGTCACAGCCAAAAATCAAAAGCCCCCAAGTTCAAGGAGACCTAGTCACATAATTCGCTTTATAACCCTATGAAGCTCTGAACCTTGCCCTCCCCAGCACCGTCCGCACCACCCCTGACAGAATGGAGCCCAGTGCTGCAGTCACTATGCCAATCCATCCTTCAGTGACCCTCCGCCTTCCCAAGTATGATGGCCCTTTCTAAGGACTGGGCCCTCCTAACATGCCCAAGGTCTAAGAGACAGAGTTCTGCCACCCTTGTCTCCAAGGAGCACTCTGGTTGCACATTCTCCATGACACATCTGTTCTTTTGACCGTTCATGGAATACTCAGTTCTCTTCTCCGGCACAACTTAAAGGCACCGATGATTCTTCTGTCATCCTTCTTCAATGTCCACCTTTCAGATACATAGAAAGCAACTGAAAATGCCACGGCTTAGATCAGGCGCACCTTAGTGTTTAAAGTGGCGTCTTTGTTCGCTAACACTGGAGCGGTCCTTGGTCTTTGGTTTACTCTCATTGTGGCTGAGTTGTAACTGACTCTCCTAGCAGGTTAAGGCTGTAAATCCCTAACACAGGAGGAGGTCGCCCAACCTCCATGAAGCCGCTGGTGCGTTTCAAGCACCAGAAGTGCTGCCTGTGTCTTGGCGGTGCAGCCCCTACAGATCACGTGAGCAGACTCCTTCCTGACTCCTTCAGCTGTCAACAAGAACTTGGTGCTGAGCCATGATCTATGCCTCAACAAAGACTCTGGATCGAGCTCAACGGGGCAGGCAATCACGAAAGAGCACGTATGATACGATTCCACTGACATCAAGTGTCCAGAGGAAGCCAAAGTACAGATACAGAAAGCTTAACAGCTGCCAGCACCACAAAGTACGTGTGTTCTGTCCGAGGCTTATGGGAAACAGGGAGTGACTGCTCGTTAGTTAATGGTTTCTCTCGGGGGCGAGGAAAATATTCTAGAACTGATGACCATGATGGTCACACACAACTCTGTAGATACAGTAAAAACCACCACTGAAATGCACATTTAAAATAGGTACATTCCACCAGATGCTCTGCCGGGGAAGGAGGGGGGCAATCTCCTCCTGTACCAGTCAGATCTGACGGTACACGCACACAAAAATAATAAAATAAATTTAAAAAAATAATAAAATGGGTACATTCTAGAAGAATACTTTCTAAAAAAAAAGCTGTTAAAAAGGAAAAAAGAAAAAGTCAGAAAGAAACCACTGATTTTTATTTTGGAATATTACACATTTATTAGAAACCAGTCTCCCACCACTCTCCTGGGGCACAGGGAATGTGGGGCTGTGCTCCGAGTTCCTGGGTGTCCAGGACACAGGAAATGTGAGGCCCGAGCTCCTAGGGTCCAACAGAGGCGCACTCTGAGCGTGTGCCCCCATCCAGTCAGGGCGCAGGGCCGATGCTTCTCCCAGGATCGTGGGCTTGAAGCTTCCTGCAGGCAGCACTTCAGTTCAGTTCTGAGTCACATGCTTTTCTTCCTTAACAACACAGCATCATTGAAGCTTCAAAAGCAGCACAGGCGAAGACACTGTTCTTTCTAACACAAGACAGAGTCCCTTCTTCATGATGAACCAAGACTCACTGGCTCAAGCACTCAGAGTGTGCGGGCGTGCGTGTGGGGACGACCCCAGCCGGAATGTGACAGGCTGTCCTTCTGGCCCCGGATCACGGCCCTCATCCCTTCTGGCCGTGTTCTTCAGCTCTGGACATCTCTGCCTCCCACCCTCAACCTCCGCATTGAGCCCTGGAGGAGGGAAGAGATGAAAACGCTTCTTGGGCTCACGCCTGGGCTCTTGTGGGCCCCTGAGCCCCGACTCCTGCCTTCCTGCTTATGGTGGGGCCTAGCTGAGGCTCCGAGAAAGCTCCTATGCTGGCAGGCCGGATGGACCAAGCGAACACACTGGGTTGTCTTGTTGGCAAATGAATCCAGGCGCAAAGCAAAGACTCTTTCCAGGTAAGAAGCAGAGTAGGCGCAGCAGATAAATACTGAAATGAACAGAACAGTTGGAATGGAAAAACAAGAAAAACACACACATTTTAATAAGTCTGGGCTAGTGACTGGGCATTTTTCCAGCTTCAGAAAATTGGAGCAGAGGTCATGGCCAGGACAGTAGGGCACTGGTCAGATGTTCTTTACAAAGGCGTTGACCTGGAGAAGCAGAGAACAGAAGTCACATGTCAGCAGACCAGTCAACAGCAGGGTCTGTGAGTGAAGGAAACAGGCCGGCAAGGAAGAGTGGCCCGCCCAGGCTCACAGCCCTGGACAAGGGACCCAGAGCCTCGTCTCTACTGCTGCACCTCAGGGAGCCCTGGTGGCAAAGGCTGCAGAGAGACGCACGCTAGCACACAGGCCACGCCTCTGGCAGTTCAAATCCACCAGCTGCTCTGTGAAAGAAAGATGAGCAGCCTCCTTCTGTGCAACTTACAGCCTCAGAAAGCCCATGGAGGGTCAGCACTGAGTTGATGGCCACATGATGGTGTCAGGAGTTAAGCACACCTTAGAGAGAGCCCTCGTGGTGCAGTGTGTAACGTACCAGGCTGGACTGTGAACAGCCACCACCCAGAGGTCGGCAGTTCACGTTCACCAGCCACTCCAAAAGCAAAAGACAGGCAGTCTCTCCTGCAAGATTTACAGCCTCGGAAACGGGATGGAGGCAGGGGAAGATCTGGGTGTTATCTCTACCCAAGGAGCTCTGGGGGTGTAATGCTTTACAGGTCGCTCTGCTGGCTGAAAGGTCAGTGGTTCAAATCCACCAGGTGCTCTGCAGGAAGGAGACGGGGAGTCTCCTCCTGCAGAGACGTACAGCCTTGGAAGCCCACGACAAGCTCCCGGCTGGGACTGCATGGTGACAGGGTTTAGGCTTCTGACTGAGCACCCCGTAGGAACAGATGCCTGTGAGCTGTGGTGCTGGAGAAGAGTGCTGAACGTCCCATGGGCTGCCTGCCAAACAACGAACAGCTATGCCCGGAGAAAGGGCACCCAGAGTGCTCCCTGGAGGCAAGGATGGCAAAGCCCCGCTCGTATACTGTGGACACGTTGCTAGGAGAGGCCATTCCTTGGAGAGGGACTTCACACTTCCAAAAGGTGGGGGGGACGGCGAAGGAGAGGAAGACCCTCAACTAGCTGGATTGACACAGTGACTGCAGCAGTGGGCTCAGGTGTGTCAAAGACTGTGAGGATGACACAGGAGGACAGGGTTCAGATCTGTTGTTTATGGGGTCACCATGAGTCATACTTGACGGCACCTAACAACAACAACATACCTTGGGCAGTCAGTGGGGCAGTGCATTACAAAGCCATTATTTAATAATCAGAACCCCAAATTACTTTTAGCAAGTGGAGATTTTACGTATAACTTGTGTTGAATGAAATGCATGGCACCAAGCGCCCCACATCCATCAAGGTGGAGCCCGCTGGCCCAGGCCGAGCGAGGCCCAGTGAGGGGGGCAGCCCACGCAGGGAGCACGAGGCCCTCACCTTGCTCATGAGCTCCTCCTGCTTGGCTCCCACTTTGGAGAACTCCTCATTGACATCCAGCACCAGCACTGGAGTGGCCAGCAGATCCTCAGAGTGCAGCCTGGAAGTGGAGCAGGCACAGAGGGGGAAGGACTGAAGCCTGAGCTCACAGGGCTCTCTGACGAATCACACTAGAAACATCCACCCCAGGGTGGGTGGGTGGGGGAACGGAGGGAGGCAGAGGTCCTCCCTGCTCTGAGCTGAAGGTCAGAGTTCCACACCAAGCTCAATGTGAGACAAGGGGAAATGAGGAACACAGTGGGTAAAACTGACAACTTCTCCAGAGAGTTTAAGCCCTTCATTGTATGTAAACAACTACCATCAGTAAGCTCTGATAGTGGAAGGGGAGGGAGTTGCACTGCCAACCCAAAGGCACGCAGTTTGAATCCACCAGCTGCTCTGTGGGAGAAAGATGGGCAGTCTCCTCCCGTGCAAGTTACAGCCTCTAAAAACCCGCCGCAGGGTCAGCTCAATGTCAGGTCTGACTCAGCGGCACCCAACCACCACCAGCGGTCAGGGTAGGGGAAAGGCTAGAGAAAGAGAGGCCAGTAGACAGTTCCTTGGGGTCTGAAGCTTCTAAGCTGGAAAGACCTGATGGTGCAGTGCGGGACCTTCCAGTGCAATGAGGGACATGATGGTGAAGTGCAGGGCCTGACAGTGCAGTGCGGTATGTTGCAGTGCAGGACCTCCCAGTGCAGTGTGGGGCCTCTCCAGTGTGGTGCTAGACCTGATGGTGCAGTGTGGGACCTTTCAGTGCAGCGTGGGGCCTGATGGTGTAGTGCGGGACCTCCCAGAGCGGTGCGGGACCTCTCAGTGCGGTGCGAGACCTCCCAGTGCGGTGCGGGACCTCCCAGTGTAGTGTGGGACCTCCCAGTGCAGTGCGGGACCTCCCAGTGCAGTGCGGGACCTCCCAGTGTAGTGTGGGACCCCCAGTGTGGTGCTGGACCTGATGGGGCAGTGTGGGGCCTGACCGTGCAGTGCAGACCTTTGCGCGGGGGGGGGGGGCGGGGGGGGGGGGGGGAGAGCAGAAAAGGGTAGTCCCCTCCCTT
>NW_006399761.1:1061125-1117898 GCF_000299155.1 Elephantulus edwardii
GGGATGTTGGGGACTGCGGGTCTCCGGCTCTGCACTTTTCTCCACTTACTTGGTTGTCTTGTGAACGAACCAGGCTTCGTGCTGCCCATGAAGCTGCTCGAGATAAGCCAGTTCGATGCCCTTCTCCTCCGCCCTGGCCCTCCGGTGCAGCCTCTCCAGACACACCTAGAAGACACCACCCGGGCCCCAGCGGCCTCCTCAGCTCTGGAGCTCTGGGCCGGTACAGGTGGCCAGGGCTGAGCTCCAGCTGCCTTGCTTCCTTGTTTAACCACAGGACGTGAATCCCTGGCCTGACATCTCCTCGGCCTTCACCTGGCTTCCTCTGACTTACGCCAGCCACCCAGACGTGTACACATGACCCCTAGAGCTTCTTTCTCCTTCTGTCCAGCCACAGCTCAGAGCACTCAGCTCCCTTCACTGCCCCCAGTTGGTTCTCGCCTTGCAGCTCCTCCATCTGCGTGCACTCAACGCGGGGTGGCCCTGGCGGAGGCGGGCAGTGTGCAGGGCATGGGTCTGCTCTATGCCACCCTGTGCGAGCTCTAAACGGTTTCCACCACTGGGCACCGGCCACTTCACAGCGCTCATGCAGACACACCTTCCTTTCCCTTCTGCTCTCCCCTTGGGGGACACAGACTGACACGGTGACTCTAACAATGGACTCCAGTATGTCGGGACGGTCAGGACGGCACAGCCTGTGGACACTGTCCACAGGGTGGTTATGCATCGCAGTAGACTGGACAGCGCCAAATAACAACAACAACAACTTCTCTTGGGTACAGTGACAACTGAGAAGTTAGCCAGCATTGCAGGATCACTGTCTGATGCTATCAAAGCAGCACCCAAAGCCCCATCAAGACCCCACACCAATCCACGACTTCCCTTTTTGCCCACGACAACATGTTAATCCCTCAATTCCTTCCACTCTTCCCCAACAGAAACACTTCCGTTAGTCACCCCAAAAATATCCCTCCTCACTCCCACAACAGGAATAATAACAACAACAACAACAACAATGACCACCACCTTCATCCCCACCCTCTCCTCCCAAGGAAGGGCATTCAGCACACACAGAGGAGAAGTGAAGGAGGGATCGGGTCCTCCCTGCTGTCCTACCCGCTGGCCCAGTGTCGGACAGTGCTGCCCTCAACCTCAGCTTCCCCAGAAACAGCCCTCTTCCTCCCTGTTCCACCCCACCCTGTCTACAATGGACTGGGATGAAATCCTGCCTGCCTGCCCCCAAAAGGCAGAGGTCAGCACGCTTGGTCTCCCCAGGTTCTCGGCCTGCTGACCCTCACTCCAGCCACAGCGTGACCCTCACCAGAAAGCTGGCAGCTCTGCCCCATCCTGACCGAATCTTTACCTGCTCCATCCTCATCCTCTGGTCAACACCTGGTCCAATCATGGGCCCTTCGAGGGCCCCTCCTGGGGCCAGGCCTTTCTCCCACCTTGAACCCAGCACTCATGTTCTTTGGCAAGGCCTCCTCCTCCAGCCTCATCACTAAGCCCCCACCCCAAATCACAATCCCCCATCACCTAGTGCTCCTGCGCCTGCTGCCAGACAACAACTGTGTGAGAGAAGATGCATAAACGGGACCAGCCGGCAATACAGGCACCTCCAGGGGGAACTATCCTCTGAGGGCAATACAGCCACCTCCAGCCCAGCAGGGAACTGTCTCCTGAGGTGGGGGCACCTGCCCTCAGGGCTGCCACCCTCATGGCTGGCTGTGTGCTGGACCTTCTGAACTCAAAGTGCTGCTGCTGAGTCGTCCCGACTCACAGGAATCCTCCACGGGTCTCGGGGCTGTAAATCTCACAGGTGGGGACGTGCAGCCTTGGGGTGAGGGGTGCCTGTGTTACCTCCAGACCTGATCGGCCCTCCGACCCCGTGTCTGTGGAGTCTCTTTATCTTCTCAAACTGTACAATCTCTGGAATCTGCCAGCACAAAGCCCCCACACCTGCCCTGGTTCACCTTGAGGTCCTCATCCCCAGTGGCACTTTCGGGGTGAGGTTTTCTACACAGTCCTCTCCTCTCTGGCCCCTGAAGTTGGGGTGGCTAAGGATTCCCCCCTCGTTTCCTCACCATGCCGTGCTGCCTGCCGTGGACTTCCTTCAGGACCCAGAGCCCGGGGCCACCTCTACAACACAAGGCCTCTCATCGCATCAGTCTACCTTCCTTCTGCGATTAGGTGGTACAGCTGGCACATGCCCACACACACAGCTCCCTCCAAACACCTTGTGCTTTGACTCGGAACCCCGCTCGGTGAAAGCATTTATAGATCGTGTCATCTCAGCCAGAGTGGTTCAGATAGGGACCCTCCCATGTAAGCTCAGGGACAGCCAAGGTCACAGCCAGGCAGCACGGCCCAGGACCACCCATGACGCTGCTTCCAGGGATCCTGCAGAGGGACGGGCTGGAATGCAACTTCCAGAGTGCACCCCACCTAGCCCACAGCATCCATGGTTTTCCAGGGACTTCCATGATGAGGTGAGGACACCCTCCCCACCCTATTCCGGAAATCAATCCAGACCACCAGAGACTCAGCTGGCCCAGAGGGGAGAGAAGACTGCTGACTGGCTACAGGCCTCCTGGTAACTGAACCCAACCTGCAAACGTGGGTAACAGAGAAGAGGCCTGCTCAGCCTCTGGTCCTGAGCTGTGACTGAGTCTGTTGCACACGGCCTGTGGGATGCAGCATGTGGTGTCCACTCACTGCTCTGTACGCTCTGAAGAAGGCCCGGATGCTTATTCCTCAAGCAGGAAACCGAGGCTGGAAGAGCACAGCCCTTGGGCTTCCGCTACCTTTATGGAGGAAGGTGCTGTGGTTCTGCGTTACCTGGGGAGAGGCCTGCAGGTAGATGAAGCCATGTAATCGGATCCGGTTGGCAAACTCCTGGAGGAGGAAAGTGTGCCAGTACTGATAGATATGCCACTCGATGTCACTGAGGGAACCGTTTTCAAAAAGATTCTTTGCAAAGATATACCTGGTTGGAAAGGTTAATGGGGTGCAAGGGAGGGCGAAGAACGGAGAACAGAATGAAAAGGCAAGGGGGTGAGAGGGAGGGGAAAGAAGAAGGGGAGGGGGAGAGAGGGAGAGAGGAAGAGGGAAAGGGGAGGGGGAGGGGGAAGAGAGGGAGAGAAATAGGGAGAGGGGGAACAGAGAGGGAGAGAGAGGGAGAGAAGGGGTAGAGGGAGAGAGGGAGAGAAGGGGTAGAGGGAGCGGGGTTGAGAAGGAGAAGAAGAGAGGGGTAGAGGGAGGAGAAGAGAAAAAGAGAGGGGGAGAGAAGCGGAGGAAGGGGGGACAGGGGAGAGAGAGAGAAATCAATAACCAACTTGTTCCATGCTTGTTCAAACTACTTAACCTTTCTAAGCTGCTCCATCAATTCTTGAGAGATGGAAATTCTTGACCCACACCCTCTCCTCTCTGCTCAAAACGAAGGCAGAAAAGGGCCTGGGGACGTTAAGTGCCCAATTCCAACTCTCTAGAAGGATTCGTGAAGTGGAAGAAAAGAAGCAACGTGATGGAGGATCCGTGGTGCCAGTAAGCATCCCGGTGAGAAAGCAGTCAGAAAGACAGCGAGTCGTGGGTGCTTGGAGACCTGCACTCACGAGCGTGAGTGGTGCAGGTGCAAGCGCTGGGCACAGCCAGCATCCCCCGGCTGGCCTGGTGTCGTACCTGTCACTGTACACGGACCTCTCGAAGACTTGCACCTGTCTCGTGCCTTGGAGGGGTCTCTCCGGGAAGGGCTCCAGCTGTACCTGCAGGCGGCTCATGAAGGAGAAGGTCTGGAAGGTGTAGGACCAGCGGGCTGGCTCCCGGTACATCAGGTCTAGCAGGTTCCCATCGGGGGCCTAGAGACAGAAGGAGGCCAGTTGCTGGAGCAGAGTCCACAGCAGGGTTCACAGCCCGTCCCTGTTCACATAATGATCAGGGGGGAGAGCAAGCTGAGGCGTCTCCTTCCAGTGGCGAGGCCGGAGAGCGGGGCTAACAAGCCACCTTCCGATCCTGAAAGAGGAGCAGAGGGTGACCAGGGACTGGAATGAACACGTTCTACCATCCGGTTCCGTGACGAGTCTCTGTGGGGACGCGCCAGTGACCAACCACCATCGAGAATGCGACTTCAGGCTAGATCTTTCCACAGAAAGGCCACGAGCCTCGATCTGAGCTTCCACCTGCGGCTACATCTTCACTGACTTTCAACCCAGATGAGAAAGTAACTGCTCGTTTGAAAACCCAGCCACTCAACTCAACCAGCCAACAAGCCAGTTTCTGTGCTTTTCACAGAAGGGCTACACCTTGTGTATTTTTTTACAGAGTGCCTGGTGCATTCCGGAGGACCAGTGTGTGCAGCGGGGTGCCCAGGCACCCCAAGTTCTAGCTGAGCACTGCCCCTGACTCAGCACAAAAGTGCAAGTATCACTTTCTCTCATCAAGGCCACAAACAGAGCCTGTGGTGACCAAGGGCCGCGGGGAGGACAGGAAACAGAATGAGCATTTGTTTCCGTGTTCATGGTGCTGGCTGGATTAACCTTACGTGGTCTCTGACACAGTGTCATGCGGTTAAGTACTCACATGATGATATTTTCCAAAGTGGAAAACCCACTCAAAGAGGCTCAGGGACACTGCTGGCCAAGGCCTCACGCTGACAGCGAGCGTCGAGCAAGGGCTCAAACCGACTTCCTCTAGCCTTTTCATCCTAACGACCCTTCATATCGGGGTGAATACGATGTGGCCCCAGATCTCATGGAGCACGTAATGCAAAGGGAAGGGGTGAGAGGGACACAGGCTGCTGGAATAAAGGGCAGGGCATGTGACAGGGGGACGACTACATACAGCTGAGGGAGTCACGAAGTTGCTGAAAAAAGACGGGAATGATGTTACGGGGAGGTCTCACTGATGGGGATGGGGATGAAGTAGAGAGTTCTCGGCAGAGACAATGACAGAGGAGGGGAACATGATGGGGCAACACAAGGGGTCCAGCCTGGCTGTCACTGTGGACTGCAAAGCTGGTGCTCCGCTGTGCCTGGAGGTTTCTAAAGGCAGGCCACAGCAGAGCCCATCAGCAAACTGCACCACGGAAGGGCAGGGTGCCGGTCACAGGGCTCAGCGAGGTTTGTCTTTACACTCTCCCCACCTAAAACGTACCCCCGCCCTCCAGGTGGCACCTGAGGGCAGGAGTCAGCAGCAGGGGGGCCAGGCTGAGTGAACTTAGTCCCTGACGCTGTCACCAGAGCAGGCTGCCTGGGTGCGGTCCAGGGACAGCACATGGACCTGGGGTCCGCTGACAGCACCGTATCTGTGTCACCTCCGAGTGGTCACTACAGCAGAGGAGGACTGTTCCTGAACAGAACCGCGTGCAAGCGCCAACAACTCCTGAGAGTGCTCACCGCTACACAGCAAACAGGGATGCCCTGCAAACGCATAAACACTCAGCGCTGAAAAGAGGGGTGCCAACCCTGTGTGCCCAGGACAAACCACTTCAGGGGACAGCCTTGTGGGCAGGACCAGAAAACAGACAAGAAAAACCCCAGTGAAAGAAAACCTACAGACTGGGAACAAACATTTGGTAATACCATCTCAGACAAGAGTCTTATAACAAAAGTTTACAGAACACTCCTGGGCCTCCACAAGAAAAAGACTGACAACCCAATTACAAAATAGGCAAAAGTCATGGAAAGAATTTTCACAGAGGAAGATACTTGGAATGGCAAATAGACACATGAAGAAATGCTCCAAACCACTGGCAATAAGAGAGATGCAAATTAAAACCACAGTGAGGTACCATCGCACTCCAATAAGAGTGGCAAAGTTTAACAGGGCAGCAAGTAATCAATGTTGGAGAGGATGTGGCAAGAAAGGTACTCTTATGCATTGCTGGTGGGATTGTAAAATAGTGCAACCGTTCTGGAAGGCAGTTTGGCACTTCCTCAAAAAGCTGAACACAGAAATTCCGTATGACCCACCTATTCCATCACTTGGAATATACCCTGGGAAATATAACTGAGGTTTGTACACCAATGCTCATAGCAGCAGTATTCACCATCGCAAGGACATGGAAACAGCCCAAATGTCCAACCACATACGAATGGACTAAGAAATTATGGTACGTTCACACAATGGAATACTATGCAGCACACAGGAGCAATGATTTTGTAAATTATTACCTAACTTGGGAGGGTCTGGAGAGCATAATGCTGAGTGAACTCACTCAGTCCAAGATGGATAAATATTGTATAAAACCACTATGTAAAAAACCAACCAAACAACAAAACCCCCTCAACAAACTATTATTGTAGAATGAGTAGAAGGATCCAAGAGGGGCGGGAGAGGAAGCAGAGGGATGAGGATGTGTGGGGAGGGGGTAGGATGGGGGTGGATTAATTATGAGGTTGTACAATTTGATGGTTGGGGGGGTGAGGGAAATTGAAAGAATTTGTTCTTGAAAACAGTGTATTTCAATTTTGTAAATAAACTAGTAGAAAATAAAAACAAACAAACAAACAAAAACCCCACAACAAACCCCAGTGAGATTCAACATCGTCAAAGTGATAGAGCAAGAACGTGCAGTCACAGAAAAGGAGCATTAGAGGGGACACACCCAAACAATAAAACCCCACAACCGAAAACTCAGCGTTCTTGGAGGCGAACAAGGTAGAGGCCAAAAGAAACCACCCCATGCAGGTGCTAAGAACACCTGTCTCAAGGGAGGTGCGATGGTCAGTGCACTTGGCGGCTGGCTGCAGCCGTAACCCACCGCGGTGATGAGGAGGAAAGGCCTGGAGATCTGCTTCTGCGGAAGCAGCTCTTGAAACCCCTACAGCAGCCATGTCCTTTCTGACACATGAGGAGTCCCTATGAGGTCAGCCCAATCCTTGATGGCAACTTGGTTTTAACTTTTTGTCACTGTGTGACCATCGAGCTGGAACCAACCCTTAGCTGACCTCCCGGCGGTTTTTTGTAGGCAGGGAGACTGTCCGTCTTTCTCCCATGGAGCAGCTGGTGGATTCGAACCATGTTCCAACAGGTTGGCGGCGCAACTCCTCAGCCCTAAGCCACTAGTATTAGTGGCCCTCCAGTTAGTTCCGAGTCCTGGTAACCCCACGTGTGCACAGCAGAACCACTGTCGTCCACCTGGTTACTAACCTAGAGGAGTCCTAACTACGAGGGGAAATGACAACAAACAAAATCAAAACAGAAATGAAAGGACAAACAGGCAGGTGCAGGAGGCAATCCGGCACAAAATGGAATACCGTAGTAACAGCATAGTTCTGGGTTGTCATTTCCTTCCCCTGGAAAGACACCAGACTGTATAATGTCACTTGTGTTTCAGCTCAAAGCAACTAATAAATTTTTTTATCAAATAACCTTCCAAACAGAGCAGACAAAAGGATCTGCAGCAACTTTAAAGCAGCCTTAGTTCAGAAACTACGAGGTGGTCAGGGAAATTTTTTATTTTATCTGAGTGAAAGTTTACAAATATATTGGTTTGTTTCCAATCATCTGTACACATTCTGTTTCATAACATTAATTATAACTGATTAATGTAATGAATTTATTAAGGTGTCTAACCAAGCCCTTCCTGCATTCTGCCTCTCCCTTAACCCAACTGATCTATTTACAACTCTGGCTCCCTTTCCCTTACCTTCAATCCTTGTAACCCTGCAGGGTGGATCCTACCTGTGCGTAAACCTTCCCCGAGCTTACTACATTAGTACTCTTCTATCATGACTATCCTTTTGTGACTGAGTTCTGTCACTCGGCATAATCTGGTCTAGATTCACCCACATGGTGCAGTATTTCATGAATTCTTGATTGTTCCCCACTGATATATAATGCTCCATTGTGTCAATGTCCCAGAGTTTCTTTAGATATCTGTCTGCTGATGGACACCTGGGCTGTTTCCAACTCTTTGCTATAGTAAATAATGCGACAATAAATATGGGGGGGAGTATTAGTTGGTGCGGTGGCTCTGTGTCTTTGGGACATACACCTGGTCCTGAGATTGTTGGGTTATATGGCATTTCTACTCCCGACTTGGTAAAGAAACCCTCCCAACTGCTCTCAGTAGTGGCTACACCACTTCACGTTCCCACCAGCAGTGCGAGAGTTCTGCTCTGTTTACACACTCTACCAACAGCGTTTGTTGTTCAATGTCTTACTCACTGCTGTTCTTACCAGGCTGAGGTATCTCCTTGTTGTTCTGATTTGCATCTACACTGCCAACCTAAAGATAAGTGGTTCAAATCCACCAGCTGTTCCATGGAGACAAACAGACGATCTCCTCCTGAGAGATTTACAGCCTCTGAAAGCAGGAGGGTGAGCCAGGAGCCATTCTGATTCCACAGCACGTAAAAGCAGCAGCTCATGATCCTGCGTGCTGTTTTATACATTTCCGGCCATCTGAATGTCCTCTCTGGTGACGTGTTGTCCATTCTTGTCCTCTGCCCATTTTGTAACTGGGTTGTCTGCCTTCTCCTTGTTGAGATACTGCATTTTTCTACACATTTTAGAGATGAAGGCCTTGTCAGGTCTATGACTGCCAAATACTTTTTCCTTCTCTGTAGCTCCCCTCTTCACTCCTAGAAAAGTCTTTTGATGCACAAAGGACTTCACCTTCAGGAGTCCCGATCACCTAGCTTACCCTCTGCTGACCGTGATTTTCAGAAGGAAATTATTTTCTTTCCTTACTAGACAGAGTTCAATACCCAAGGGGAAATGCTCCACCCTTGGCAGAAAGATGCACGGGGAAGACCTCAACCATAAGGAGAGCGCCTCCCATCTTTACTCTCGCCCTTCTTCACCCAAATGCACCATTCCAAGAGGAATGTGTGCGGTGGCTAGTGACTGGGGGGACAGAAAACAGCTCAAAACCAAGGCACAACAGGAATTCTAGTTAAAGGGAACTTATGAAATGGAAAAATCTAAATGAAAATCAAAGGGGGGAAATAATCTTATGTGAGATTTTCCATCAGAGAAATTTACTGAATAACAGGAAAAATTATATACATACATTTAATACAAAGCGATTTCTCTCTCTCTCTCTCTCACACTCTCACACACACACACACACACTTTCTTCATTCAAAGAATGCACCCTAACAACAGAGAGATCAGGAATGAAAGGAAGGCCAGAACAGCAGACAACTTCTCTTTCGCATTCCAGGGCAGAAGCAAAGCTTTTTTCGACAGGCAATCACTCAGGAATTATACCACCCACAAACTCTTTATGAAATAAAAAAAATTCTAGACTGCATCCCAGCCATCTGAAAAATGAATCAGAACAAAGCATGAAGAAATGAGAAGACTGTGGAAATGGGAAGGCAGCACTCTGTGATAAACCAGCAGCATAAAGACAAGTATCAAGTAACCACTGTCAATTGGGTTCACAGTTTAACTCCAACTTAAGAGTGATGGTTAAAGAGAATTTTGATAATAGAGAAATGTTTTCAATCTAAAACATTCAATCACTTCAACATATCTGATGGGCAGAGAGAAAGCAGTAATAGGCAGGTCCTCCCCCACTGAGACTCCATTAATACCGATCTCTTAAAAACACCAGGAACTAACCTCCAGTTGCTGGTGAGCTGGCCTCCCCTCCCAGGGAGCCTCCCGCGCATCACGGGGTGGCCAGTGGCTCCTATTTTGGAGGGAGACCACCAGGTCTTTATTCTGGGGTAACGCAGAGTGCTCCCACGCCTCCACCCTTCAGTTTAGAGCTGGGCATCTGAGTCTCTCAAAGAGTCACATTAATCCTGATAGACAAGTATAAATAAAAGTGTAACTGTCACTACTGATAGAATAGTAGAATAGTGCATAAGGACTTGTGCTGTCAAACCCAGAGGCACGCAGTTCAAATCCACCAGCTGTTCTGCAGGACAAAGATGGGCCATCTCTTCTGTGCGATTCTCAGTCTCTGAGAATCCACCCACCGCATGGTCAGCCAAGAGTCGGTTCTAACTCGACAATACTGTCTGAGAATAAAAACAGATGACTGAAGTGGACTAAAATGAAGAAATCTACAACACAGCAAAAGAAGAAAAAAACAAAAACGTGAAAGGAACCTGAAAGTACAAAATAATGGAGTGAGAATCAGAGCAAGAAAGGAGTAAAACTGCTCTCAAAAAAACCCTCAGATGGAGTAAAACACAGACAATTCCATTCATAAAGAAATACCTCTAACAGAATGACAGCTTGGCTGAAAACACAGACCCAGTCCTATTCACCAGGTGGGCAGAGACAGAATGCTGAGTGGCAAAACTGGAGCTAGAGAAAGCGTGTTCTGTTCTAAGAAGCTATAATACACCACCAGCGAGTCCATCAAGACCTCTCGCTGAAGTTCCAAGCCCCACGCTCCCAGTTCTGACTCTTAGCGCCCTACGTGACTGAGCACAACAAGCACACAGGGGTCCAGGCTGTGATCTTAGCATCCAAACCTAGAGATACCCAGCAAAGAGAAGAAACCAGGAAAACTGACAAAACAATCAAAGTAAACAACTTCAACACATTCCTCTCAGAGTATAAATGGACAGAACAAATGCCCAAACTAAGAGCTGGGAGGATAAGAATTCTAAAGCTTAGTCTGTGCTGTGTCTGAAACCCAAATACATCAACCCCAACCGTCACTGATTCACAGCAGCCCTCCGGGATGCAGCAGAGCTGCCTCATAGGGTTTCTGAGGCTGTAAATCTTTATAGGGGCAAATGGCCACATTTTCTTCCACGGCAGATTCAAACCTCCGACCTTTCTTAGACAGCAGCCCAGTGCAAAATCACTGTATCACTCAGGCTCTCTTCCTCTTACAATGATTATTAAATGAAACCTAATTGATACTGTTATGATTCTTTAGAAGTGTTATTAATCTGATTCTCTGTCTTACAATCTATGACATCTTTAAAAGAAAATGAAGCAAACCCACTGCCGTCTGGTAGATACTGACTCACAGAGACCCTGCGGGCAGAGCAGATCTGCCCTGTCGTGTTTCCACGGCTACAATCTTTAAGGAAGCTGACTGTCACATCATCCTCCCTGGGAGTGGCCACCAGGCTTGACTGCTGAAAGGCCAGCGCCCTTCAGATAGCATCCAGGTGCGGCCAGAGCTGCTTAATGACATCACTGAACCAATGAAGTACCTGTGTACTCTCCTTCCAATACAGTCTTCTTAAAATGCCAAGACACATTTACCAGAAATGATCACATATGAGTCAAGAAGAAAACTAGCAATTGGTAAGTGAGCAAAACACACACCAAGACTACCAAGGAAAATGTACAAAGAAACCACAGCTGTAACCAGAGACCACAGCTCTCCTCTAGAAGACAGTTACAATTACCCCTTGGGGAAATTCTCAGTGCTAAGTTTTTTTTAAAAATCTTTTACTATTAAAAAGGTAAACACACAGGAATCATTAAACCCAAAGAGCTTTTAAATATGCAAACAAAGTATAAGATATTAATGTTAAAGACAGAAAAAATGAATTAATTGGAATGCAACACTTCCCTAGATTAAAAAGAAATCAATTGTTTCATTTAAAGAGGTCAAGTAAACAGTCAGCTGTTTATCAAATCTATTCCCTCCTAAAATACTCACAAAAATATACACCTCAATCAAAAGACAAATTTCAGATATTGAAGAGTATGTGAAAAATACTTTTCTTAAAGTATAAAAAAATACTATGCAATAAATTCGTGCCACTGAATCGGAAAATCTCAATAGGGACAATTCTCTATGCAAGTAAAATAAAAATTTACTCTGGAAAAGGTAAAAAAAAAATATATCTGAAGACTAGCAAAAAGGCCAAACAACTGTTCAATGATGATTCCCCCTAAACAGCACGACACAGAATTTTACAGCAGACTTCTAGCATTACCTTAATAAAAAAATTCCTGCGCTAAAAAATGCCGCTGCAAACGTTCTCAATTCATTATCATAGCCCTAACTGTGAAACCTATCAAAAGACGTACACACACAGTAACGCTAGTTAAATGTGTAAACATACATACAATAATCAAGGTATGAGCGGTCCAGTTGGTGCTGTGATGCAAGGTCAGCTCAGCGGGAAATCAGGGCGTGAGTGTCCTGAACACTCCACCCACCGCTCAGGCAACAGGCCGAGGAGGGGACACGCCAGGGGCAGGGCTCCTCCCACGGGCCCCGCAGGAACTGAACTCAACAGCAGTGACTCTGGGTTTTGTTTAGGTTAGGTGATTTACGGAGTCCGACACAACGACCAAAAAGGACATGTCCTACTATTCTAAAAGGGATCACAAGAGAGGCTGATCTGTAGTTGTTGTTAGGTGCGTCGGGTCGTCGTCCCCCCTGTGAACAACAGCTCTGGACCTTGTCCGCGCCTGTGCCGTCCTCACCACCTCTCAGCCTCGAGCCCATCGTTGGGTCGAGTCAAGCACAGCTCCCAGGGAGCCTGTGACCAAGAGACCTGCTCCATCCTCACCAGCTCTGACCTGTTAATACAGCCTGTGTCAGGCCATCTGGTCGGGGTCTTCCTCTCCTTCACTGACCCTCCAGAGGAGGACATAAATGTGGAACAAGACTCAAAATCACACAAATGGCCAGGCTGACCTGCCTGACAGAGACGGGGGAACCTGCTAGATACCATGGCCCTCAGTCAGTCTTTGCACCTGGACCTGAGTTCGCCCCGCGCACGCTCTCCACACACCTGGACCTGAACTCACCCCGCGCACGTTCTCCAAACACGTGGACCTGAACTCGCCCTGCCCACTCTCCACACACATGGACCTGAACTCGCCCCGCGCAAGCTCTCCACACACGTGGACCTGAACTCACCCCGCGCATGCTCTCCACACAGGTGGACCTGAACTCGCCCCGCGCAAGCTCTCCACACAGGTGGACCTGAACTCGCCCCGCGCAAGCTCTCCACACAGGTGGACCTGAACTCGCCCCACGCATGCTCTCCACACACCTGGACCTGAACTCACCCCGCGCACCTCTCCACACACGTGGACCTGAACTCGCCCTGCCCACTCTCCACACACCTGGACCTGAACTCACCCCGCGCATGCTCTCCACACAGGTGGACCTGAACTCACCCTGCGCACGCTCTCCACACACGTGGACCTGAATTCGCCCCCGCTCTCCACACACGTGGACCTGAACTCGCCCGCTCACGCTCTCCACAAACAACACCTTAACACAGGCACCCCAGGGAGGCTTACACCATGAACAGTAACCACAGGGAGGTCCTCTGCACAGGATCCCAAGGCCAGCACATGCCTGGGGATAAAGCTCTGAGTGCAGGAAGGTGCACACGCATGAATGGAAACAAGAACTGTGGGGAGGACTCAGGAACGTGCTGTCACACTGTGGGGTCCTAATCGACATCGTAAAACAAAAGCCAGTGAATACCTGAATGGAAAAGCTGCCTTTGTAAACTTCAGCTGAAAGTGATAAAGTGGTTGTCGCTGTTGTATATTGTCCAGTGGGAACCGACCCATCATCGCTAAAGCTCCAGCAGGTTTTCAGAGGCAGTTAATCACACGGGAGGAGACTGTCCATCCATCTCCTGCAAGACCCAATTTATTTTCAAAAAGTTCATTCTAGGAATTCAAGGACAGTATTATTATAAAATCTGTGACTAATACTAAGAGATTAAAAATTTAAAAAATCATGTGATTATATCACAAGATGCTAAAAAGACTTCTGATGAAAAGCCAGCATTTGATCCTGATAAAAATAGCAGGTTTCTTAGCAGAAGGGATCCTTCCTTTCAGCCCATGTACTGAAGGGAACAGCAAACCTAGAACTTAACCCTGGCATTCCTGAGAGCACTGTATTCAAGTGTTGGCTCTGGGGGGAGGTGGGGCACTGCGGTGGCCTACTAGTAAGGAGCTGTGCTGCCAACTCAAGAGACGTGGTTCAAATCCACGAGCTGCTCCCTGGGAGAAAGATGTGCAATCTCCTCCCCTGCAATTTACAGCCTCTGAAAACCTGCTGGAGGGTCAGCAGTGAATCAGTTCTGACTCAACATCACATAACCACTGATGCTGTAATCTGCAGGGGCTGGGCTGCCAACCTACAGGCCTCAGCTCTCGGGCAGTTAAAGTTCACCAGTGGCTCCTCGGGAGAAAGATGGGCAATCTCCCGCAAGATTTACAGGCACGGAAAGAATGCAGGCTCAGCAATGAGCTGAGTTAAAGACAGAACAAAACAAGGATGAACACAGCCACTGCAAAGGCACCCGGTTTGAATCTACCAGCTGCTCCAAGGGAGAAAGGTGGGCACTTTCAGGCAATACAGGTGCCTCTGCAAACCCCGGGACAGTGAGCTGGGAGTCAGCTCCGACTTGATGGTACACATGTGACCGCTGCAGAGAAGGCTCTGGGGCTGTTCTGTATAAGGTGTCTAGCTGCTAGCCAAAAGGTTAGTGGTTTGAACCCACCAGCTGCTCCTCGGAGAAGGACCAGCAGTTTCCTCCTGCTAAGATTTACAGCCTCAGGAACCTGCTGGAGGGTCCGCTGGACCGCACTCGGGCAGTGAGCACCATGACTGGCACTGCCTGTGTTCTGGAAGTTCTGCTCAGTGTAAGAAACGAGGCACAGGAGCAGGAAAACGAGGATCTATTATTACAATTTAGAGAAAGCTGCTATTATGACATGACGGCAGTCAGAGATTATTTCCTCGAGGCTCTGGAGGGTGCATGCTTGGCTGGTAACAGAAAGGTGGGTGGGTCTAGCCCACCTGGAGGACCCTGGAAGCAGGTCCTGGTGCTCCTGCAGGGAGCACAGCCCTGCTCAGACAAATGAGGCTGACAGGAGTCGGAAACGACTCAAGAACAACTGTCCCAGGTCGTCATCTTCCCTAACTGGAAACAGAGAGAAACAGCAAAGTGAGGCAAAGATACGGGCAGCGGGTCGACCAGGACTAAAGCCACAAGCATCAGCCTGTCCTCTGACACAGCGAGGACCAGGCTGCAAAGATGATGGAGAAAAGAATCCAGTCACGACAACAAAGCACAAAACCACAAAACCGAACAGGAAGAAGATACTTGTGACTACTGGACGAGGGGACAGTCGCAGGGAAGTCAAACTGCTGCTGGTGCTGATGCTGCTGCGTGCCGTGGAGTCAGAACCACCCACAGCTGACACTCTAGCAGGTTTGCAGAGGGATTAAGTCTCACGGGAGGAGACTGCCCATCGTTCTCCTGCAGAGTAGCTGGCTGATTTGAACCATGTGCCTTGGGGATTGCCGCGAAGCTTCTTATCACTAGGCTATCAGGGCTCTGTCAATAAGACATCGAAACCGTTCAAAGTCATACAGGACAAATGAGAAGAGAAAGACATACAGGTGAGAGTATATTTATCATTTTGGGCGACAGGTAACCTTTTTAAACTGTTACTTCACAGGCAGGAAAAGATGAGCAGACTCATACACAGACACTAAAAAGTTATTATGTTGCAAAACGCAGGCAACAGTCAAAGAAAGTGAAACTGGGAAAAACACCTGCAAGAGATGACAAGAGTTAACACACTTAACATACACAAGCTCTACTGAAGCCACCTGAGAACATAGCAGGAGGCAAAGGGCAAGAAACTGAAACTGGTAATTCAATAAGGAAGACCAGGAAACGGTTGGGCAAACTTTTTAAAAATGTTCAACTCAGTGGTAAGCAAAAACCAGAAAATAAAATGTTTCCTTGCCTCTCAGAGAAGAATGAAAAAACTAACAATACTCAGTGCTGCTGATAATGAGGAAATTGGTACCACTTTTCCAAAGGGAAATTGACTAAAATGTGTTGGTTTGTGTTTTGTTTTTTGTTTTTTTTTAATTTGTTTTATTTCATTATTTTTTGTGTGTACCGTCAAATCAGATCTGACTGGTACAAGAGGAGATTGTTCCTCCTTCTCTAGCAGAGCATCTGGTGGACTTGAACCGCTCACCTGAGATTGCAGTGCAGCTTCTTGCCACTAGGCCACCAGAGCTCGCCTAAAATGTGTTTTTAAAATGTCAACAATACACTTAATTTTTAAATAGCAAAATTTCTTTTCTAGAAAACACAGAGATATACCAAATATAATGAAAAGGCTGGAAACATTTAACTGCAAGGATATCCCCAGTATGGGTTACATTTAAACATAAAATAAAAATCCCTCAGGACTGGACCCATAAGCAACACCATGATAAATGGAGCAAAGACTGTAAAAATTTCATTTTACTTTGATCTACAATTAAAACCCATGGTAACTGTAGTGAAGATATCAAATGACACACTGCACCACGCAAACCTGCTGCCAAGAACCTCTTGTAAATGTGGTCATTTGAAAGACTAACATGTGTCCAAGCTAAGTTAAAGTGTTTTTAACTGTTTCTCATGCTCCTGAAAGTTAGACAAGAATGAGGATGGCAGAAGAACTGATGCCTTTGAGCTGTGGTGCCGGAGAAGAGTGCTGAATAGCCCGTGGACTGACGAGAGGACAAACGAGTCAGTCTTGGAGGAAGTGCAGCCCGAGTGCTCCTTCCAGAGAATGGTGACACTGCATCTCATGTACTTTGGACATTTTGTCAGGTGGGGCCAGTCCTCAGAAAAAACACGAGGCTGGGAAGAGTGGAGGGTCAGTGAAAGAGAGGCAGACCCTCGATGAAATGGATTCATACAGTGACAGATCCTTACTGCAACACTTTACGTATGACAGAAATGAGAAAAATGCAATCTTTAAAACCGGGAGCTCCCCCTGGCAGTGTGACTCCACCAGCGGCTCCACGGAGACAGACGGACAACCTCCTCCCATGCCCTGTACAGCCTCTGAAAACCTGCTCAACAGCCAACTATGAGCTGAGTTGAAATATTTAAACTAGAGGGTCTGTAACTGACCCCTTTTTTTACTACTGTGCAGTGTCCTGCCACCATTAAGCAGCATGCATGTGACCATCACAGCTTTTCTAAATCTGCAAATATTTTACCTAAGGCCCCACGTGGGAAAGCTCAGAGACTCGAGGCTGAAGACTCCAGGCAGAGCTGGGTGGAGGCAGCGTGGCTTCCTCGTGGGATGGTTAAAACTAGGAGCTGCTCGGTCAGTGCTCCAGGTGGGAGGGAGGGGACGCTCAGTGAGGCCACCCTCTTGGTGACCTGTAGGGTCCACATCCAAACCAGCCATGTGGAAGCCAGCCCTGCAGCCTGCCTGGAGCAGCAGGCCTGAGAGGGCTGTGTGCGCGCACAGTGTCCACCAGGGGACACGCTGGAAAAACAGTCACTGAAACATTCCTGCACCGACTCAAGGCAGGGCAGGTTCCCCCAACTTCTAAGTGCGCACACGCCAGCTCTGATCACCACAGCTAACAACCCCTCATGTTCACCTTCGGCCAGCACAGAAATGCTTCGGGGTAGGAATGACAGATGAATCTGCACAGGGAGGACGCTGGAGGAGCTCCGAGAGACCACAGGGAAGAGGGGCGGTCACTCACGCAGACAGGCAAAACCCACGCAATTCACAGTGGACACATGTAAACAAGCCGTACCCCTGCGGGCCGTGTGGACCACCCTCTGGAATGGAGCTGACCGCACACTGGGCTCCGGCACCCACACGGGGCAATTCAGCTCATCTCGGCTCGAGGATCCCCAGGCCTGCCGACTACCCGCCCACCACAGCAGAGACTTACTTTTCGGGCGCCAGTGCCTTGGACATCCTGCCAAGCTGCTACGGGCTCGGTAGCTATGTGCCACTCGGGGTACGTTTTCGTGAGTAACTTCACAAAGGTGGACTTGCCCACAGCTGCAATGCAAATGGCATGTGTGGGTGGCTTTGCCAATCAGCGCTGCAACGGTCTACCCGCCGCAGACGCCAGAGAGGGGACCAGCAGCAGCTTTTCTCTCTCAAAGCCCAGCAGCTACGCCACTGTCAGAGCTGCGCCGCGGCCACCCCGCACCCCATGCCTGGTGGCCCCAGTCCTCGGCTTGGGAGGCAGCAGGGGGATCCCCGTGAAGAACTCGTCTGTGGTCTGGCCTTGGGTCTCCCAGAGATGCATGTGGGGAGGGCTCTGGGCTGAGGCATTTGGGGAGAGGATGGCTGGCTGCAGAAGGGGCTGGGGGCTTCCTGAGAGGCTGCTCCTGACAGAGCCCACTTAGACCACACACACAGAGCACTAACAGATGGTGTTAAATGCCAAGGAAAGTAAAAATACAGGATGACCCTAGCAGGGCGGAGATGGTCAGCAAGGGCCTCTCAGACAAAATGACATCTGAGAAAAGAGGAATCAGCGAGACAGAGACGGAAATCCCAGCAGAGGGAGCAGGCGGGCCCACGCCTCAGATGGAGAAGGCACTGACTGCAGCAGACAGAGGCCGAGGCTATGGAAGGTGGCTGTGCGGCAGCAAGGCTGAGGGTGGAGAGGCTCAGCTCCGGGCTGCACAGGAGGGTGGCAGGCCACACGAGGCCCCGGGGCACTTGGAGCCAGGCGAGGCAGGCTTCATTCTACGCTACAGGCAATGGCAAGTCAGTGACGAGCTTCAGGCAGGACGACCAGATCCCAGGCCGTCACTCTGCCAGCCGTGTGAGAACGGGCTCGAGTGGACGTGGGCAGACGAGCCAGAAGAGAATAAGCACAGGACCTGGAAGAGCAGGAGGCATGCTGAGAGTCTGGGGATGACCCCACCCGGTGCCATGTTTGCCATCCACACCAGCACGGCCCAGATCTCCCCGGGTTCCAGAGCCATTACCCACGGATCCTCCGGAAAGGTCCCCTTGGACATCCCACCATCAGCTCAAAGTCAGCACACTTCCAAAATGAACCCATCACCGCTCCCGCTGCGCTCAATGTCCTCCGGTATCCCAGAACTTCACGTGTGGGGGCACCATCCGTTCACTCACATCAGGTCTTCTCCTCATCTGACAAACCCACGCAGTCATCAAGCCTTTGTTACCTACTTTCTAAAATATCCCCCTGTGCCCTTTTCTCTCCTGTCCTCTCTCATGCTCCAGGGCAGGTTGTCATCTAACCTGACTTTGCCTTGTCCTCTCTGCGCCATCATCCACACTGCGGCCACCCTACCCAGTGTGAGACAGCCTGGACTCCCAGACAGCTCCTCACTGCCATCAGGACGGAACACAACCCCTGAGATGCACCCCCATCTAGTTCCTACATCTGCCTCTCTCTCAGCTCCCCTAGAGGCGTCCTGCACCCCTCCTGGAATAAACTTCCTGACCCTCCACTCCCTGACCCTCCACTCCCTGACCCTCCACTCATGCCGCGTTCTCTCCTGCTCTTCTCATCTCCTGGAGCATCACCTGGTCACCTCCTACTCAAGCTTCAACGTTCTGCTCAGGTGGACCTGCCAGACGTCTCCAGGCTAGACTGGGTAATTCTGCCTTGGGAATGTGGGCGTGCTACATGAGGGTCAATAAGAGTGGCTGGCACACCCTGTGTCTCCAGGCCGATGGGGGGGCCACTCCAGCGAAGGAGCCGACTAATGACCAGCCTGAATGAATACAACATACCATGCATTAACTTCCGTTCCTTCTGAAACCCACATCTGTTAAAATCACCAAACAGGTACCTTAACACTGTATCTGAAAATTATGACAACTATTTATTTACTGTCATGAGAGGCTCATTCTTCTCTATCTGACACAGTCTTTCTTATCTGAATGCCAACCTCAAGAAGAACCCAAAAGGAGCCAACAAAAAGGCGGTGGCATCTTCCCCATCAATTCTATCAGTGAGTACGGTTACTACAAGGAGATGTCTCCGCACCCCAGCCCCCAGATCCAGTGTGTGAGGTTCACCTCACATCTCCAGCTCCGCTCTGAGAAACAGGTCAAGAACCGACAGGGACCTGTGCCTTCACCTGTGAGCTCAGCGCTCACCTCCACCCAGCTGATGCCGGCCTGGTCACTCACTCAGCAACCTCTGCTGTTCTCTTCCTTTAACCTCTAAACGTCTCCCTCTCAGTCCCCATCCCATTCCTCTGGGCTGATTCCTTTCCCTCGACCAAGACCAAGGTCCCGCCTTGCCTAAGAAGTTCAAGGCTTGTCAGGATCACACCAAATTCCTACTATATTCATCAGCTGCATCAACTGGCTACTATACATATTATTTTTTTCCCCAAAAAAAAACATTTTCTATTGTGATTTGAGTGAAAGTTTGCAAAGCACACTGCTCACCCAACCCCCCTCCCTGGCATATGGAAATTTATTACTATGACATTTTCATCAAAACTTAAGATCTTGGTTGTTCCTTCTTGCCTTTGTATAAGGCTGAAAGAGACCCACGGGCCACTCTGATAATCTTAGAATGGACTCCCGGGAGGTGACCATCAGCGTGACCACACGGCTTTTCCATCACTCCCTCATGTAGTTAGTCCTGTAACACTGATGCCAATACCCACCGTCTCATCTTCCACTCCCATTCCATACTGGTTTTCCTTCACCTATATTAATAAATAATTACCTATTAATTCATTTTCCACTCCTACTTCCCTTCCCCCGTCTGGGCAACCACATCAGGATGGTTCTGCGTGTAAGCCTTTAAATCTTTTAAAATATGGAAGGAACGCTTCATGAATTCACGCGGCATGCTTGCACAGGGGCCCTGCTCATCTTCCTCTGGACTGCTCCAGTTTCAGCACCTATGCTGCCGAAGTGGGCTTTTTTAACAGTGACCTGGGACAATATTTGTCCTTTTGTAACTGACGTATTTCACTTAGCGTGCTACCCTCCAGCCTCAGCCATAGTCTGCAGTGTTTGCCATGTTCATCACTGTTTCTCCGTATTGCTGAGCACTCCATCAGCATGGCACTGTTTTATGATTGTTTCACGGATATTAGTTCCAGTTTCCTAAGAGGATCTGAATCTCCAGGACTGGCTGCCAGGAGCACTCACTGCTCTAGATGATCCGATGCAGACTTTTATTTCAGACTACAATCTTCCTATTTTTGAACCATGCAATGTTTCCTTGCTCTGTTCTGACAACTGCTCCATTCCTACTACAATCAAGGAATGGAGCAGTTGTCAGAACACAGCAAGGAAACATTGCATGGTTCAAAATCAGGAAAGGAGCATTCCAGGGATGCATCCTGTCTCCATATCTTTTCAATCTATATGCGAAACAGATTACTTGAGAGGCTGGACTTTATGAGGAGGAATGCGGCACCAGGATTGGAGGAAGACTCATCAACAACCTGCGCTATGCAAATGATACAACCCTGCTCGCGGAAACTGAGGAGGGCCTGAATGAAGAGTTTGCTGCAGAAGGTCAAGGATTGCAGTCTTCAATATGATTGAAGCTAAACATCAAGCAGTCAAAGAGTCTCACCACTGGGCCAACTGGCAGCACCATGATGGAATGGGGAAGAGACTGAGGTTGTTAACAATTTCAGCTTGCTCAGCTCTACAATCAACACTCTTGGCACCAAAAGTCAGGAAGTCAAAAGACGAACTGCACTGCGGAAGTCTGTTGTCAGACCCCTCCAGAGTGCTGAGGAGCAATGATGTCAGTGTAGAGACAAAGGTGAGCCTGATTCAGGCCATGGTCTTCACAATTACATGCTATGCATCAGATAGATGGACGAGGACTAAGGATGACAGAAGAAAAATTGATGCCTTTAAGTTGTGGTGCTGGAGAAGAGCATTGAACATACATCATGGACAGCCAGGAGAACAAATCGGTTTGCCCTGGAGAAGGTGAAACTTAAAGGCAAGGACTCTGAAGCTCCCTCTCACATAGGGCATGTGGCCAGGAGGGACCAGTCCTTGGAAAGGTGCATCATGTGTGGAAGAGTGGAGGGACAGCACAGGAGAGGAAAACCCAGGATGAGATGGACAGACACAGTAACTGGAGTAACGGGGTTAGGTATGTCAGAGTCAGTGAGACTGGCTCAGGGCAGGGCAGGGTTCAGAACTGTTGAGTCACCGGCACATAACATCATCATCATCTTCATGGAATAAGGGCTCTGGTGGTCTACTGATTTGTCAGGTCCCCTGTGGTTCTAATCCACCAGCAGCATGCGACTTACAGCCTTGGACACCCAGGAGAGGGTTGTTACAAGTCAGAGGTGACCTGACAACAGCAAATTTCAGTTGTGATCTAGGGACACTGATAAAAAACCCAGAGAGGAAACTGACTCCTTAATGGGACCCTCTGACCTTGACACAGAGCAGCTAACAAAACGGGTAGGGAGCTAAAGACAGTTTGAATGTGTCTATTCTCAGATACCTGCCATCAGTGAGTAGCCCCTTGCTGACCATTCTTTGGACTAAAGTTTGCTAAATAAATCAGAAACGTGGTTTTGCTTACAGGCTGAAATTCTATTTTCAATGATATGAAAAGTTCAAAGGAATTGGTTAGGCAAGGCAGGACTAAAAGAAGTGTTACATTTTTTAAGAGCTATTAGAAAAAGTCACTGTAGATGGAGAGGAAGGGCTGTGATGGTCTGCCAGAGCCAAGTTCACCTCTGCGATTAGATGGCAGGGATGTCAGGGCTGAGAACGCGACTCGTGCCACTGAGCCACCTGGCACTGGGAAGCCACGCTGAGAGTGGCGGTGACAGGAAGCAGATGGCACCGAATCCTGGAACACACTCTTCTGAGGCCCTGGCAGCAGCCCCACCCTGCACCCGACCTCCGGTCCCAGGGCTTCTGCAAAGCCAGTGTAGTCATCAGAAGCCTGTACCAGCACGTAATCCTGCCAATGGCCTGCAGCGGGGCCGAGGGCTGAGCCGCCCACGCGCCTGCCGGCGTGGGCAGTGGGTCGAGGCCATTCTCCACCAGGTAGCATTTCTCCAGCCACGTCTCACTGGAATGTGGCCATGACAGGCACTATCCACAGATGTGGGATCATTATAAAAAATAAAAACAAAAAAAAAATATCACTCACAGTCGTGTCTGTATTATTAGTAAAACAAGACTCAGTCTTCTAACTTTCTTAGTCCTCTGACACGTGATGAAAACATTACTTTTTCCTTCTTGCCTGCATTCTGGCTGCTTTTTAATGACAAACCTTTCAACATACGTTTCTCACACTCCACATCTTCTCCGAGCACCAGAGTGAGAACAAAGAGCGTGAATCTGTGCATTTCCCACTCATCGCTCAGTGTCCACTCCCACCCAACCCGCCTGCCTCTCCCCATGGGCAAGAGTTCTGCTCTCTCCTCCTTAGGAGCACTCCGTCACAGGCACCAGAGAACGGAGGCAGACGGGCGGCTGAGGGGCCACCCCACGACAGAGACCTCTGCCTAGGGGCCACTCACTGCCCACCCAGAGCCATTCTCCTTCAGCTCACCTCGGCGTAAATGGGCAAAGTCCTTTTTTATACTATTCTCTCAGATCCATCACAATTTAGATCCCAACTTTCCTTTCATCTTTCAATATGCTCTGTATGTCATAAAAGTTGGGTAGTATTAAACCTTAGGAACAGCGTCTTTCTCAACCTTCTCTCGGGCCTCTGGCCAGCACCGTAGTTTGGTCTACGTGCCACGACTTGAAGCAGGAGGCCCTTTCCTAGGTGTGTGTTATTTCAACACACCGACCTGTACTGGCCTCAGGACCCACACACTGGACAAGGGGTCTGTTAACACTCATCTCTGTCTGTCATGGCTTTTTCCTCCCATAATTAAAACCATCAAACAAACGATGATGTCTGTTCCAACGACATGATGCTTAAAATCTAGCTGGTGAGGTGGAACCTGACATAACCTGCACAATTAACACAGACTCCCGTTTTATCAGTCATGATTCACAGGCATCCCCTACAAATACTATTAGGAAAATAAGGGGGGAGGGGAATTCTGCTACTACAATCCTTCACCAAAATCCGAGCAAGTGATCCCTCATACCCCTACTTTTTCTTCTTCCAAAGAAAATGTAAAAGTTTTTATTTCAGGAACCGTATGTAATGCTGCATTTGTTCACTCAACAAAAGTCTATGTGGTGATTGTTAAGGGTTGTAAGAGCCTATGGAGCTGAGTGTGACTCATGACAACTCTACAGGCCCTGTCCTGATCCTCACCTTCTGATAAGCTCCAGTCCGCTGCTCCCGTGTCAGTTAACCTTGCTGAGGGTGTTTCCTCTCTTTCTGTGACCCTTCAACTTTCCCAAGATGATGTCTTCTTCCTCCCTGACAACAGGCCCACACTATGTGAGACCATCTTTGCCTCCAAGGAGCACCCTGGTTATACATCCTCCTAACTAAGCATCAGGTACTATAATTAACATGATGGACCCGACCAAGATTCTGCCTTCAAGGAACCTATATTCTGATTAACTAAAACAGAATAAGGTTCTGATTAAGAGCAGGGAGCTCTGGTGGACACGTGGCAAAGACCTGGACTGTCAAAGGCCTGTGGTCTGGACCCACCAGCTGCTTTAGGGGAGATCGACAGCCTCTAAAACCCCCTGCAAGGTCAGCTGTGAGTTCGCTCCAACTTGACAGCAATGAGTAGTTGCTGTTGTTTTGTCGCTGTTTGACTCAAACAACATTCTGAATAAACTTACTAAAAATCAGTCAGGAAAAATCAGTACTTCTTTTCACCCCAATATGATTATTTTCATTTCATAAGAAACGGAGTTGTGTTTTGAGGTTTTTAAAAAAAGGTTTCCTCGTAACTTCCTTGCTGAGACCTGCACTCTTCCATTCCGTACACAAGCCCCTCCATGGCCTGGACAGCCCCTGGCCCCCTTCTCACTGGGACTCACTGCTGCATCTCAGCTCTGCTCCAGGCCTGGATAGCCCCCGGCCCCTTCTCCTCACTAGGACTCAGTGCTCTATCTCAGCTCCGCTCCAGGCCTGGACGGCCCCTGGCCCGGACGGCCCCTGGCCCCCTTCTCACTGGGACTCACTACTGCATCTCAGCTCTGCTCCAGGCTTGGACGGCCCCTGGCCCCGGTCTCCTCACTCAGACTCACTGCTCTATCTCAGCTCTACTCCAGGCCTGGACGGCCCCTGGCCCCTTCTCCTCACTCAGACTCTGCTCTATCTCAGCTCCGCTCCAGGCCTGGATGGCCCCTGGCCCCCTTCTCACTGGGACTCACTACTGCATCTCAGCTCTGCTCCAGGCTTGGATAGCCCCTGGCCCCGGTCTTCTCACTCAGACTCAGTGCTCTATCTCAGCTCTACTCCAGGCCTGGACAGCCCCTGGACCCTTCTCCTCACTGGCACTCACTGCTGCCTCTCAGCTCCGCTCCAGGCCTGGATGGCCCCTGGCCCCCTTCTCCTCACTGGCACTCATTGCTGCCTCTCAGCTCCGCTCCAGGCCTGGACAGTGTTAATCAGAGCTTGCAGTGCCAAAAACACCCTGGCACCACATTTATCACGCTGTGATCTGCTCACTCATCAGGAGCATGTTTTCTCAAGTCTGGACAGAGACTTACGTTCTCCTGCCTCCAGAGACGCTGGGTACCCAGAGGTGGGCGGGCGGGATGGGGTAAACCACAGAGATAAAGAATCCAAAAGGTAATGTCTCGGACAAACAGGTTCTCCCCCCAGCCCACCCCCAGAATTCTTTGTCTAATTGTTCATCCTCAACAAAAGTAAAAGACAAATATCAAGGGCGTTAAATCACTAACTTTGATTTCTGGAAGAAACATATTATTAAGGGAGGCTTCTGCTGCTTAATGTAGACATCTTAGACTGATCAAGTATAGAACAATTTCCTCTTCTGTTCTGGGCTTTGAAAATTAAAAATGAGAATGATCTCGGACGACTGGCCAAAGCATTTCGTAATCTTTTCTTCCACTTAGGCTGGTGTTTATCACAAAGCAGGGAGCTCGAGCCCAGGCCACGCTCTTCTCAATCACTTGCTATGCATCTGACAGCAGGACAGTCAAGGTGACTAAAGCTGACGGAACAAGAATCAATGCCTTTGAGCTGTGGTGCTGGAGAAGAGTACTGAACATACCATGGACCACCAAGAGAACAAATGGTTCTTCTTGGAAAAGGTGAACTGAGCTTCTCCTTGGAGGTGCAGATTTTGAAGCTCCATCTTACATACTTCGGGCATGTTGCCAGGAGGGATTAGTCCTCAGAAAAGGTCATCATGCTTGGAGGATGGAAGGTCAGTACAGGAGAGGAACGTCCTGGATAAGGTAGCCTGACACAATGACTGTGGTGATGGGGGCAGTGTGTTGAGATGGCGAGGCTGCCTCAGGATATGGCAAAACACAGAACACCATTCACACCATTCACAGAGTCACTAAGAGTCACAGGGAACTTGACGGCACACAACCACAACAACACGTGTCGTAGTCCAGGGAGAGCTGTGCTGCCTACTCAGAGGTGGTCCTCTCTCTCGGCTTGCATCCACCAGATACTCCTTGGGAGAAAGACAGGCAACTGCCTCCGTGCAGTTTATAGCCTCTGAAAACCTTCTGCCGGGTCAGCTTTGAGTTTTGACTGACTGGCGATGAACCAGTAATGTTTTTTATCATAAAATTAATGCTTTGGAAGGTTCAGTGATGAATACTCTACTCTTAAAAGGCATCTGATTTTTTTCAATTACAAGGGGTTCTGGGAATGCAGTTTTTTATTTCCTGTCACATGCTGCCTATGACATCACAACTCAGGCCAAATGCCATTAGCTATGCTCCAGGGACAAGCCTTCCTGTACCGCCACTGGCAGGATAAGATCTCCAGGTCCAGTTAAGGAGGACTGAGGAGCAGGAAAAGCCCTTCTAACCGCAGATAGAACAGGGGTGCACCTTCCCCTGCTTGGGTTTCACAAACAGGCACTTTCATTCTCATTCGTCTGAGGATGTCATCTGTGATTAGAAAACAAAGTCCTCTTGATTTGATGATAAAAGTGCCTTCTCTCTGTGGGCACCAATGACTATGTCCACATGAACATGACAGTTCAGAAGGTAAGCACCTGACAATGCAGATGGCAGCAGAGTAGACTGTGCAGGGGTGAGGGGCCGTCGTGTGAGGACGAAAGGAGCACAGTGAGCCATGCAGGGGTGAGGGGCCGTTGTGTGAAGATGGAAGGAGCAGGGTAGGCCGTGCAGGGGTGAGGGAATGCTGTGTGGGGACGGAAGGAGCAGGGTGGGCCATGCAGGGTTGAGGGGCTGCAACAGAGGATGAAAGGAGCAGGGTGGGTCGTGCAGGGGTGAGGGGCTACAGTATGCGGATGGAAGGAGCAGGGTGCAGGGGTGAGGGGCTGCAGTGTGAGGAAGGAAGGAGCAGAGTGCAGGAGTGAGGGGCTGCCGTGTGACTACGGGCAGGACTGTGTGCATCTCTAGGGGAGGGGCTGGAGGTGCAAACCTCAGCCTAACTCTAGGGCTCTGACAATGGTGGGCACACAGGCCGTGACTGAGTATGAGGTCCCACCAACTACACGTGGGAAACACAGCTGCAAGCAGACAGAGTCCTGTCCTCTGGTTCACGTCTGAGAGACCCAGAGGCCCAGTGTTTAAGTGCTCGTCTGCTACAGGAAGGTTGGTGATTTGAACCCAGCAGCCACATCTGGAACAAAGACACTGTGTCCTCCTGACACTGGAAACCACGAGGCCGGTTCTGCTGTCCCATGGTGCTGCTTTGTGCAGGGATGGACTTCGAGGTGATGGGGGTTCATGTCTCTTTACACTCTCCTGTGCGGCTGCACCCACTTCCAAGGCCCCAAGCGCTGCTCTCATCAGACCTTCTCCAGATCTGAATCCAGCTGCCCTCTCCCTGACTGCAGGCACTTACTTCCACCCACCTCAGTACACTTCCCTCTCAGTCTCACAGGACCCTCATGCCAAACATCCCTCTTCATCTCTCAGACCTCTTCCTTCATGGCATCCCCGAGTTTTAGAACCAGTTACTAAAGTAAAAACAACTGTCACCCGCTGGCCTCCTTTGGCCCTCACCTCCAAGTGGCAGCCAAGTCATTCAATTCTCTTTCCAAATCTCTCCTGAGCCATCACCTCTCAGTCATCGTTCCACTGCCTCTGTCCAGGCCTACTCCACCTCTCTCCAACCGTGAGTCACAATTAGTCTCGCTGCTCCAAACTCTGTTCTGATTCATTTATTTACTCATTCAGCACATTAAATACAAGGTACTTCAGCAAGTAAGACTACTGGCTTTATGGAATTTGCTTTCTTTCAATTCACTCAACTTTCTTCCAAAATTAAATGTGCTCATGCCCAAGTGTAAAAGCTTAGTAAGAGCTTCTAGTGAAGGAGAAAGCTAGGAGGGACCTGGGAGGCTAAAAAGCAAATGTCAAGAGCAAACATGAAACAGAAAAGAGGAGGCTGACTCCCCTAGGATATTAACTTGGTAAAACTGGTGGTACCACAGTTAATCATCAAGCTACTAACCAAAGGTTGGCTGTTCAAACTCACCCTGCTGCTCCACAGGAGAAAGACCTGAAAAATCTGCTTTGGCAAAAATTATGGCCAAGAAAACTCTATGAAGCCACAAGGTCACTGAAAGCTGAAAGCAATTTGATGGCACCTGTTAATAATCTTTCTCCTTAAACTCTTAATTGATGACTAATTAGTTTCCTATTTCACTAAGGAAACTGACACAATCAAAAGGCCTTCCACATTTCCCAATTACTCTGAACTGAGGCGGTGTGGTTAAGATTCTGCCATCTCTCCAGTAATTTTATGCTTTCTAGTCCACTACCAAACCCTCTAACCCCAACCAGGTCTTTCCGCTTACAAACACACGTCTTTCCACCCACAAAAACTCTCAAATGCTCTTCCTAGTCCAGCTACCACCTCATGTCTCCCCCTTTTTTTTTAAATGTGTGTGTTAATTTAATCATACAAATATTCATTTATACAGTAAGGAAAAACCTCCTCATCTTCATCTCCTCCCAGGCACCATGAGGCCTCACCACAAACACCCACCCAACTCACTTACTATACACACTACTGTTTAGGTAGACGGGGCAGCCATTGCCGCTCCTGCATTCACCCCAGGAAACAAAGGGAAGGCGGGTGGAGTGGGCTGGGGAGGGCATCAGTTTGCATCCCAAGCCCTGGCAGTCCCAACTGGTCTCTCCTACTAGAGCTCAGACCGCATGTGGGCAGTGTTTATTGTCATGCCCACTTCTTATCCTGGCTACTCCAAGGCCACACCAGTGATCTTAGTGAGGGTTTTCTCCATTCTGGAAGTGGCTTTGATGGCTAAAGGTTATAGCCAGTACTTAATGGGGGAGCTAAGTGTGACTGCTTCTTGTAGAATATGCCCCTAAGTCAAATGTCCCCATGGCAAAAAGAAGAAAAATAAAAAGGAAAAAGGCATGCACATGTGTACACACTCACATCTCACACCATGCACACAGATGCTTCCCAAGACTGTGTTCAGGCCCCTAAGGGACAATTCCTGCCTGGTGGTCCTGTCCAGAGGTGGCCTTCCACTTGGTGAAGTTTCCAAGAAGACTAGGGACTATTGGAGCTCAAAGGGCGGCTTTTACTTCCCCTCTAAGGAAACAAGGGCTCCAGGCATGACACAGAACTTGTGCCAGTGAAGGGAGGCAGAATAAATGGTACTCTGAGGCTGTTTCATCTCAAGAAAGCCATGGACCCACTACCTCCCTCCAGGGTTATGATTTGCTCTGGCCCATTACAAGGAGCTCACTCCTCCAAGGATGCATATTTTATTATTTTTGTGTGTACCATCAAATCGGATCTGACTGGTACAGGAGATTGCCCCTCCTTCCCCAGCAGAGCATCTGGCGGATTCGAACCACACACCTCTGAGACTGCAATGCAGCTTCTTGCCACTAGGCCACCAGAGCTCCCTAAGTCTCCCCTTTCTAAGAAAATGCTTCCACATAGTTGTCTTAACCCAATTCCTCACTTCCCTGAAACTACACCAATCACGTTTGAGCCTGAAAACTCCCCAACCCTACTATTTTCAAATTCACAAAACACTCGGTGCTGGCGGGTCCAACTAGCTGACCATCCAGCAGGTTTTTGGAGGCTGTAAATCTCACAGGAGGAGACTGCCCATCTGTCTCCCTCAGAGTCGTTGGTGAGTCTGAAGTGCCAGAGGGGCCACCTTTGGATGAGCAGTCCAACTCCCTAAGAACGATACCACCAGAACTCCCAGGGACCTGGTAAAAGGCTACTTCAGGAGTTCACGTAAGAGGTGCCCTCAACTAAGCGGCAGCCTTCAGAACCTCCCTCAGCTCCATCCAGCTCACAAAGCCCACCAGCAATTATTTACATAACCACTTGAACATCTGTTTCACTTGGCCTCCCGGCACCTCTCCTGGTTTTGCTCCCAACTCGTCTTTCTTGGTTCTTCCTTATCTCTCCAATTTCTTAACATGGGCATTCCCCTCGGCTCAGGTCTTTCCACACTTCAGGTGCCATCCACACTTATAGAAGCTGTCCGGGGATAGCAGAACCATAACTAATGGCCTAGGCCACTTCTCCAACTGGATGGCCAAACAGACATATAAAGATGTATCATGTCCAGAACCAAAATCTTGACCATCTCCCTTTCCCGAGATCTCCATCTAAGGAAATTTTAACACATCTTTCACATTTATTAAGTCAAAATAGCTGGAGTGATTACTGACTCCCTGCTTGAGGTCACATCCGATCTGTCACTAAACCCTGTCAACTCTGCCTTAAAATCTAACTAGCACACAATCCCCTCTCACCAACGTTACTATTACCCCTGTAGAGTAACTCCCCACCACTCACGGAGTTGAAGGCAATAACCTCTGAAAACTTTCCACCAGTGTTCTTTTGGTAATTCATTGCTGTTAGCTCCAATAAGCTGGTTCAGACTCATGGAAAATGACATCTGTCTGATCCTTGCAATGCCTCCTCACCTCACACAGTTAAAGTCCACAATGGACACTCACCCATCATTGCTAATGAGTTGGAACCCACTCAGAACCAAGTCACTGCTGACCCTCTCCTAATTTTTCCAAGGCTGTAAATCTCACGGGAGGAGCCTGCCCATCTTTCTCCTGCGGAGCCGCTGGTGGGCTCGAACCGCATGCCTTTGCTCACTAGACCTCAGCGGTCCTTAGAGAGCCTATTCAATCTGGTCACCTTTACCCTCTGGATCGCCTCTTTTACCTTTCTGACCCCATTCTCTTTCTTACTTTATCTCAGCACATTGGCTTCTCTGTTCCCTGAACACATATTCCCCCTCACGGTATTTGCTATTTACTCTGTACAGAAGATTCTCTTCCCAGTTGCCCACAAGGACTAGTCCCTCATCATCTTTAAGTTTCTCCCCAAATGCTTCCTTCTTGGCGAAGACCTGACCACTCTCCTGACCTCTCATCCTTCACTTTGCTCCAACATACCACGCATTGCCATCTAACGTAGTTTATGTTGCATCACTTACGTTACCTATTGTCTATCCCTCCACACATAAGAGTATCAGTTCTATGGGAGCACATTTTTGTTGTGCTCACTGCTGCGAGCAACCTCAGGGTCAATAAAAAGTTACTCGCATATGGAAGTGGCTCATAAGATTATGGGTTGAATGAGCTGAACAAAAGGAACAATTCTCCGTTATCCGGGGGAAAGCACTGAACGCAACGATCGCTCATCTCCTCTGCAGGACATACTAGAAAAGGGGAGCTCTAGTCTAAGAGCGGACTGCGTGGCTGTGACACTCCAACAACGTCTCGCTGTGAACACTGAGAACGGACATCCTCAGGGAGATCCAGGTGCGCTTGGGGGCCACGAGGCGCTGACAGCGCAGCCCGCGCAGGGCCCTCGGGGCAGAGGAGGGTCGGCGCCCACTGCTCCCGGTGCGTGGCGGCCACTCCCCGGCCCTTACCGATGTTGCCTTCGATGGAGAGCCTTCGGGGGCCGAGCTCCGCGTGCAGGCCCCGGGACGGGGACGCAGCCTCGAGCCAACTGCGTGCCATGGAGCCTGCAGGTGCACGCACAAGCCTTACAAGCAGCTTCCTCATAACCATCCCTCCCGCCGTCTGTGCAAGCAGCACTTCCGCCGAGCGCACTTCCGGCGCACACTCGCCGATCTCAGGCGCGCTGATGACGTCAGGAGGCCGCCGGCCGGGAGGTGGGGTGGGCGGGGCCGCGTGGGAGGGTGGGGCTATGCGAGAGGGCGGGGCCGGGACTGTGCAGTTCTCGCGAGAAGCGTGGAGAGACAGAGAACCCCCCCACACCTTGGTGTGGGATTGCGTGATAACAGATGCTGCCGCTGCAGCTGGAGCTCGAGCTTCTGTTTTTGTTCTCTGGATAATTAACCCTTCAAACAATCCCATCGCCTTTGCATTTTTTATAACGTTAAAAGAAATTTTATCATTCAAACCAAACCAGAATAATTGCACGATTAACAGTTTAGAAATTTTTTTTTCGTTTATTATATTATTTTGTGTGTGTGTACCGTCAAATCGGATCTGACTGGTACAGGAGGAGATTGTCCCTTCTTTTCCAGCAGAGCATCTGGTGGATTTGAACTGTGTGCCTCTGGGATTGCAGTGCAGCTTCTGCCACAACAGTTTAGAATTTTAAGGCTTTTAAAAAGAATTGCAATTTAAAAATTCCTCCCCACCCCTCTAGGTGTTGGTTATCTGGGTTTTTAGTCTAACGTAGGAAGAAATGAAACATTTTAAGATAGAGAATTGGAATGAGCTGAGGATTTACACAAATTAACTTTGGTTTTTATTCCGCCATGTGTCATGCTGGTCCATTGTTGATTAGAAATCAGTGTCTCATTTATACCCCACTTCTTATTTTCTCTCTTGAGTAACTAAATGTTCACTCAGTTGAATGGCTTAACAGTAAACATTTCCATCAGGTTCAGATGGTGGTGTCCATCAGGAGCTGCACCGCTAACCCAAAAGGTGGCATTTCTCTGTGTGTTTGGAATTCATCAGCTACTTCTCAGGACGACGATGACCACTCACCTCCGTGGTCTACAGTCTTAAAACCCAGAAGGTCAGTTATGAGTTCATTCCGACTCACCAGCGGTAAGTGAGTGAGTGACTAATGACAGCAAAGTTCTCTTCATGTATTTGCTGCCTGCCTGAATGTCATCGGCCAAGTGTCTGTTTTTGTCCTTAGCCCGTATTTCATTGGATGTCTGTGTTTTTGTTGTTGAGCTGTTGAAGTTTCTATAAATTGTAGGGAGCTTGTACCAGTTTGGGTCAACTAGGAAGAACATTTCCAGAACCTCCTTCCTCCAGAACTCCAGGTTGGAGTTGACCACAAGGGGATCTTGTGTGAGATTTGGAAAGCAGATTAGTGCATCAGCAACTCCTTAGGGAGGTGTCAGTAATCACTCGACAGAGTAGCACAGCAGACAACTCTGCTGACCCTCCCTGATCACCTACAGCGCCTTCCCTTCTGGGCCTTCACTTACCCAGTTCCTCCCACTTTGGGGAACGTCTCATTCCTGTAACAAGCCCTTTATTCTCATAATACTTGCATGCCTCACCAAATGCTGACTCATACATCTAACAATAAAGGAGATACACAGTGAGCTGGCTAAGAGTATGAGCTGGATTCAGATGAAAACGGATAAAAAGAATCTATAACACTTGACACAGTGCCTGGAACATAACATCCAACAGATATTAAGATGATCAATAAATAATTACCGTCCTCAGCGTGCTCCTCAGTGCCTGGGATATTATTTCTATCTTTCATTAGTGAATTTTTACATTCTTCAAGCCACTGTAATGGATCCATGAACAGAAGCTTGGTATCTATTGGTAACCACTAATAACCTCAACCTCTATCTGCCTGTTTTGTGTAAGTGAGATCATAGACTATTTGTCCATTAGAGCCTAACTTATTTTGCTCAGCATAGTGTTTTCAAGGTTCATCACACTGTCGCTTGCACCAGGATGATTCTCTTTATGGCCGAGTGGTGGTCATTGTCTGTATATACTGCCTTTTACACGTCCGTTCATCTCATCATGGACATTTAGGTTGTTTCCACCTTTTGGCTATTGTAAGTCAGTCACGCTTCCGCACTGCCGTCCAGTTGGAACTGACACAGAGCTGACCTTTCAGAGGCTGTAAATCACACAAGAGGAAACTGCCCCTCTTTTTTCCCTTCAGAGCAGCTGGTGAATTCCAACGAACTACCTCTGAGTTCTGCAGCTCCTCACCCCCAGGCCACCGTAGCTCCATACACCACTGCAGAAAGCTGCTTCTTAGTTACCCAGCCAGCCTCCCCTTCTCCCTTCTCTGTGCCTTGGCCATAGGGAGTAGTGTCAGGGTGCCACCCCATCTCCTAGAATCCCCTCTATGTGTTTCTGAAGTACCCCCACCCCCCGGCTTCTCTTTCAGTGACCCATGGCTCTTCTTTGGAGGACTGTCCAGCACAGGCGGAGAACTGTGTGCCCCTCTGGAAACACTCTCATCAGTCACCGAAGGGTACAGGCTGGTGAAAGCCCCACTCTCTTGCCTCCACTTGGGAGACTCTGAGGCTCCAGGTCCACTCCCAAGCTCCCACAGGGGGCTGGGCTGAGGCGTCCCACTGTAGGTTGCTGAGACCTGGACTGTGCTCACCTCCCTGCCAGCACCCCACTCCCACCTGCTGTGGCCTCTCCCTTCCTTATGCTTTTACCGGGAGCACCATCTTGGTCCACCCTTTTCACAGGAATACTCACTTCAGAATCTGCTTCTGAGAAAAACAACTCAAGTACATGTCTAGTACTGTAGAGGGTCAGCGAGGAAGAGGAAGGCCCTCAACGAGCTGGGTTAACACAGTGACTGCAGCAGTGCCAAGCTCGAAGCTGGCGCAGGACTGGGTGGTGCTGTGCTTTGATTGTGCACAGGGTCTTGATGTTGGAGGCACCTAACAATGACAACAAGGAATGTGGGGTGGGAGGAAAGCCCTTATCCATCCCACCTGGATATCATATCCAGACCATGGTAGTGAGTGTTGGGAGAGAAGGAATGCTTAACCTTGAGGTTCATGTGTTTTACTGCTGGGCTCCACCATCTCCAGTAAGCGCATCTGGGGAAGTTGATGGACCAGGTGGGATTTATTAGGACGTAAAGGCTGTGACGTGGCTCCATGGAGAGAAGGGAGGGTTTACCAGGTATAACTGGGAAAGTACTTCTGCCACTAACCATAAAGTAGCATTAAAGTAGCAATGAACCATCACCCACCCACCTCCTGGGCTGTGAATGTAATCCCTACAAAGCTCTTAGCACAGCAGCCAGCAAGCATGCTCTAAGTGGGAGCTCCTGGCCATTATCATCTCTTATTTCTCCCTAGTTCCTCGTGGGTGCTTCTATTTCATCTCGTATCATGGTGATGTGTGTGCAGGCCTGTCCCTCCCTATTCGCAGCTGAGACCAGATGGACCGCAGTCTTCTCCAGGGGTGACCTCAATGCACATGGCCTTGTCCAGCTAGGGGCAGAGAAGTTGTTACATACTTGCAGAAGTGCATGGAATTGACCAAGGACAAGGTGGGAATAAAAAGGGAGAGGGCAGCAAAAGAGAAAGGAGGGGAGAAAAGGAGAGTTGGTTTTTTTTTACCTTCCCTAACACTCAGAGAGTTGGACAATGACTAGGGAGGACAGAAGGAGAATTGATGCCTTTGAGCTGTGGTGCTGGAGAAGAGTATTGAATGTACCATGGACTGCCAAGAAAACAAACAGATTCAGCCTGGAGAGGGTTAAACCAAGCTACTCCTTGGAGGCAAGGATTCTGGGGCTTCGTCTGACATACTTTGGACATGTTGCAAGGAGGGACAGATCCTTGGAGAGGGACATCATGCTTGGGAGGGTGGAGGGACAGCGCAGGAGGGGAAGGCCCTCTATGAGGTGGATTAATTCAGTGACTGGGGTAATCAGGATGGGTGTGTCAGAGGCAGTGCGATTGTCACAGGACAGAGCAGGGTTTAGGGCTGTTGTACATAGGGTCGCTATGAGTCGCAAACGACTCGACGGCATATTACAACAACAACACACCAACAACAACAACACTGCTCTTTTCTTGTTTTCTTCTGGGGAAAATACCATCTAACCCTTAACAACAAGGACCCAGCAGTGCTCTCAGGTCAACTATGGCCATTCCATGTCCCAATTAAAATACTATTCTAGTCTATTCGAACTCCTTGCACATCACCTCTAAAAAGCTTTCTGTTATGACTTTTGCTGTTCATGTTGTCTGATGCATTGTCGGGGAGTACAGAAGTTACAGCTCTGAAAGTCTGTGTTTCTTAAACACACCCGAGTCATCCAGCCCTGGTTCTCACGTGTTTGAGGGCAAGGGAGCAAGGCTGTCCAGCAGAGGGGCTCTGGCTTTGGGGGATCTGAGTTCTGCTCTTGTCCTGTGTGACCCTGAGCAATGTTGTCACTTCTGTGAGCTTCCACTTCCTCCTGGAATGAGGAGTGAGAGGCCCTGAGGACAGGGGGTGGGAAAGAGGAGCATCACACGGGAGTAAGGCTTGCGGGCTTTAATGCCTCAGTGACAGAGCAGCCTGGGAGAGCCCGCCCTGCCTTTAGAAGCACTTCCTGTGGACGATGGAAGGCCCAGCCTCGTCATACTCAGGCTTGCTGATCCACATCTGCTGGAAGGTGGAGAGGGAGGCCAGGATGGAGCCTCCGATCCACACCGAGTACTTCCGCTCTGGGGGAGCAATGATCTGCAAAGAGCAAACATGCTGATTTGGGAACAGTCTCCAAGGAAAAAGAGACTGTGATCCCACCACCCTGCAGGCTGCCCTGTGAAAAAACTGCCTTCACAAAGAGGAGACAACAGGACAAACAAACATGGTGGCAAACTCACCTCAACTCAACCCAACTCAACTCAACTCAACCCAACTCAACCCAACTCAACTCAACCCAGCTCAGCTCATTGCAATTGGGTCAGAGCCAACTCACAGCTGCCCCCCAGTGAGTTCTCAGGTTCTAAACTGCACAAGAAGAGATTGTCACCCTCTCTCTGAGAGCGACTGATGATTAGCCTTTGGCACATGCACCACGGATGATTAGCTTATTGCTCACGGGGACTCATCTGAGTCCCTCCACGGGAGGAATGTGCTGCTCCACCCTTTGGCTCTGGGCTGGGCTGAGTGTTTGTTGATCTGGTGGGATCTTAGACACCAGGACCCACGTGTGCCATTGAACATGCTCCCTGACTCCTCTGCTTCTTCTCGGGAGGTAGCTCTGTGTACAGAGGACAGAGAGGAAGCAGGGAGCAAGACCCACCTTGATCTTCATGGTGCTGGGGGCCAGGGCTGTGATCTCCTTCTGCATCCTATCGGCAATGCCGGGGTACATGGTGGTTCCCCCAGAGAGGACGTTGTTGGCATATAAATCCTTACGGATGTCGATGTCACACTTCATGATGGAATTGTAGGTTGTTTCATGAATTCCAGCAGACTCCATGCCTAGGAGAGATCATAGCATCTAGTCAACTCAGAAACACCCTACCTCCAGCTCCTGAAATTATGGGAAGCCAAATTTCATAATAAATATTTGTAATAAACAGAATGCTACTTCAGGTTAGGAGGGAGGCTGGTACCAGCTGGAATTCACCCTGAAGCATTAAGGCAATCCTTGAATGTTTACAGGGGTAGACACCAAGGCAATCCTTAAACATTTACAGGATTCTTGCTTTGTATTTGCTAACCCCTCCCTCCTGAGTCAAGCAGAAGGTTTTCAATAGAAAAAGCTTAGCTTCACCTGCATTGAGTTCTCTTTGTGATTTACTCCCTGGTAATTTTCAATAAAGAGAGGGAAGCTGGAATCCATGCTTCAATTCACTTCAGTTGTTCGAGAATTTTTCGCCTCCTGCTTTACCTCTGTTTTCTCCTACATTCTTGGTGTTCTGTCTCATTATTAATACTTATAAAAATACTTTACCCTCGGTCTGCAACATTAATGACCCTTCTTCTGTTATTGCGGGTTCCATCGTTGGACTCCAAGTCACTTTTCAAATGGATTAGAAGCTCAGACCCCGTAAGTGGCCATCACCCCGCTGTTAGAGCCCCCTGTTTTGAGTGGTGCTTCCCAGTGCTGCTGGATGCCTATTCCAGAGGAACCTCTTCAATGTGCTATCTGTTTACAGCGTTTATAATCAGGTGCTGTTGAGTTTGCTCCAACCCACCTCCTCTCTGTGCACCAGCACAAGACCCTGCCCGGTCCTGCTCTGTCCTCAGCCTTGCCCGCACTGGCGCCCATGGCTCTTGTCACAGAGCCAGGCCCTCTCCGTGGGGGTCATCCTCTGTTTCACTGACCCCTCTGCTTTTCCTTCTCCAGGGATCAGCCACTCCCGAAAACATACCTAGAGCATGTGAGACGAAGTCTCAGCACCCCCGCTTCTAAAGAGCATTCTAGCTGCACCTCTTGCTTTGTTGAGATATCATTTACATCCTATAAAATGTGTCTCTACAATAGACAGTTTCGGTAGATTCACAGGCTTGCACAAGCTCTACCACAATCTCATTTTAGAATATATTTCCAGCATCCCAAAAAGAAAGTCCACACCGAATAGCAGGCCCTCCGCAGTCCCCCCTCCACCCTGCCCCAGCTCCTGGAAACCACCGTGGCCTCTGTAGATGTGCCTGATTTGGATCCTCTACATACATGGAATCATACGCTCTGTGGTCTTTGGGGCTCGCTCCTTTCACTGAGCGTGACATTCTCAAGGTTCATCCACACTGTGCACAAACACTTCATTCTTTTTTAATTGCCAAATAATATTACACTGTAAGTACAAGCCCATCGCAGCATCTTAGAAAATTCCTCCACGCCTACAGGTGGGCATCTAACAACCTGAGTGTGGCATCAGAATCTTGCACAGGGACGTGCCTGTATGTAAAAGAAGTTCATGTCCACCTAGCTTCCATTCTTGTTTCCTGAAATGTTATTCCGCACTGTGGATAAAAAACTCTTCTTAAAGTACGAGCCTGGCCTTGCTGTCCTGCTGCCTAAGAGACTTCCAGGCCACCATCTCAATGCTGCTTGGAATAACATCACTCTCTGTGCTCTCCATCTTCAGTGGCTTTGACCAGTTGCCCCTGTGTGCACGCGTGTGTGCGCGCGCACACACACAAACTCTCTCTCTCTCTCTCACACACACACACACACACACACTCTCCTGTCCCACCATCCCCCCAATAGAGCATGCTCTTTTGCTCTTCCACACTTTTGCACACACCACACTTTGCTTCCTCAGCTTCACTCACCATCTCCCCTATTCTGTCCTCATTCCATCCCCAGATAGTAAAAAAATGATAAACATTATTTAAGGTTTGTCTCAAATGTGCCTCTTCTCTGGGAGCTCTCTCAGACCATGGGTCTCCAGTATAACTCACTACTCTACACGTTGGTTTTTGAGGACAGATTTTGTGTCTCCCGTACACACTTCAAGAAAACAGTTGTCTTAGTAATAAACATTATTGTATGTCATCTCTGGTATAAATAGTGGGCACTCTCATTATTTCTATGGTTTAAATACGAAGACTCTCAAGTTTGAAGAAGACAGTATGTCCAAGGTCACAGGGTGGGGGTTAGGAGTGAATAGAAACAGGATTTAAAACCACGTGTGACTTCAGACTCCACAATTCAGCCTTTCTGTCCTAAATGGTAAAGCATTACCGGAAGTGCCCAATGCCTTCCGGCTTTAACGTCTTTCTTAGCTTCATCCTATACTCTCTGTTGTGTTTTTTCTTCTATTTTGGTGTCCCTACCTTTTCATTATCTTTTATTAATTGTAATATTTATATTATTTTTAAGCTCTTTCTGGGAATGTGTGAGGTATAAACAAGTCCTTTTCTGAGCTCACTCTTTGATACTTTCCTCTCTTTCATGGCTCCACACTCACCCCACTGCCCCACCCCCCGCTGACCCCTCATCCTGCTGCCCCCTCCTCACCCCACTGTCCTGTCTCCTGGGCAGCACTCACCAATGAAAGAAGGCTGGAAGAGGGTTTCGGGGCAGCGGAAACGCTCATTGCCAATGGTGATGACCTGGCCGTCTGGGAGCTCATAGCTCTTCTCCAGGGAGGAAGAGGAGGCCGCTGTGGCCATCTCATTCTCAAAATCCAGGGCCACATAGCACAGCTTCTCCTTGATGTCTCGAACGATTTCTCGCTCCGCTGGAAGGAGTAGACATCACAGAAAAGTGACTATTCTGTTTGTCCATCTGTCTGTATTTAGGAAAAACCACCTTCTCTCATCTACTTTGGATTCAGTCTTAGCGTGATGATAGAATTTCTTCCTCTTTAGGACAGAGACAGATGTTAACATCTCTGTTCCTGTTTCTAAAGCAGAAGTCAAAAGCTTGGTTCCCATGAAATTCTTTGTATGGACCTCTCTCCCTTGTTCTTGTCACTCTCTGTCTCAGCAAAGCACTGGACCTTCCATGGAGGACACACTTCTGGTCTAGATAGAGGCCAATATTGTAGATCTATAGAGATATAATATAGATATTATGGGCTAATGAAGGCCCCGCCAGAGCTGGTCCTGGGGTGGATGTGGACAGAGCCACCAGGTCCTCGAGGAAGCAGGGAATGCTGAGAGTGGACAAGGGTGAGAGGTCCCTACTGGGCACCACTCAGTATAACACCCATTATCTCTCGATCTTCCTCTCTGGGCAAGGTTGCCTTAACTAAGTGGTCTTTTCCAGAGCTTCAGTGATGTCTGAGGACACAGGGCAATGGAATTCTCACCAGTCTTGAGAGTTCCTAGCCCTAGACTAGATCTGGTCCCGAGTTCAAATCAAGATCAGGAAACGGGCTGCGTACCTGTGGTTACAAAGGAGTAGCCTCGCTCCGTGAGGATCTTCATGAGGTAGTCCGTGAGGTCGCGACCAGCCAGGTCGAGACGCATGATGGCATGGGGCAGTGCATAGCCTTCATAGATGGGGACATTGTGGGTGACACCATCCCCGGAATCCAGGACAATACCTACAAGCAAGGGGATGGAACTTAGGAAAATATTCTTGCCTTTCATTTGCCTCTTCACAGAACCAGTCATCAAATGATCCTCAATTACTGTATTTACCTTTAGCAGCTGAGAAAATCCACCTACCGGGAGACTCTTCAATTGCATAGGATTTACTTTTATCAATACTATCTCCTTAAGGAGACAGGAGGAAGCTTTGGTGGCCTAGAGGATAAGGAGTTGTGCTGCCAAACAAAACACACATGGTTCAAATCCACCAGCCACTTCACAAAAGAAAAGTGGGCAATCTCCTCTCTGTAATTTACAGTCTCTGCAAGTTCGCTGGACAGTCAGCTGTAAGTTGGTTCTTAAGAGAAGGGGATGAAGCTGTGAGGAGCTCTGGGATGCAAGCTGAGGGGCGTTGGGCTGGTGACACAAAGACATTGTCTCTCGAGCAGTTGCAATACACCAGGACCATTTCCTGTCCAGGTCACAGCTTTGTAAACCCAGCTGACGGTGACCTATGAGTGGATTTTGACTCCACAGTAGTGAGACTGTAAAGAGCCCTGGTGATGCAGAATGTGATGTGTCAGGCTGCTGACTGAAAGGTGAGCAGTTCAAATCCACTAGCTCCTCCCTCTAAGGGGAAAGACTGTTGGCTTTGGGGACTCAATGGTAGGCCGCTAAGAGTGGTGGTGAGTTTTGGGGTTTTGAATGAGATTGTAGGCTTCAGAAGAGTCCATAAAACATCTCTTCTTTTATCCCTTAGACAAGTTTTGCAGCAAGGACTCTCTGTCCATCTGCATTAAATCTAGAGCACACATTCTTGAAGTGAGACTGGATAATTTAGGAACCAAACCGACACGTTTGGACATACAATCAGAGTGTTAGAGCTAGAATGAACTGTGAAAACCAAATAGGCACTTAGAATTTTTATTTTTTATATTCTTTTCTATTGAAGCTTTTTGTAAACCATAAAATCATTCTCAGAAGAATAAGAAATCTCTCAATCCCAAAGCAAAACCGTAACTGATGAGGGGAAGAGTACAATAGCAGCATCATTATTTATCATTGTCATGGACATTCCAGACAATGAAGTGAGAGAAAGCAGCAAGAGAAGGTAATATTATCCAAAGGAGGCAGACTGGCATTATTTCCAGACAATGTGGCTCTATTCCCAGAAAACTCAAGAGAAACCATTAGAGCTCGTAAGGTGGTTCAGGAGAGACCAGGCACAGAAGAAATCCCCAGGAACCAGCAGCTTACACTTTACAAACATCTCAAACTCACTCCTGTCAAGTTGGTCCTGACTAGCAATATACCTCTATTAGCTTTCCAAAGCTGAAAATACTCTTTTCTTATTTACTTTTAAATTTTGAGTAATTTTCTACTTTTTAAATTTTAATAATTATTTTTATATTGCCTTTCCCTATGACCAAGGCTATAATCTTAATGAGAGAAGACCATCTATCTTTGTCTCATGAAACCACTGGTGGATTTGAACCTCCAGAGAGAGAGAAGCTGAGGCCTTTCAGTTAGCAGAGCAACTTGCTATGCATTAGAGCTTCTCTTATGATCTAAATCACAATATATCTCATAATTTAAAAAATGAAAATTGCAGGCAATTGCAAGGCCAAACAATAGAGAAATGATAAAGCAATATGGAACCCCCACAAAGCAACCGCCACGTGGCCTACAGATGTGAACAACATAAAACCAGGTATGAAGGTCAGGGCAAAAGGACCTGTCTACCGTGTATTTTGTAACTGACACCTTTATCATCTGCAGTAAAATTTTACTTTGTGTCTCCTCTGTTACATCTTTAGCTCCGTAAGAGCTGAGCCTGTCTTGCTTATTCATGTACAGCCATGGTCTGGTGCAGAGTTTGGGACATGTCCCTCATCAAGATGGACTGACATGGTGATTGTAATAAGATGGATTGACAATGACTATCAACGGACTTGAGCCTGGTGAAGATGGTGCAGGATAGCACAAGGTTGCAATTGATCTCTCCTTCATACAGTCTCTATGAGTCATGGTTGACTCAACAGCATCGAAGAACAACAAGGAGTGATGGAGAAGACTGGATGGATGGTTCAATGATCACTGAGGAATGTTTGTGGAAGCTGCCAAGTCTCTGTAAAAACCACCCCATCACCTTGTCTTCCTGACTTGTGACAGGCTCACCATCACAGGCTCAGCCATCGCTGCTCTGTGAGGTGGAAACATTCCCGTGCTGTCGGGATGTGTGGCTCTGCTCCCGGGATGACTCCTGTGAGGGCTCATGTACTGCAGCTGGACTTAGATGCTGTCACAGGTGGGCCCTCTACTCTTGGCAGCCCCACCCAAAATGGGATGACCTGCCTGCGTCCCAGCCCTGCATCCTCCTGATGACACCACTGTGGCTCTCAGGGATTTCAGAAGCAGATCTCCAGGACTGTGTTCCTAGTCTGGCTCAGTCTGGAAGCTCCACTGAAACTTGTTTGGCACACACACCTCCGCTGACACACGGTGGCATGTGGCAGGTACTGACCAGGCATGGAATCCGGGTCTCCCATGCAGAAGGTGAGAATTTAGGTACTCATCTCTGCACCCCACATACACATTCTCATGTTGTCTGTTCCTTGACTACTACTGAGCCTAGGAGGGGACCCTCTGCAGGTACGTTCCTACCCCCTCTGGCATCAGAAGAGGCTGCTTGCTCACCTGTCGTGCGTCCAGACGCATATAGGGAGAGGACGGCTTGAATGGCAACGTACATGGCAGGGACATTGAAAGTTTCAAACATGATCTGGAAGGACAGTGCAAAATGAAAGGTTATCTGGCAAAGTCACAGCAAGCCTTGGCTGCCACAAATGTTTGCAACCTCATTTAAGACAGGGTCTGGGCCTGTTTTCCACTCTTCCTTTGCCCTCCTCCTCCCTCCACAGGGCCTGGCCTGGCCTGTGGATAGGACAGGAGCTCGAACACTGTTATTATAGTACTGTGCAACACTGACAACAATAACCAGTTCACGGAGCACTGCACAACAGGACGCATCTAGAGAACATAATACTCAGGGACATTAGTCACAGAGGGACAAATACTGTATAAGAGCTCTGTTATAAAAAGCTAGAGAAGGGTTTACACAGAAATGGTCATTCTAGCATGGTTACCAGGGAGAGAAATGGGAGGAGTATAAAATAAAGAAATAGAGAATGGGTGAAACCACAGGGCTGCACAATTTGGTGGGTGGAGGGAGGGGGTGAAGGAAATGGGAAGGATCCGGCCAGGACCTGAAAAGACGGGGTCATGATGGCCAAGGGCCAAGGGTGATTAAGTTCGTAAAACATAATGCATGGGAATGATTGTATGAAACACAATGCAAATGAAGAACAACATGAAACACCCATATACCAACTTTGTAAGCAAATCAATATAAAATTTTTTAGAAGAGATTAAAAAATTAAGAAATTGATAATAAATATTCATTAAGATGGGTGAAAGCAAAGACAATATGGTATGGGTGGATTATCAGACACTGGTTATTGTAATCAATTATGAAGCAAAATGTGCATGGATTGAAGAAATATGCCTTATAAAGTTTCAAAAAATAATAAAAAATTGCAAAAAGAAATAAACACGTCAAAATCCTACCGTCAGATGTATGTGAGGAGGGAGGGAGCGAGGGCATTCTGGTCACTTCTTATATCAACTCTCCCGTCCTTCTGGCTTCTTACCTGTGTCATCTTTTCCCTGTTGGCCTTGGGGTTCAGGGGGGCCTCCGTGAGCAGGGTGGGGTGCTCCTCGGGTGCCACCCGCAGCTCATTGTAGAAGGAGTGGTGCCAGATCTGGTGAGGACACAGAAGGGGAATGATGGTGGACCCGAGTGGCCAGCAGGAGGGTACAGGATGCTGAACCGGGGCATCTGCCCGGGAATTTCAACTGGACATTGTCGGTTTTGTTGTGCGCCATTGAGTCGGAACCAACCCCTAGCTGAGCCTCTTACAGGTTTTCAGAGGCTATAAATCACATGGGCGGTGGCCCATCCTTCTCCCCCAGAGCAGCTGGTGGATTTGAACTGTGTGCCTTTGGGGTTGCAGCACAGCTTCTTATCACTATGCCACCAGAGCTCTCTTTCTTACCTTTTTAAAATTCCCGCCCCCTTTTTTTAAACCAAAGCTCTCTCTATACGCTGACATTCGAGGGACTGACCAGAGCTCCAGACAGGGCTCAGACCTGGGAACAGAGACAGTGTGTGCTGATTACGTCCATGTGATCTCTTCTGTTATTCTTACCCCTTGATGGCAATAAGTTTGAATTTTTTTCATCCTGGTATATTTTTAAGAGTTTCTTAAGGATTTTTTTGCACACTGTTCCTACACTGTAGAAAATATTTAATCTATTATGCTTCTGAATTTCTTGAGCATTACGTATACTTCATGCCTTAAGTAAGGTTATACTAAGTAAGGTATTGATCTAGCCCAATCTCCAAAACAGTCAAATGAGTAAACCTGCCAGTGAGTGGCTTTTGACAAATCTTTCTAGGAAGAGACTGCCCCCTGGAGCGGCTGGGGGATTTGAACTATCAGCCTATTTGTTAGCGGGATGATATTTTACACATTACACCACAAGAGCTCCTTAACCTAATGAAGCAAGTATCAACCTCCCTCCACAGATGAAGGCTTAGGGTTCGGTTAACTCATCCAGTGTGCAGACCGAGGGGGCGTTTGCACCTACATTCTCTGTTCCTCCCTGCCCCACCGTGTGGCGTCCACACTGCGGCATTTCACAGCATCATCTCATCTGGAGCCTTTGAATCAAGGATTTGGAGGAGATGTGAATTTCAGGTCTCAGATGCACTTTCTTCATACCCAGTTGGAGTCTGCACAACAGGCCCTTTTATTTAAAGCTTCAGGCGGCAGACAGGGCAGAAGCATCAACTCGCAGGCAACTTGGCTGACTTCTTCCAGAGAATGTGAGAAAAGCTCTATTTGCATCTTGCACGCGTTACTTTATCACAAACTCCACCACTTAAACATGAACGCTTCTGCGTGTTCTTATGCAAAAAATAGCTTCTAGAAACCTCGAAATATTTTTACTTAAAGTCTTCGGGAGATAGTCATCACAGAGATTCAGCAGCTATACATCAATCTGGGGTCTTGGCAGAGAAATTAGAGGGAAAGGAGCCGTATGCTTCTCCCACATCAGCATCAAAACCCCAATCTCAATGCTGACCCTGCTGTGGGCTTCTTAGGTGGTAAACGGCATGGGAAGAGACACCTTTCTCCTGCTCATGGATTCGAACCACTGGAGAGGTGTGACCCTTGGGTTAGAAGCACAGCTCCCTATGGGCTAAACCACAGGGTTCCTGACAGCAGCATCAGCATTTTCAAGCCACTCCCTGGGTGTACGCCACGCAGGCTGGGGTGGGACGACCCCTGGGCTACTGTGCACGCCAGGCGTCAGGCAGGGCCGTGTCCTTGCAGAGTCCTGGGGCGTCAGGAGCCCACAGTTGGCTAATGAAGAGTCTTTGAGGAGGTGAGTGACGTGGCTGGGTCTGGTTTTATACAGGTGCATTCTGCAGGTGTGTGGAGATGTAATTGGCAGGACCTGGGGAACTCAGCCCCGGCGAAGGATACTGGCCACTTGTGCCAAGGTGTCCATGGAGGGGGGAAGGAAAGGAGGGGGAGAGGAATGTTGTAGACGTTTTATAGGGCACAGGGGCCTATGGGAGATGAGTGTTATGATAGCATTATTGTTGCTATGAATGGTGAAGTCGACTCATAGCTGACTCCCCAGGAGTTTTTCAGAGTCATAAGTCACATGGGAGGAGATGGTCCATCTTTCTACCATGGAGCAGCTGGTGGATTCAAACAGCGTACCTTTGGGTTGGCAGCCCAATTCCTTGTCACTAAGCCAGTAGAGTTCCCCATTTTAACAGCATAATATCAACAAAATAACCCTGAGGAAGGAAGGGCACGGATACCTTCTCCATGTCGTCCCAGTTGGTGATGATGCCGTGCTCGATGGGGTATTTGAGGGTGAGGATGCCACGCTTGCTCTGAGCCTCATCCCCCACGTAGCTGTCTTTCTGGCCCATTCCCACCATCACACCCTACAAGGCAAAGGGCGGAGAAGGGAGGTAAGCTCATGGAGGGCGGTGCAGGGAGGTCTCCGGGGAGGAAAAAGGTCAGGGAAGTCGCCCCTAGTGCATGGAGGTAAGGACGGGCAGATGACACAGGAGGGGACGAGGAGGGGAGACAGTGGGTTTCTCGTAGCCTGGTCTCTGTTTTGTCTAAGACGGTGTCATCTGAGTGAGAACAGGGTCCACTTACACATTCCTTTCCCTTCCCTCTCTGTGCTCAGGAGACTTGTTCTCAGCCTTTTCACACACCCGACCCTGGCACTTTCACATCTCCAGATCGTGGCCCCCGCTGGTCCCTCCACCTGCCGTCATCCTCGTCCCCAGTTACCCCTCTGTCCCCAGACACCTTCCTCCTCCCAGGCCCTCTCTCCCAATGTCATGTTCCTCCTCAGTGCAACTCTACCGAATTAATTTCTAGTTCAGCGCATGTGTTCTCTCCCCAGAGTGTAAATTTCCTCAAGACAAGAGCCTTACAAGAATGATTACACACACACACACACACACACACACACACACACACACACACACACGTCTGGCACGCTCTCCAGATGGCATGTCTGAGGAGATTAACATGAAGGCCCCGGACACCCCTCGTTAAAGCATCCTGGTAAGAGACCACTAAGAGCAAAGGCTAGGGAAAGGGGTCCACACGGATAGGACCCGTCTCGGAGGACGGACAGGAATGGGGAGGGAGGGAAAAATCAATGAACAGAGAAGCTGGGCAAGAGAAAGGCAAAATGCCAGCCAGGCTGATTAAACATGGTAATTAATTAGATTATTAGTTTAAATAATTAATTAATAATTAGCTGAATTAATGTTATAAAACAAAGGATTTATGAATGATTGGGTGAAAACCCAGTATGATTTGTAAGCCTTCCCTGTCACAAGAAGAATATGAAGGGTCCGTTTCTATTGGTGTGCAGGTGCCTCCTAGTTGACTAGGCCTCACGGTAGCCCTGGGAACACAGATCTGAACCGGGTCCTGCCCTCGGCCACCCTCACCATCTCCAGCGCGCGTGGGCCCGTTGTTTCTGTCCCAGCGTCACACCGTCCTCTTGGGGGTCTTCCTCTCGCTCTCTGACCTTTCCCAGCTTGCAGTCCTTTTCCAAGGACTGGAACCTCTTGAGTTAGTAAACAGAACTCCTCGACACTCACGCACACAGATGCACGTGGGTGCTCACACCTACTCGTCCAGGCACACCGCACACACATACACACACTCACACACCCATACACATGCTCACACACACACACACACACACACACACACTCATACACAAGCGCATACACACAGTCATACACACGCTCGCGGTTCAGCAGACCTCCCTCCTAGCAGCTTAAAGCCTTGGGTCCCACGGAGCACACACCTGGTGGCGCGGGCGGCCCACGATGGAGGGGAAGACCGCCCGGGGGGCATCGTCCCCCGCGAAGCCGGCCTTGCACAGGCCGGAGCCGTTGTCACACACAAGTGCGGTGGTCTCCTCTTCACACATGGCGGATGTGGCTGAGTGAGCGGGGGGCTGGAGCACCTTGGGGGTCAGAGAGAACAAAGCTGGTCAGCTGCTTACCAACATCGTGCTGCAGAGTCATCCTGGCTGGGGGTCTGGCTCCCTCTGTGGCCAGGGCCCAGGCCATGAGGGACAGACGTGCACCTGGGCTCCAGGTCTCTGCTAGTTCGGGCCTCTGGCCTCTCTCCTGCCTCTTAGAGAAAAACTAGAGAGTTGTGATCCAATAGGGGGATTTTCTGAAAGACGGGAATGTTGAAAAGTTGAAATAAAATTCCATGCAGCATACAAAAAAGAGGACTGCTGTTGTTGCGTGCTGTGGAGTCAGAACTGACCCACAGCAGATCTTCCAGCGGTTCTCAGAGCAGTAAATCCCACAGGAGCAACTGGTGGATTCGAATTACATGCCTTTGGGATTGCAATGCAGCTTCTTACTACGAGGCCAGCAGACCTCTCCAAGATTAGTATTATAATATACAAGGAATGCCTAAATCAATAAAAAGATCTAAACAACCCCAAAGAAAAACAAAGAGATGACTAGATAACAGACAGAGAAGGAAGTAAGAATGTCTGGCTATTACTTGAAAAGATACTTAGCTTCTCCCGTTATCAGGTAAATCCAAGTTAATAAGACCATTTTACCCATCACATTGTTTATGCAAAACTTTTTCTCTTTTATTATTTTTTGTGCATGTACTGTCAAATTGGGTCTGACTGGTACAGAAGGAGATTGTCCCTCCTTCTCCAGCAGAGCATCTGGTGGATTTGAACCACATACCTCTGTGATTGCAGTGCACAGCAATCGTGTTAACCAAAGACAAGCTGGAGAAACACACAAAGGCGCGAGAGCTGCCTAAATGTCCAGTTGTGGGGTACCACAGAGAGGGCTCACAATCAATACTCAGCACCAGCCATCAGTAAATCCAAAGCTGAATTGCATTGGGGAAGTCTGCTGTCAGGGACCTCTCTAGAGTACTGAAGAGCAATGATGTCAGTCTGGAGACAAAAGTGCACCTGATCCAGGCCATGGTCTTTGCTATTACATGCTATGCATCAGAGAGTTGGCAATGATTAAGGATGATAGAAGAAGAATTGATGCCTTAAGTTGTGTGGCTGGAGAATAATATTGAAAATCCCATGGACCACCAGGAGAACAAATAGGTTTGTCCTGGAGAAAAACTTGGAGAAACCAAGTTTCTCCTTTGAGGCAAGGATTTTGAAGCTCCATCTCACATACTTTGGGCATGTGGCCGGGAGGGACCAGTCTTTGGAGAAGGATATCGTGCTTGGAAGAGTAGAGGGTCAGAGCAGGAGAGGAAGACCGTGGATGAGATGGATTGACATGGTAAGTGGGACAGTGGGGGTGGATGTGTCAGAGTCAGTGAGACTGGCTCAGGCTGGGGCAGGGTTCAGAGCTGTTGTACACAGGGACAGCACATAACAACAAGAATAATCGAGATGGTGAGGGAGCTCTGGTGGCCTAGTGGTAAGAAGCTGTGCTGCAATCCCAAAGGCACGTGGTTTGAGTCCACCAGAAGCTCAGCAGTAGAAAGACGGTCACTCTCCTCCTGTGTGATTTCCTGCTTCTAAAACCAGATGGAGGGTCAGCTATGAGTTGGTTTTAACTAGATGGTACACAACAACAACAACAATATAGAGATGGCGAGAATGGGACAGGATGGGCCAGGGTTCAGATCTGCTGTTCACAGGGTCACTATGAGTCATAATCAACTTGACAGCAAATAACAACAACCGCAACACACTCAAGCCAGAGCTCTGGAGGTCTAGAGGGTAGGGAGCTGTGATGCCAAACCAAAGGCAGTTGGTTTGAATCCACCGGATGCTCCAAGTAAAAAAGATGGGCAGTTGCCTTCCATGCAATTCACCGCCTCTGAAAACTCATGGGAGGGCCAGATATGCGTCAGCTGTGACTTGTATAGTAGAAGAGACCATGGGCCACGGAGACCAGAGACAAGACAGTGCCAAGGACCTGTGGCCGTGGTGCAGCGGTCAGGAAGGGAATGAGCAGAGGCACAGTGACAAGATTCTGAGCAGGAAAGGAAGCCGGCTCAGTTCTGTGCAAAGCAAGGAGCACACAAGTTCAGAGGCATGCGACAGCTTCTCCAGGCCAGCTTGGCTTCTGCCTCTGTCCACAGCCATCGACATCCAGTCCCAGCCCAAGAGGCACAGCCGGGGCTGGTCCCTGCAGGCACCTCTGCCTTCTGCCCTCTTGGGCTTCACAGCTCTTTCCCATCGTGACTTTTAGAGCCAGAATCTGGGACGCAGTGCGTCCCACCTGTATGCCACATCAGGTGTGACTGCTCCTCGGGTCTTGGCTTCAACACAGCCCCTTTGTGCGGCCTCTCTGCCCACCAAGCCCCGCTGTCTGTCCCTGTTCTTGGCTTCCACAGCACCTCCACTTCCCGTCTCCCCACCTCCCACCAGATTTTCCTCCTTCCCTGGGCTCCCCTGGTCCATGAAGGCAGGGCCTGGGCAGTCTTGTTCCCTGGAGCTTCCCCAGGTTTTAACACAACACCTGGCAACATGCATGGTGCCCAAAACCAGCGAGAGAGGAAACAGACAGCAGGGAGCGCGATCTTCAGACGGAGGAGAAGTCAGTGGAAACCAAGGTCTAGATAATTATGCTGGAGACCGCAAGGAATCACCCAGCTTCTGAAAGTGTTACAGTATCTGGGGCTAGAGAGTTCTGGGAGGCTGAGGGGACAGCTCAGCTTCTACTAGACTGGACACATGACAAGGGGGGAGATGTCAGTACACTGGAGGTGGCCGAGGTCCTGATATTCCAGGCGGAAAAAAGGAAACAAGGATTGTACTCAAACCTCAGGAGATCTTAATACGCAAGTTGGGTGAGATTCCAGAAAATATTATTAAAGATGTTTCTCTCTCTCTCTTCCCCCCACCTCCCCTCAGGGATACAACTGCTAAGGGTTCCCAAGTCCAGATGTCAGAGCTCAAGCCCCCCCCTTTCCCCCAAGAATCCAGAGCAGAGGTGGGACACAGTTGCCTTGCCTCTGGCGATGCACCGAACAAGGTCTACCTTGATTTTCTATTGATAAAGCTTGAGGGCTGGTACTATAATTAGGCACATTTCCATTTTCCTGAACTAAGAGGGTGAGAGGTGTTAATTAACGAATCAGTGTCAGGAGGCAGGGAGGAGCCTTGTTTGGCCTTCTGTGAGGTGACATCTGAGTGAACGACCCCTGTGACAACTAGGTACACACACTGGCCACGTTTCCAGACATGGGACCGCAGCTTGCTGAGTTTTCTTTATGCCACTTCACCTTTCCAAAAGGTTCACATTCTTCTGGATCTGTTTTTTACTCTAGCGGAATCTGACAAGGATTTTCATTTGGATGGGACGGGGAGGGGAAGGTGAAAAGAGAAATGACGCATAAGCATTTGTTTTGGAGGGAACTATTACAACTCTTCGGGGACTCTAGTGGCCTAGTGGTGAGAAACTGCCCTGCAATCCTGAAGATGTGGTTCGAATCCACCAGCTGCTCCGTGGCAGAAGGACGGGAAATCTTCTCTCATGCGATTAAACTGCCTTTGAAAACCTTCTAGAGGGTCATCTATGGGTCAGTTCTTGATTTGATGCTACACACCAGTGACAATGGCCTCATAGCAAGACACTTAGCTGCAATCCCTAAGGCATGAAGTTCAAGTCCACCTGCTGCTTCATGGGAAAAAAGATGGACAATCTCCTCCCATGTGATTAACTGCCTCTGAAAACCTGCTGGAGGGTCAGTTATGGGTCAGTTCCGACTCGATGGTACACAACAACAACAGTAACAGTAAGAGGGCAGCATCCAGCCACTCAGCTCCAAGACCCAGGCGTGGGCCACTTCTCTCACAGGCCCTGTACGGCCCACGTGTGCTTTACACTCGACAGAGGCTGCATCGCCATCGTGGAGCCCTCATGGCCTTGTGAGTAGAGAGTTGAGCTGTCAACCCAAAGGCAGGCAGTTCAAATCCACCAGCTGCTCTGTGGGAGAAAGAAGGGCAATCTCCTCCTGTGCAGTTTACAGTCTCCGAACCCCCGCTGGAGGGTCAGCTCTGGGTTGGTGTTGACTCCATGGCACATAAGAACATTTTAACGCAAGAACATTTTCCGCAGCACTCCTACTTTAACTCCGTGTTCGCGTTCTTTCAGGCTGTATGTGTCATTTGGTATGATTGGGGAGGTTATGCATCTAGGTTCTGCAGCTGAGAAGGTGCCAAATCTTTTTCCTGCCTAAATGAATGCCAGGGAGCGCCGATGGCTTAGCAGACGCGGAGCTGGACTGCCAGCCCCCAGGCAGGAGGTTTGAAAAGATGGGTCATCTCCTCCCGCGCACTGTCCAGCCTCTGAAAACGCACAGGAGGGCCAGCTACGGGTCAGTCAGTGGCAACGAATTTGAGAGCTTTGACGTTGCCGTCGATTGCTTCTTTGCTTATGCTGTTCTGGTTTATGAGAGGTTTCTGCTTCCAGAAAACGAGGGAGCCCTGCAAAGCGAGAGCTTAGGAGAGAACATTATTAACTTAGTGGAGGGGAGATTCAAAGCCCCAGAAAAGCTGGAAAGGCAAAGAGAATGAGCTGACTCAAGTGAGAGGTACCTTAAAAGGGCAAAAATGACCCCCGTCCAGACCGGGGAGTGAGGCGTGGTGTCCCGTGGGAGGCAGGGGGTGTCCTGGGGCCCACGTTCATGTTAACAGCCAGACTCGGTGTCCAGGTCCTGCGGCCCCTGCCAGCAAAGGTATGGGGAAGCGGCTCACGTTCGCCACAGGTGAGTTTACAACTGAGCTATTTTTCAAAAGGGAGATGTGAAAATGCAAAGCCTCAGAAATTTCCCAGCTTTGGACTCGCCCAGGGGGCCCTGGGGAATTCATTCATCCCTGGGTGGCTTCTCTCCCACCTGCCACCTTAGGGCCAACAGCCTGCTCTTTGAAACAATGTGAAATGTCAGGGAAAGTTACTGAATAATCAGCTGGGTTTGCAAACTCATTGCCAGGGACCTCCAGGCAACCGACTAAGAAAACTAACTGCCTTGGAAAAGTACAAGATGTTTTGCTGGTTGAAAAAGAATCGTATGTGCGGGGTTGCTATTTTTGGTAAATGTCTATTATTTAAAGGGGGGAGGGAGTGGTATACGTTGGGTTCTACAACAAATCCTGCGACAGCTGGACCCTGGGAAGGCAGAGAAAGGAAGGTGAAGTATCTTCCACCACAGACAGTGACACAAAGAGGCAAGAGACTGCTGCCTTCAGGGGCAGGAGACTTGGAGGCCGTGGCCACCCCACCCAGGTCTGACTCTCACAGTTTAAGTGCATGCTGTTTGACCGACTCACAGCAGCTTCACGGGACAGGCTGAACTTGGCCCACAGAGCTCCCAGGGATGTGAATCTTTACAGAGGGTGGAGACGAGAGGTCGGGACAGCCACGGGAGACAGGCTTCCTGAGACAGCACCCCTGGACGGATGCTGACCCTCTACGGCTGCTTTCTAGCCACCTGGGGGGTGGTGGTGGTGGATTGGAGGCTGGCAGCTGAAGCAGAGCCCAAGATCCTGCGGTTTCCTGGGGTCACGCATGGGAAGTGGAGGAGACTATCCCGCACGCACAGCACACGCCACATCTGGCCTTCATCGGGGGAACTCACTTCGCTAGGATGCTTTTAATGTTCTTTTGCAAAGCGGCCAAAAAGCAAAACACCGTGAGCTCAGAGCACACGCTCCCCTCCCAGGTCTTGCCCCAGGAAGAACCCGGGACCCAGCTGTGGATGTCACTACTGGAGTGGCCTCCAGTGTTTCCCCATCCACCTTGCCGTGGCCTTCCCCTCCTGCTGGACATGGTCCAGCTCCCCAGCCTCTCTCTCTCGGACCTTCCTGGTCCTCATCATAAAGTGGAAATGATAACTTCAGTCTCACAGGATGCTGGCTCAAAGATCGATGGATATGACTCTGTGTGTGTGTGTGTGTGTGTGTGTGTGTGTGTGTGTGTGTGTGTGTGTGTCTCCATTGCAAGTTTGGGCCAGCAAGGAGAGGCCTGTTTTGGTTCGAAACCTAAGAACACTTTTTGCGTTTTTACATAAACGAGGGAAGAGGACTATCGTGTGGTCCATTGGAATGATATGGAACCCACACTTCAGCATTCAGATGAAACTGTCCTGTGACCATTTGCTCGTGGCTGCGTTGAAATGCCTGGGTGGAAAGAAAGGCTGGAGGTGTGGGTTCATGCAGAGACGCATCACAAGAGAGGTCAGGCCATCCGCTTTAGAGGAACCAGCCTCAGAATCTCCAAGGAGCTCAACTCTGCGCTGACACACATGGGCTTCCGTGAGGCCAGCGCAGGCCCGGCACCACGAGCTGGCTGTGTGGTGCTGGGGCTCCAAGGATGGCAAAGACTATGTGAACCTCGGGACCTCTGTTGGCCTAGTGGTAAGGAGTTGCGCTATCAACCCAAAGGCAGGTGGTTTGAATCCACTAGCCACTCCAAGGGAGAAAGATGGGCAATTTCCCCCTGTGTGATTTACCACCTCTGAAAACCCACTGGAGGGTCAGCTATGAATCAGTTCCAATTCCAGTGTGCATAATAATAATAACATGTGAACCATCAGAAATTCAAAGCCATTGCCATTCAATGGGCACTGACTCCTAGCTGACCCTCCAGCAGGTTTTCAGAAGCAGTAAATCACACAGGAGGAGACTGTCCAGCTTTCTCTCTCAGAGCAGCTGGTGGATTTGAACTGCCTGCCTTTGGGTTGGAAATGCCCCTCCTTATCCACTAGGCCCCCAGAGCTTATAAAGCCTAAAATATTTACTACCTGGTTCTTTATGGTACAAAACCATGATTTTCTCATCTTTGTCCTCAATACAACTTGCTCTCAGGATAGAGCCGGGCCCAGTGGAAGAGACTGCGGGAGCCCCTTCACAAATCAATGACTCCGAAGGTCAAAGTCATGCCAGTTTCCAAGGACATTCATCTTGGTGGAAAGTTTAGTGGAAAGTTTTTGTCCCAAGAGGAAGTTCTCTCAGAATGAGAGATTTCAAACAATAGCTGGCAAAACCTTTCCATGTGGGAGCTTGAAAAGACGTGCAAGCAACTGCTTATCCATTATCAGAACACACAGAGACACAGCAGACAGACCCACACACAGAGACAGACCCAGAAACACACACACACACACACACACACACACACACACACACACACACACACACACAGAGAGAGCTACCAGAGAGAAGGAAGCTCATAAAATCATACTGGCACTGTGGAAAATTCTCCTCTTACATTTACGAGCCTCTTCCTGTGGTTCCCAGGACCCCTGGCGGCGGAGGGTGTAGGGAGTTGTGCTGCCAAGCCCTAGGCTGCACCTCTGAGGGTTCGAATCCACCAGGTGCACCGCAGGAGAGAGATGGCCAATCTCTGCGTGAGTCACAGCCTGAGACACCTGCTGGAGGGTCAGCCCTGGGTCGGTCGCGGCTCCACAGCAATGACTGACTCCTCGGTTCATGTTTGATGGAAATCAAAACACCTTCTGGCCCATAACTCGATCCTAGGGGAGCTGCCCTTGGGGCCTGCTCCAGCTTCCATGCTGACAGACTCAGCGACAGCTAACATCTGCTCAGACTCTCTCCTGGGCTCCAGACCACCTGCCCCACTGGACAGCATCAGGCCTTGTTTCAGGGCCCCCCAGGACTGGCCTCAGACTCTAGCCTCTGACCAGGGCTGCCCCGCAGAAAACAGTAACACCTCCACCTGGAGGCTGTGCCCAGCACCTGTGCCCACCAGCCTTGTCCTCCCAACACATCCATCACTAACCAAACAGGCCGCCACCCAGGGCCCCCCCATGCATATGCGTCAGGGCAGAGCTGTGCTTCATGGACTGTCAGGGACCAAACACTTGGAAACAGGTGGCCAGGCTTTCTTCTGCGGTGCCTCTGGGTAGATCGAAGCCTCAGCCTTTCAAGTAGCAGCCCTAACGGTTATACCTCCCAGAGACCTCAACCAGATGCCAGGCCTGGCTTGACTCTAACCAACCTGAAGCCGGACACACCAATGCAGCACCACCACACAGGCCCTCGGCCCTTCACCCAGCCGCACTCCTGCAGGGGCCACAGCAGGCTTCTCAAGGAGCACATCTCCCATTTTATCTGAGCCTTTCACTTAATCTCTCGTAATCCAGCCCTGCCTCCTCCTCTGACATCAGTTCTCTCTACTCTCTGCCTCGCATTCCAACTGCAGTGGCACTGAGCCACTTGAAGAGTCCCTCCAGGTCATGCTTCTTCCTGGGGACAATCCCTCTTTCAAGACTCCAGGTCACACGGCACTTCCTCCAGGAAGCCTTCCCTGATAACTCCACACTCCACTTCCTCCAGGAAGCCTTCCCTGATAACTCCACAC
>NW_006399761.1:1118079-1156060 GCF_000299155.1 Elephantulus edwardii
TCCACACACCACTTCCACCAGGAAGCCTTCCCTGATAACTCCACATACCACTTCCTCCAGAAAGTCTTCCCTGATAACTCCACATACCACTTCCACCAGGAAGCCTTCCACTTCTTCCAGGAAGCCTTCTCTGACAACTTCTGGGGTGGGTGAAGGGTTCCCCACTGAGTTTTGTCCTTTTAATGTATTTATCTACTCCATAGTTCTCATCTGCTCATCTGTCTCTGCTAGTGACTTCAGGAGCTACTTCAGGCTCCCTAAGAAGCAAGGAAAGTGCTTGGTACACAGCAAACCCACAAGGCAACATAACAGCCTTAACTACAACTCACATCAACCTCATGACAGAGCAGAACGGCTCCAGGGGCCTTCTCAGCTGCTATCCTTACAGAAGCTGAGGGCCAGGCCTGTCTTCTGGGGATTACGGGGTGGGCTTGGTGTTAGGAACCAACAAGTCCACTACAACTTCTAGTGACCCTGTGAACAACAGCTCTGAACGTCATCCTGTCCCACACCGTCCTCACATCTTGGATCCGCGCCAGGTCCTGTTACAGTCACAGAGTCAGTCCGTCTGGTTGAGGGTCTTCCTCTCTTTATGTGATCCTCCACCTTTCCCAGCATGCTCTGCTTTTCCAAGGCCCGGCCCTCACCTTCTGACCACCAGAGTACACACTGTTCCATCCAGGAAGCCTGGCATGTATGAACCCAAATCCAAGCCTGTCACTATTGAGTCAGCGCCGACTCCTGGGGCCCCACAGGCCACAGCTGAACGGTCCTGAGGCTGGTCTTCTTATGGAAGCAGAAGGCCTCAGCTTTCTGCTAGGGAGCTGTTGGTGGATTCAAACTGCCCACCCTCCAGCTCGCAGGCTGTGCTTGAGCCCCACCCCACCAGGGCTCCTTGGCTGATTCTAAGGATAGACAAGCAGGATCTATACTAAGGACCAATCGACGATGGAACAGTAGGGCAGACGGGAAACATCACCGTCTCCCTTGCCCAGGCCTGGCTCACAACCTCTCACTGCTCGTTGCAGTTTCTCCAGCACCTACCACTCTTTCTAGCCCAAGGGTCACCCTGCCAAGTCCCAGGTCCCATTCCAACCACAAAGGGCTCCTGGGGACAGTTGTGGTGCTGGGCAGTGGCCTTGGCCACACCTGGCTGCTTCTGAGGAATGCAAGTGACCAGGTCCCCCCACTCCCCCTCGGCAGATGGAGTGGCAGCGGGGGGAGGGTCAGGGTGCATTACCAAATCTTCTAGGTGACTCTCGCTGGGAGCGCTGAGCTGGATGTGACATCCAGAGGGCAACGTGTGGCATGGGCTGGCTCAGATGATCTTCACAACAGCACTGCCGAGCACAGTTTATTCCCATCACTGTCAGTTCACAAGTGAGGGGACTGAGGTCTGAGAAGCTCCCCACTTACCCAAGGCCCCGGATCAAGCTTGGTCACCAGGCAGGCAGCCTGACTCTGCAGTAAGAGTGCTGGGGGTCTGGGCAGAGAGGGGGGCTGGCCTGCAGCTCTCAGCACCTTCTTCTCTGTGTCTGTGCCTGTGTCTGTGTCTGTGTCCGTGTCCGTGTCCGTGTCCGTGTCCGTGTCCGTGTCCGTGTCCGTGTCCGTGTCCGTGTCTGTGTGTCTGTGTCTGTGTCTGTGTCACTGTGTGTCTGTGTGTCTGTGTCTGTGTGTCTGTGTCTGTGTGTGAGTGTGTGCGTGCATGCTGGAGGACAATGGCCCTGGGCAGTGGCTTCCCCGCTGAGTGTGGCTTCCCCTGCATTTCTTCTCTAGACCCCAAGGCCATCAGAACCAGTGGAATCAGACGGCTCTCTTTGGAGGCAGTGGTCACTGAGGGGTAGAAGTCCCACCTCTGGTGTGAGCGACCCAGGTTCTATTCAGCCAGGACTCTTACAGGCAGTCCGCACCTGTCCGTCAGGGGGGCCTGCAAGTGCTATGATGTGAGCAGGGCAGCCCGAGACACAGCCTGCAGATCGCGAGGGACTAGAGGACTAGAAAGAAAGGCCTGATGACCTGAGTCTAAAAGCCAGCCAGAGAAAACCTTTTTCACACAAGGCTGGCCCTGGACTGCAATGACCCACGATTGTGGAAGGGCCACCACGCCATGCGGGAGAGGGGGTGGGTCAGCGGGTACCCTCCTGCCCCTCACTCCTCATCATAGAACCTTATGGAGGGTGTTCTCCATGTATCTTGCACAAGGACTGCTTGGTACTCCCATCCCTAACACCACCAGCATCACAACCCCTCGAAGCCACCAGACCCACCGTGGAAGCTGCCTACTGTGTATCTGTGCCCCTAAATCAGCCTCCCAGGCGTCCGGGCCCCTGAGCATGGGCCCTGGGGGACTCAGGCTGGATTGAGGCACGTCTGGGAAGGCCCAGGTGAGTCGGAGCGGGTGGCTCACCACACCCAGTTGTGGCACTGCAGCGAGGGCTGGGGGTGCCGCTGCCCGCCCAGGGCCTTGCCCCGTGACCAGGGCCAGCGTCACAGAAGTCAGGCCAGTCTGGAGGAGGCAGTGCACGCGTGGGACCAGGCAGGGGGCCTGCAGTACTCACCGCGGGCGTGAGAGGCTTCTCCCAGGGACCGAGTGCCGGCCGGGTGTGTGTGGTATAAATGCCAGAGCAATATAAAACCCCAGAGGCGGATCTTCTTGACACAGAGCCCCTAAAAAGGCCAGCTGACGGTGTGTTAGCAATATTGCCATATAAGGCGTTTTTTTCAATAAATCGGCCTTGGGGGTGGGGAAGGGCGAACAGAGAGTGAATTATCACTTGAAAAATGTATGTGCAAAGATGCAGGGGCCGCAGCCAGGCCCGGTGCTGGAGGCTGTGCTCCTTTTAGGCCTCCTTTGCATAAACAAAACTCACACCAGACCTTATAAGCTGCCCAGCGTGAGGCCGGCTGTGGGTCTGGTCCTGGAGTGAGAATCATACCAAGAATGGCAGTGGGCCTCGTCCCTCCACACGGTCCACCACCCGCTACTGCTGCGCCAGGGTGGCCTGCAACTCCGTGCAGGGTCTCCAAGCGGGGGTCTTCGTGACTTCCTCCTGCGGGCTGAGGGAAGAAAGACACGTTTGGACCCCTTGCGTGATGCCCTTGGCACCTGCTCCCCGCCCCTACAACGCCACCTGGGGGTCCTTAAGGTCTTCAACACCCCTAGAACGTCACTCCTCTGTGTTTACTTTCTCACTTCCCTCACTTGACTGGCCTCCCCGCCAGCCAGGCAGCGGAGAACTGTCCACGGTTCTTGCTCTCCCTGCCCTGAGAGGTGCTTTATCTCACACACAAGCCCCCAGCTCTGTGGTGGGTATTTCCAATTGCCACATGCCCACTGTCCCTACAGCTCATGCCTGACCCACATTGAAGCCACCAGCTGCCAGGGGAACACCCACCCACCCAAAGGCCCCGGGCCTGTCAAGCTGAGTGGTCTCCCAGCCCGCACAGCCACGGAACGTCCACAGTGAGCCCAGCCAGTGCCTCTCTCCTTCATCTCCCACAATCCCCCAGGCTTGGACGCCCTTTCCTAGTGGTCATCCCTGCAGAAAGGCCTCTCCATGCCTGTCCTCCCCTCCACCCTGCTAGCCCTCCTCTGCTTCAACCTCTGTGCGGCCTCGAGTAGGCCACGACATCCCAGTCTCCTCTCTGAGTCTGTCTCCTCTTCAATCCCAGGGTTCCCCATCAGATAGCAGCATCTCTGTCATCTGGGAACTTGTTAGACACATTCTCAGCCACAGAACAGGCACACAGTGACTACCTGCTGTGCTGATGGTTCTAGACAGTCCTACAAGCATCCTCACCACAGGTGCCCTGTACCCCATCCTTCAGCAGAATAGACACACAGTGATTACCTGCTGTGTGCTGGTGGGTATGTGGTGTTGATGGCCTGGTGGGTGGACATGGTGAAGGTCTCTCATCCCTTTTACCTGAGAAACCAGGCAAGTGTGTGTGTGTGTGTGTGTGTGTGTGTGTGTGTGTGCACGGCGTGCCCTCTGCTAAGCGAACCAGGGCATTGCCTGGGAAGGCCATGTGGTGGTGGCCAGCAGGAGGCCATGGCCTCACATTTTGAGCCCTTGTCTGCCTGGTGAATGCCTTCAGCCTCTGAGGTCTTTCAATTCACTCGGACAGTGGACCAAGGTACAGAGGTCTCCATACCTGGAGGCAGAAGTCTACTTACTGGCCAATAAAGTGTGAGCTGCTTGAAAGTGGACAGTGCCAAATTGTCCTTTGAAAGGTGTATTCTCCTGCCAACTGTGTGTGATACCACTGGTTTGTCCATAGCTTTTGGCACTGGTCATCTGTCTCTCTCCCTGGGTGGGGATGTGGACAGCATGAGGACAGGGCAGGGACAAGGCACAAACCCTCTGAGATCTGACCATGTCTCCTTCCTGTATCAGAGCTGGCTCAGCCGGCCTCCTCCTCTCCAGTCAGTGCTGCGTCCAGGGCACAGAAGTGGCTCTTGCCCGCACTGATGTCCATACCTTAGTTTGCACAGTAGATAAAAACCATATTCTCTGATGAAAGGGAAATTATTGCAACCCAGGATCCAAAGAGCCTGGAGATCGGAAAAGGAGACAGACTGAATACTGAACAATTCAACACAATCAAGTCAGAACCCATGCATAGCTGATCGTCCAGTGGGTGTTCAGACATGTAAACAGAAGAATCCGGGGAGCTCTGGTGGCCTAGTGGCAAGAAGCTGCACTGCAATCCCAGAGGAGCACGGTTCGAATCCACCAGATGCTCTGCCAGGAAAGGAGGGACAATCTCCTCCTGTACCAGTCAGATCTGATTTGACGGTACACGCACACACACAAATAATAAAGTAAAAATAAAAAAAAATTGAAAAAAAAAGAAGAATCCTTCTCCCTCGGTCACTGGTGGATTCGAACCACCTTCCTTGGGGTTGGCAGTGCAACTCCTCACCAGGTAGGACATGCTCAGTGAGTGGCACCTGCCAAAACTTTGACGGAGAAAAGAAGGTGGAGGCCAAGCAGGGGCCAGCGGTGCTCAACCTTTGGTACTAGGTTTCCCTCTCCGTCCTTAACATTTCTTCTACTTTTTTTTACCTGATTTCAAATACTAGAACTGTCAATGCAAAAAAATTAAAAACCATCCCACGTACGCTTTAGAAAGCACATTTCCCACAGCGCCACACAGACCTGAGGCGGAGAGGGCCACTGTGCACAGTCTGTTGTCTGCGTGTTCTTCACGGATTATTTCCAGCATCCCTGCATTACTCGGTATGGGTGGGACATGTTGCTATGAATGCCTTTATGATTGTTTGCAATTGGTTCTCTTGATGATCTTGCATGTCTGTCCAAATCGACCTTATAATTCTTTTCCACAGAGAGAGACAGATACATCCTAAATTATTTAGCTGATAGTCTATTGATAGACTCTGGGTCATTTCCAATTTTTCACTTATCTAAATATTGTTGCAATTGACACAGGGAAATGCCTCGGTGTGCGTGTGTTTCTGTGTGGTGGGTTTCTAAAGGTGAAGCAGCTAACTTGATGAAGAGCATTTACGATATTAATGGAAACAGCCAGATTGTCCTCCTGCCACCAGCGAATGGGAACACTGGCCTGCATTCACATAAGACACCACAGAACATTGGTAACGTCTTTTTCTTGGTCCATCATACTCGTTTATTCCATTTAGAAATGTGACACTTTTTTCTTAATCTTCCTGGATGCTTTTATTGAACTTCTTTTTCTCATTCCTTAACCTACTTCAGTGAATTTTTTTTTGCTTCTTGTGTAAGAATTTTGAGAACTGGAGATTGTTTGTGTTGGTGACTTCTGGGACTTTGTCATCTGGGATCTAGACGCGTGACTAAGAGGAGGCAGAAGCTGGCCCTGGGCTTCCAGCAGGAAGGGAATGTCCTGCAGACAAATGATGAGGGAATCAGGAGGCAGGGAGTCACATGCAAGCCCCTGGCAGGAACCTCCTTCTCTACCCTTCTCAGGATCCTCTTGCGCCTCTCCCAGTGTTGCCAGGCACCCACACTTCAGCAGCATGGCGTCTTGGTGCTCTGTTAGTCCTTTGTCTTTGGACAATGGTGACGATCACGTCACACGTCAGCACCACGGCCCCCGGACAGGCAGCCACAGTGAGGCCGATAGCAGACATTCCTGCCAGGGAGAGGCTGGTGTTTGGCTCGATGATGGGGTGTTGTTGTCAACCGAAGGAAAAGGCAGAGATGGGGACACACAGGAATGGGGGTCAGGCCAGAAAGCGTAAAGGCAGGGAGTTAACAGCTGGGAGAACTGCAGCGTAGAAATGTGACAATTTTCATGGAAGATGATTTATACCATTAAAGAGTTTTATAGCTTCTTGCTGATTATAAAAGTGATACATACTCTACTTCTTTTTACAAAGAATTTTTTTAATTAATAATTTTAATGAACATTTACAGAGATTTAGGATTTCCATTCATTCATTGCTGCACTTCTCTCCCTGCCCAGCCCTCCCCCACCCACATACTGTATTTTTTTAAAAAAATCATAATAAAGGGACGCACAGGAATGGGTGTTCACACGCTGAGATGCTTCCTCCAGCTGCAGGAAGGAGCTCCGCCGAGCCACCCTGGGCCCCTGTGTCCTCTGAGCCCCAGAGGACCTTGGAGAAGGGGAGTCTGACAGTCACCCTTCCAGCTTCTCCTAAACCAAACAGAAAGCGCTGTCTCTGGTTCTCCATTGACATCACGTGGTGGACTGAAAGATCTCAAGTCTGTGGCCGTTCAAGGGCTATTCAGGGGCTCTGCCGGACAAAGGTCAGTGCTTTCTTCCTGTTAAGATTTACTGCTTTGTAAACCTGACATTGTGTCACTCTCATATATGCTTTTTTTTTTAATTGGCCACTAAGGTTGAGTCAGAACTGACTCATAGCTGGTCTTTCAGTGACTTCTCAGAGGCAGTAAACTGCATGAGTGGAGGCCCCACATCGTCTTCCTGCAGAGCAGCTGGTGGGTTCGAACCGCCTGCCTTTGGATTGGCAGCACAGTTCTTTACCGTGAGGCCGCCAGAGCTCTCCTTTATATGCTATAGTGGTGATAGTCTTAGTCTTTTATCTATGACAAGCTGTGTAAATACTCTACACCACCCACCAGCGCCTCCCCACCCCCTAACATCTGCTTCGGTTTTGTTTTGATCTGCAGCATTCTCCTCTCTCAAGTTGAAGGCAGTCGAAGCAGATGTCCTTTTCCGTTTCCGTGCCGCTGCCTCACAGCGTCCTGAGGAAGGCTCAGCACCTCTTCTTAACTTTAAAATATTTCAGGAACTCCTGCTTGACGGTCTTCCAAGAAAGACAAAATGCCATATCAAAGACAGTTCAAAAGAAGTTTGTCATTTTAGTTTTACAAATGTGAAATTATTTTTCTGAATTAAAAAGAACAGCCGCTTTAAATGAAAATCTTGGAAAAATTCTATGAAGTAGAAAAATAAACTTCCCCACTATCCAGATTACCATCATGAATAAATCTCTTTGCAGATATTTGAAAATGGCCCTGAATATTCAGGAAAATATTATCTTGCTGTACCCACTCTTATATACCCTGTTGTTGTTTGTTATGTGCCGTCGAGTCGCCTGCGACTCATAGCAACCCTATGTACAACAGCCCTAAACTCTGCTCTGTCCTGTGCCAATCACACTGTCTCTGACACTCCCATCCTGATTATCCCAGTCACTGAATCAATCCACCTCATAGAGGGCCTTCCTTCCACTCCTGTGCTGTCCCTCCACCTTCCCAAGCATGATGTCTCTCTCTAAGGACCGGTCTCTCCTCACAACATGTCCAAAGTATGTTAGACGGAGCCTCAGAATCCTTGCCTCCAAGGAGCCACCTGGTTTAACCCTTTCCAGGACGAATCTGTTTTCCTAGCAGTCCATGGTATTCTCAATACTCTTCTCCAGCACCACAGCTCAAAGGCATCAATTCTCCTTCTATCCTCTTGTCATTGTCCAACTCTCTGATGCATAACAAATGATTGCAAAGACCATGGCCTGTATCAGACGTACCTTAGTCTCCAGGGAGACACCATTGCTCTTCAGTACTTTGGAGAGGTCTTATATACCCTAGATAATGTATTTTCTTTTTTTATTACCTTTATTTGCTACTATAATGCACAGCTCTAGGAAAGTAAAACTTCATTATTCTTTGCTCACTTTTCTCTCCCCAGTGCTTAGAAGAGGGTCAGATAGGAGTCAGCTCTAATCTGAGATAAGTTTCATCGTATAATGAAATCCCTCAGAACCTCTTTTCTCTGTGTCCATAATACAAACGTCTTTCATCATCTACTTTTATTGGCTGCCTAGTGTTTCAAAGCATTTCTTCAGCCAATCCTTTACTGACTGGACAGTTAAAGTAATTTCCAATTTGCCACTCTTAGAAATGATACTAGGAGCTGTGGTACAGTGATTAGAGCACTTGACTATGAACAGAGAGGTCAGCAGTTCAAACCCAGGAGCAGGAGAGGGAAGTGGCACTGTGCTTCTGACTTTGAGCCCTGCATCTCTCCAGGTGGCTCTCCTCTGTCCTGCAGGGCCACGGACAGTCACAATCAACCTGGCACCTACAGCTTTCACTTTGTTGTTTTTTAAAAAAATAAGCAATGGTGTGATGGATGTCATCTGACATCGGCTTGTGTAGCTTGTGATATAATCTCCTTAGATCATTCCAAGAGCAGACGCGTCTTCTTCACATTTTAATTACGAGTCTGTTTGTGAGGCCAAATCTCTAGAGAAGAGCTCTCCCCCTCCCAGCGAGGCGGCAGAATCGCAAACCTTTCCATCTTGACTGTCTCCTGTGTGGGGCTCAGGTTGCACGAGGGATTGGTTCGCTTTGGTTTTTAGTGAGGTGATAAACATTCCTGATTTATGATTTTCTTGTTGAATTGTCTGTTCTCTTTGTGGTTTTTATTGGCTTTTATTCTGACTTTACAATGGCTCTCTTAAAAAAGTTGCATTGTGGCAAATTATACACAAGGAAACGTGCCATTTTAACCATTTGTAAGGACGCACATCCGTCACAGTAGTTGTGTTTACCAGGCTGTGCAACCCTCATCGTACCCATTTCCAAAGGCTTTTCCTCACACAGACAGAAAGATGGTGCCCTTTTGGCAGTAACGCAGCCCTCTCCCTTCCGCCCAGGGCTTGGTGAGGGCATATAAGTGATGAAAGTGCGCTCAGAGCACTTGCTGGCTCCAGGTCTGCGTGTGAGCTGGGGCTCTCCTGCCTCGGGAGGCCCTGCAGAAAAACTGAGGCCTCAGGAGGGCTGCGCTCTGGCATTGCTGAGATCTCTCCTCTGCACACTTCTCTCTCATGTCTTTCTTAAGACACAAGGGGATGCAGCCCCACCCCAGGGTGAACCCCGCATTACAGGACTATGGTGGGGAAAGGGTGTCCCTGTCACCTTCAATCCTCTTACAAATGCTCTGTTTATCACATCGCCTGGGATTGTCACAAAATCTCTACTTTACATCTCTGTTGTTACGTGCTGTCCAGTCCTCTACCCTGCCCTGTCCTGTGTCATTTGTACATTCTCGGCGATGCTAGAGTCGCCGTTACAATCACTGCTTCATCTCGTCGAGGGTCTTACTCCCTCTCTCTCTCTCTGACCCTCCACCTTTCCCAGCATCGTGTCCTTTTCCAAGGATTGGCCCCTCCTGACAGCATGCCCAGAGCAGGTGAGATGAAGTTTCACTAACCTCCAAGGAGCACCCTGTTTGCACTCCCTCCAAGATGGACTTGTTTGTTCTTCCAGTAGTCTATGAGATAGTCAATATTCTTCACCAACCCCGAAATTCAAAGGCATCAATTCTTTTGTCATCCTTTTTCACTGTCCAACTTTCAGAGGTCTAGGAAGCAATTCAAAGTACGATGGCTTAGATGTGGCACACCTTAGTCTTTCAACTGACATCCTAGCTCTTTAATGTTCTGGAGAGATCCTTGACAGTAGATTTGCTTGCTCTTTAATATTTTGGAAACATCCTTGCTGACCCAATGCGACATGTCCTGTGATTTCTTGATTGCTATGATACAGGCCATGGTCTTTGCAATCACTTGTTATGCATCAGAGAGTTGGACAATGACTAGGGAAGATAGAAGGAGAATTGATGCCTTTGAGCTGTGGTGCTGGAGAAGAGTATTGAATGTACCCTGGACTGCCAAGAAAACAAACAAACAGATTCATCCTAGAGAGGGTTAAATCAGGCTACTCCTTGGAGGCAAGGATTCTGGGGCTTCGTCTGACATACTTTGGACATGTTGTAAGGAGAGACAGGTCCTTGGAGAGGGACATCATGCTGGGTAGAGTTGGAGGTACAGCAAAGGAGGGGAAGACTCTCTATGGGGTGTATTGATTCAGTGACTTGGATAATCGGGATGGGTGTGTGGGAGGCAGAGGATAGAGCATGGTTTAGGGCTGTTGTACATAGGGTCGCTATGAGTCGCAAATGACTCCACGTCACATAACAACAACAACAACAACATTATCATCATCAGGGTAGATTGTGGATGCAAGTAAAACGAAATGGTTGACAACCTCAATCTATTCTCCGTCTATCGTGATGCTGCCTATTGGTCCAATGGTGAGGATTACTTGCTTGGTTTGTGCATAATTAATACATGTATTACATGCTATATTATTACACAAAGATAGGTCTATGTGAATTCACCTCATTAAACTCATTAGTTTGAGGTTTTTCTTTTTGAGTAGATGAAATATCAACAGAAAATGGTATTTTTCTCTTTAAAATATTTTTCTTTTATTGCACTATTTAGTGCTTTCAGAAAAAATGTTGCACATTCTGCCCTTGATCTTGGCCTCCTCAATCCACCCTCTCTACAACCCTCACGTGATGCAGAGGATTGTGTCTCAGAGTCTCTTTGTCACAGGGAGAATTATGAAGCAGCCCTCCTTCCCAAATACCTCTGAGAAGGTTCCTTTCACGTTTCCCTTTAAATATTACTCAGTGCCGCACATCTTTTTTGTCATATTAAGGAGCCACTGTTGCATTTATTCAAAGTTAATGACTGGGAACTGGATTGCATAAAGCATCTACTTGGCATCCCCCAATCTCCTTTCTAGGGTAAAGTATGAAAAACTCTTGTGTGATTACACCAGAGAAACTACCTTGGTGGTGAGGTCACGAGAAGCCATGTTGCTAAAGAGAATAGAGCGCATTTGGGTTAACCCGACTTTCTAGGCCATTTCCCCCAGGACCCATCTTGCTGTGTTTAAGCAGCACAGGGCCAGAGGCCAAGAAGTTGAACAGGAAATAGTAACTAAGACACGGAGAAGCTGGTCGGAGTTCTTGGCAGTCTGACGGGCTGAGGCAGAGAAGAAACCTTGGCTTTGAGATCTCCTGTGGAGGAAGGGAAGAGCCAAGCCCTCGGGCTTTCTGCGGAGATCCTTACAGAAACGAAGCCTTATGAGAAAGAACAAACGAAAAACAGGCCTGGCTTCCCAAATACACAGCCCGGCTGAGGATACATAATTCCAGACTGGAATAAAAGGATCCCAAACACCACTTGGAGCCTCTCCACGTTCTCATCCACAGCTCCCAGCATTCAAGAAAAGACTTATCAGGAAGACCCGGACACGGCAACAGGAGCAAAGCAGACGGACACCAGAGGCAGGCCATGAGCGACCCATGTTGTGAAATGACCACACTTTCAAACAATTTGGCTTTAAGTAACCATGATTGATATGGTCAGGAAAATAGATGATGAAATGGAAATTTTGAGCAGAGAGTTTCAATTTATAAAAGAAATAAAGGGAAATACTAGATTTGAAAATGCCAGTAACTGAAAAGAAGAGTAAGACATGGGTGTGTAGTGGTTAATCTGTACGTCACTGAGGCTGCACCCTGAGCCTCTGGCCTGGACACCGGGATGTCATTGTCTGTCCCTATGAAGAAAGCTGATGGGAACCAATCACCTCTACATTTAGATCTGCTACGATCAGGCAGTCAGCTGAAAGGCATTTCTTCAGGAAGAATGCTTATGTGGAATATGTACGGACGTCCTGACAAAGCTCTCAACGCCTTGCTCACCCTGGATCCTGCATCTGGCTCCCATTATATAACCAGTTCTTGGAACGTGAGCTGTGGTCTGGGACACTGCCTGCTGATCCGGGAGACTTTGGCTCCCACAGCCCGAGAGCCTGCAGCCTGCTAAGCTTGGGCTCATCAGCCCCTGTAGCTCCCCTCAACTGCCTGGTGCCTGACCCGCAGACCTGGGGTGGCCAGCTTCTCTACAACAGCACCACGCCAGCCGTATCCTTGAGAAAATCTTATCCTTCCTTTCCCCTTGCCACTTCTTTCTAAAGGATGACAGAAGAAGAATGGGTGCTGGAGAAGAGTATTGAATATGCCATGGGCTGCTAGGAGAACAAACAGGTTCAACCTGGAGAGGAAGAAACCAAGCTGCTCCCTGGAGGCAAGGATTCTCAAGTTCCATCTCATATACTTTGGGCATGGTGCAAGGAAGGAGCGGTCCTTGGAGAGGGACATCATGTTTGGAAGGGTGGAGAGACAGCGCAGGAGAGGAAGACCCTGGATCAGATGGGTTGACCCAGTGACTGGGGAAATAGTGGTAGATGTGTAGGTGTGTCAGAGACAGTGAAGTTGGCTCAATATACAGCAGGGTTCAGAGCTATGAGTTTCAAGTGACTTGACAGCACATAACAACAACTAGTTGTGGGAGCTCTGGCAGCCTAGAGGTAAGCAGTTGTGCTGCAATCCCAAAGGCAGGCAGTTTGTGTCCATCAGCTGCTCTTCAGGAGAAAGATGGACAGTTTCCTCCCATGTGATCTACTGTCTGTGAAAACCCACCGGAGGGCCAGCTGTGGGTCGGTCTGACCCTACAGTGGACAACAGCAATACACAGAGAAATTCACTGGGATTCTCAGACGGAGCGGCACATGAGATTTAACCCCTTAACTCCCCACAGAGCCCTACCACAAAGTCTTTGCTACTTTATGGTGGGGGAAAAAAAATTGCGCCTTTCACAGAAGACTTGTCAGGTCAGGGCTAGGTGGGAAGGCGCCAGCTCCAGCCTCTGCCCTGAGGTTCCACCACGGTCCCCTGCCACTGGCTGCACGCACGCTGCTGTTTGACCTCAGCGGCCAGGGATGGGAGGGCAGACCCAGGCTCAGCCCTGACACCAGTACATTTCCACTCTTTAAGTGATACTAGTTTTGTATAGTCTGGTGCTTCAAAAGGGAGGTATTCCTTTTCATTGTCTTGGCCAAAGAATAGTTTGTATTTACAGCAGACCCACTAGCTACCGATGGCTGCAAAGAAGAAGGGCTGAGGGTCACAACCTCTCAGATGACAAGATAACCTCACATCATGCTCAAGTGCAAAAGGAAGGAGATGAGTGCTCAGTACATGACCTCAACCCCCAGATTTAGGCGCACAGACCCCCTAGAGGTGGCTGCAAATGTCTTTTCCACTGAAGTGTGAGGTGGGAGTAGAGGCAGTGAGTGGGCCGTGGGCTCTCAGATCCCTGGAGGAGTGATGTCAGAACCAAACCAAACCATCGTGGTGGAAAGCCGTGAGCCCTGGCCGCTGCCTGGCCAACACCAAGACGGCAGCTGCACCACGGGCACCGGGCAGGATACAGACCCGTGCTCACAATTACTGAATTTTGACGGAAATGTCACTGAGGAGCAGCTCTGGGCTGTGTGAAGGCTGTGCGGTCAGCTCACCTGAGCTCCCAGATGGGCCCCCGTCTGTCCCTCGGCACAGCCAGGCCTGCGAGTGGCTGGGGACCTGCGTGGAGCTGTGCTGCCCGCTCCTCGGGGCCAGCAGGACTAGTCACTGTGTAGAGTTTCAGAGAAAAAAACAGAGCCCCTCTGAGTCCCGCCTGGGGTGGGACATTTGCGTGCCTGGTGACATCACGCTGTGGTGATGGTGGCTGTAAGCATGGTTTACACTTTCTGCTCTATTAGATTTGACTTTGCTGCACCCCAGTCTTCCAGCGCACTCGGCCACAGTTGTCCACCTATTTCCTCCCTCAAACATTCTGTGGTCCCTTCAGTTTTCTGAAATCCTTTCTACAAAGTGTCCAGAGCCCAAGGGGGCGCTCGGCATACAGCAGGCATACCACAAGGACTTGCCGAATGCATGCAAAGTGGGGCACACGTCAAAGGGAAAAACGTTCATCCCTCCGCTACGTGGGTTCTCCCAGGTTTGGGGTTCAGTCAGCACACGTTACCCTGTGCTTGTGAAGAAACTGATCTTGCGCTCTCTCATCCGAGATTTGGCTCCTTCACCTCAATTATTTGCTGCTTGGGGATAAAGAGCATAGCTCTATGTCGTGTGACCTTTGAACAGAGCTCTGCATACAGTCGGGGCCCCACAAGCACTAATTAAATGGATGTGTTTGGCCTGGATGGCCAGCAGCTGCGGGTTTCCCTGGCTGACTCCCCTCAGCTCACACTTCCCAGTAGCGGTGGCCCTAGCTTTTTCTCCAGGCACTTGGTGGACATTGTTGTTTTTTCCTCTGTAGTATTTATGACACTTTCTACCACCCAATGCAGTGCTGGCAACTCTGTGCATGCCAGCTCTGAGTGCACAGGGCACAGGCACAGGACCGAAGCTGGGCCCGGGCAAGCAGTGATCACCTCAAGGATGATGTCACGGACAAAGCCACGGGCCAGGCAGGGCCGATTCCAGGACTGCTGTTGTTAATGCTGGGCATGAAATTCTCTTTCCTGTTCGCTTTACTAGGACAATAGGATCCAAGCCCAGAGCTGTCAAAGCCACCACAGTGGAAAAACCCAATTAAATGAACAAATCCGGAACATCTGAATAAAAAGGAATGGAAAATGACACTTGGTGACAGGGGACAGCAACTCCAGCTATGCCTGAACACCAGCTTAAATTGTTCTCTGTCTCTATAATGAGAAGGATGTAGACTGACGGGGGGGTTGTGTCCTCATCCCGTGTGGCTTCCCTCTGGCCACACACACTGAAGTTTCAGGGGCTACACTCCACGTTCTTGCATTTGCATGCCTCCACGGGAACTGGGAATGAGAGATGGATGCAAGCTTAAGTCTACGAAAGTCTGTAAGAAAGGATTTAAAACTCTTAAGTCAAGGGGAAGGTGTACGCCTGGAACTAAGACATTCCAGACTTCTTCAAGCCCTAACTCCCAACCAAGCATAGCTTAGTTTAGCCATTCAAATAAGGAAAGCCTGTGTGGTTGAAATCCTAGCCAGTGGGGTGAGTCACATCGCGGTAGGGCAGTTGGGGTAAAAGGTGGAATCATCGCCTTGCGTGTCTGTGTGATTGCTGGTTGATTTCTGTGCTGTCCTGAACCCTTCTGTACAAGTAAAATTTTGTCTTGCTGAGCAGGGGGTGGGGGGTAGAGCGGGAAAAGTCTAGAATTCTAGACTTGGGTGAGGAGAATTCTAGAGACCTAGGTGCTGAAGCATGCTGGGCAGGGGTGCTAAAAGGTACTCACGGGGGGTCAAGGGGCCACTGCTGTGGACGGTATGGACCAGGATGGATGGAACTGGGCTCGGGCAGAATGTTCTCAGCTTCTCTGAAGGAGAAGTGAGGTGAAGAAGGGAGATGGCCATGGGTCTGAAGCTAACTCTGGGCAGTGGCTGAGGAGTACTTCAAGTCAGCGTTATTCCCTTTAAATGCTGTCAGCTTGGTTCCAACTCACCGTCACCCTCCACCGGTCTCTAATGCTGTAAATCATAAACACAGGCCACTGTCCATCTTTCTCCAGGGATGTTAAAGCCACTGGTAGATACGAACCGCTGGAGAAACGGTGCTTGGGTAGTAGTCCAACTCGCTGTGGACCACACCTCCAGAGTTTCCTGTCACTGCCTGTAGATAAAAATTCTGCTTCTGACTTCCATAAATAACTCATGACTATTTGTCAACCACAGGCTGATGGTCTGTATTCTCATTTTTTATTGTTACATGCTGTTGAGTGGACAACAGCGTGACCCAGCAGATCCAATCCTCAGCCTGCCCAGCACATCCTCACCGTCCCTGACAGGCCGATAGCCCTTTGTTTCAGTCACCATGTCCATCTGGCGAGCTGAGGGGCTTCCTCTCTCCCTGACCCTCCACTTGTCCAGAGTATAAAAGACCAACTCTCCCCATGTTTGCCTCTAAGGAGCTCCTGGGCTGCACTCCCCCAGGCAGACTTGTCCTCCTGGCCGTCCCTGGGATGTTCAGTGCTCTTCTCCAGCACCACAGCTCAAAGGCATCGCTTTTGCCATCTTATTCACTGTCCAGTTTTCAGATGTATATGAAGCATAGCGAGGGTCAGGTGCACTTAGCCTTCAAGGTGGCTTCCTTACTACTGGCACTTTGACATGGGGTTTGACAGCCGATTTATCCAATGCAGTATGTCATTCTCACTCAGACCAGGAAAGACAAGAGAAATGCTCCTCAGCCACCAGGAGGTGGCTTTTTTGGAGGCTGTAGGGTCTGTGAGCGGTCACAGAGGAGATGTGCTGAGCCCAGTGTGGCTCAGGGACACACAGGATGGTGTCAGGCCAGGTGGCCAGGCCTCCGCTCCTCCTGAGGTCCGTCCAGATTCCCGCCCCACAGGTTTCGTCCAAGGATTTCCTGCAGCTCTTGCTGGCTGGGTTTACGTTGAACAGGCTCCAGCCGTGAGGTCACCCTCAGGGAAGGTTTCCATATATGACATGCCTCTGGTGTGTCCAGAGGAAGAGTTTGGCTGGATGCCTACACTGAAGGGGCTGTGGAGCTTTGGCTTCTGAAACTAGATGGTATTATCTTCTTTGGGGGGTCGGGGGCGGGAGAGTCCAATTATAAAAGTAATACATATTTTCTGCAGAAGGCTCGGAGAATTTTAAAGTGTCGAGTAAAAGGGAAAACAAAGAGTACTCACCCCATGACGGCATGTATCCCAATAGCGATCACGTTTTGGGGTGGCTCTTCCTTCTTGAGGATTTGAGGAGTCCCCGGGTCTGAGTGTGTCAGGTAGGCGTCTTGCACTCCAGTTCAGAGTGCACTCTGGGCCATCTGACACGGCTCACTGGGTGCTCTGCGGTGGTTAAGTCTGCTCCTTCCCAAATTAGTCCTCAGCCAGCACCACACTGTTTGCATTTTACATAAATGCTTGTAGTAAAGGGCATGTGACAAGAACATTTCCTGATATTCTTTTAATATTGCACAATTATTATAGCCACCCCAAAAGGAAACTGGCAAAACCAAACTTAGAATACCCTTTTCAAGTTAAGAGGAGGGGGGATTTTTTGAGTAGGTTTGTATTTAAATTGACAGATTATTTAGAGAAGAGTTAACATGGCTGTCAGTGATCTGACATGTTTGCTTTCTATTTGTTTTATAATTTATGTCTCTTTGTGAAGTTCTGGTGGCCTAGTGGTAAGAAGCTGCACTGCAATCCTGAAGACATGTGGTTCAAATCCACTGGCTTCTCCTTGGGAGAAAGACAATCTCCTGTCCTGTGATTCTGCAGTCTCTCCCGAAGTGTGGAACCTGCCCGTTTAGCCTTTTTTGCAGGTCCACCTTGTGACCACTCGCTCCCTGCCGAGCCTACTGGGGAGGACAGCCTGGGGAGGACAGCTCTGCCGCTGGTGAGGGTTCCTGACCAGGCAGCCCTGGTGAGGAGCAAGGGGCCAGGGGATGACGGCTCCCACAGGCTGGGGTGGAGGTCCACCTTGATCTCTAATACACATGATTTAACCCCAAAGACACCCTTCAAGAGAGGGCCGGGCAAGAAGAAGAGAAGGCAGTATTCTCGCAGCAGAGAGGCCAGTGCTGGGAAGCAAACACCGGCCTCGCCCTCACAGAGCTTCCCCGGAAGTCCAGGGGTGTGACTCACAGGAGACAGTAAGAAAACACTGCCAAGCAGCAGGTAAATACAAGGTGAACTGTGTGAAGCAGGCTGTGTCTCCCGGGTTCAGAGGGAGCCTGACGCATGAGACAGGCCACTGGGGGCGCCCAGGCTGGGCCTTAGCAGAGGCAGGTCTGATCACCAAAGGCCTTGGGAGCCCCCGGCTGCACAGGGACCCAGGGCTGGCCTGGTGCTGACAGGCACAGCGAACGGTGCCAAGGCACTGCTGCCAACTCCGTGCGGGCTAAGCTTACTCACAACGGTCCCGGGTTAAGGAGCAGTGTTGTTGTTGTCGTTGTGTACCATCAAGTGGGAATCACAGTGGACCCTCCAGGTTTGCTGAGGCAGTTCATTGTCTATGAGGAGCCCGCCCCTTTCTCCCGGGGGGGCAGATGGTGGGTTTGAACAGTGTGCCTTCGGGATTGCAGCGCAGCTTCTTGCCACGAGGCCTCCAGAGTGGAGGTGCCAATAGAAAGGGGCAACTTCCTCTTCCTCCTCTTCCCTTTAAAGCGGCTGACAGGGATGGTCATACAACACGGAGAATACAATGAATGACACTCAGACACACGGACATGGTTCACATGGCAAATGTTTTGTTATGTATAATTTACGATAAAAAAAATCTGTAAGTTTTTTAAAAGTCACCACGTTTTCATGTAAATATATTGCACATCAAGCTTTTTTTGCAAACCAAGCGACCCCTCCAGCACATTGGTTTCCTGTGTCTGCTCGATGCATCTGTGCAGTTACATCACCAGTGATGTGTGATCAACACATGGTCATTGAGACACTCCAACGGGGAAGGTCCGACGAGGTGAGGGGAAAGCCAGAGGGAAGAGAGATGGGGCCACCAGGGCCAAGGCCTGATCTCAGCCCTACGTGAAACGCGCAGAAACCCAGAAGGGCTCCAGTGCTTCCTCAGAGTCCACTTTCCAGCCCGGCACTGGACTGACTGGACAGGGACCTGGAAGCCAGCAGGTGACGAGGAATGCGGACCTGCCACGCGGGGTAACCAGGACACTCAACAGTGTCTCTACACAGGAGGCGGCTGCGAAGGCTCTGCAGGGCCAGCACTTCAGGTCGTGCAAGCAAATCCTCTCCTCCTCACCGCTCTTCAGGCCTCCTGTCCATGCCGATTTCACTGCCCCATCTGCGGAAGGCCCATTAGACAAACCTCATTTTCCATTTCAGTGACCCAGATGGACTTAGAAGTCTTCAGAGGTCCAGGCTGGCACTGCCTTCATTCTACTTACTTGTGATTTCAGGGATAACGTTCCATCAGTCCTGATGGGAACAGGGCCCAAACAAAGCTGTGCACAAGAAGAAATGAGTTGTGGCTGAGCAGAACTACTGGGGCTCACAGCGCTGAAGGACTCGGGAGCAGACATCTCTAATTCAGGCAGGGTCAAATGTGGACACGCTGAGGCTCACAGAGCTGAAGGACTTGTGCTCAGATATCGCCAATGCAGGTCGGTCAAACAGGAAATACTGGGGCCCACAGTGCTGAAGTACTCATGCTCAGTCATCGCCAATGTTGTTGTTAGGTGCCATCAAATCACCTATAACTTACAACCCGATATACAAGAGCTTTTGAAGCCTGCCTTGTTCTGAGCCAGTCTCCTGACTCTGATACACCTGCCCCCATCCCCTTAGTTACTGTATCTCATCCTCCTCTTCCCCGCTGTTCCTCCACCCTTTCAAGCATGATGTCCTTCTCTAAGGATAACTCCCTTCCAGCCACATGCCCAAAGTATGTGACATGAAGTTTAAAAATCCTAGTCTCCAAAGAGAAACTTGGCTTTACTCTCTCCTATTTGTTTTCTTGGCAGCTTGGTATGTTCAAGACTTTTTTCCAGCACCATAACTCAAAGCCATCAATTTTTCTTCTGTCATCCTTAGTCACTGTCCAGCTTTTTGACGCACAGCAAGTTATTGTGTGGAGACCATGGCCTGGATCAGGAGCACCTCAGTCTCTAGACTGACATCATTACTTCTCAGTACTCTGAAGAGGTCCCTGACCGCAGTTTTACATAATACAATTTGTCTTTTGATTTCCTGACTGCTGGTGCCAAGAGTGTTGATTGTGGAGCTGAGCAAGTTATAACTGTTAACAACCTCAATCTCTTCTCCATCCATCATGGGGCTGCCAGTTGGTCCAGTGGTGAGAATCTTTGTCTTCTCGATGTTGAATTTCAAGCCATAAATACTCTCCAGGGTCAAAACACTGAAATACAAGAGACTGGGAGACACAACACTCACAGGAGACCCGAACCACCTTCTAGGGACTGTCCTCTGGTCCCTCTGAAGCTACATCCCCCAAATCCATCTGAGACAAACCAGAGTGGCGGGGTTCACAAGGCTGGGGCGTCGCTAACACTTTGCTCTCAGAGGCCTCCAACTTTGCAGACACCCTCACGAAGAGTTTTCCTTTCATTGGAGAAAAGGAAATTCAAAGGAAGTAATCAATAGTCAAGTAAACATTTTTAAAGCACATGTTCATGGCTCCATAAAGCTTGTGTCCATTTTAGTTTGATGAACATTTGGTACATTTCTGTGACACACATGAGGGACTGAGAAGGGATTCCCCACTGATGAGGATAAATGATGGGTGTAGAGGTCTGCCGCTCCCTAAAAGCAATCCCTGGCTCCCCACCTGAGAGTCTGAAGGAGCTGTGGAGGAGGGGTACAGCATCAGCATTTTCAAGAAGCTCCCCAAGGGATGGCATGTACAGCTACAGTTGGGCTCAGAACTTCCTGTGGCCACATGGACACTCTGAATCAAAGAGAGATGAAGGTTTTAGGTGTTGGGAATCGAGGGTGGGTTTCCAGCCAGAAAGGAAGGACGGTGATGGTTATAGTGCTGAGGGCGCCTTTGGACTGTGCTGTACACAGCACACTGGGATTTAGAAACACAGGAGCCTGGGAAGAGGCCACGTCGATGGTCCACCGTCTGAGGAAAACAGGCCTCCCCTAAGAGGCGGCCTTGGGAATGGGCGGAAGGGGGTGCACGCCGTGGAAAGGATGGCTCAGCAGTTTCAGGGCTGTCTGTGGCCGGGGTAACAGCCCTGCACTTCCAGAGACCTGCTGGAAAGAGGGAAATGAGCAGGGAAGTGTTCGTCTCTGTCGTAAGCCACATGGTCCACATCCTGACCTAAACAGTAACTGTGGAAGAAAGGACTGACTGTAGCGTGGGTTGTTGTTGTTGTTATGTGCCATCGAGTCGTTTCCGACTCATAGCGACCCTATGCACAACAGCTCTAAACCCTGCTCTATCCTGCGCCAACCGCACCGCCTCTGACACACCCATCCCGATTACCCCAGTCACCGAATCAATCCATCTCATAGAGGGTCTTCCCCTCCCGCGCTGTCCCTCCACCCTCCCAAGCATGATGTCCCTCTCCAAGGACCCGTCCCTCCTGGCAACATGTCCAAAGTATGTCAGACGAAGCCCCAGAATCCTTGCCTCCAAGGAGCAGCTTGGTTTAATCCTCTCCAAGATGGATCTGTTTGTTTTCCTGGCAGTCCATGGTACATTCAGTACCCTTCTCCAGCACCACAGCTCAAAAGCATCCACTCTCCTTCTGTCCTCCCTAGTCATTGTCCAACTCTCTGATGCATAACAAGCGATTGCAAATACCATGACCTGTATCAGGCGCACCTTAGTCTCCAGAGAGACACTGTTGCTCCTGAGTACGTTTGAGAGGTCCCTAACGGCAGACTTTCCCATCGCGATATGCTTTTTGATTTCCTGACTGCTGGTACCAAGAGTGTTAACTGTGGAGCCGAGCAAAGTGAAGCTGTGAACACTCTCAATCTCTTCATCATCCATCCTGACGCTGCCAATTGGTCCAGTGGCGAGAATCTTTGTCTTCTTGACGCTGAGCCTCAGTCCATACTGAAGGCTGCAGTCCTTGACCCTTCGCAGCAAGTGCATGAGGTCCTCCTCAGTTTCAGCAAGCAAGGTTGTGTCATCTGCATAACGGAGATTGATAGATCTTCCACCAATCCTGATGCCACAATTCTCCTCATAGAGCCCAGCCTCTCGGATAATCTGCTCTGCATACATGTTGAAAAGGTATGGAGACAGGATGCATCCCTGGCGTACACCCTTCCCTATTTTGAACCATGTAGTGTTGCCCTGCTCTGTTCTGATGACTGCCTCTTGGTCCAAGTATAGGTTTCGTATCAAGTAAAAAAGTCACTCATCGCTGTGGAGTCAGATCAACTCACAGCTGACCCTCCACAGGGTTTTCAAAAGCTGTAAATTGCATGGGAGGAAAATGCCCATCTTTCCCCCTCAGAGCAGCTGGTGGATTTGAACCATCTACCCTGACTGCTGAGTGAGGAGGATTTGAAATGCTTGCTGTAGAAAAGATCAAAGACGACAGCCTACAAGATAGATCACATCTCAACATCAAAGACAAATATTCTCAACAGCAGACGGATAAACATGATGGTAGATGGGAAAAAAGATTGCAGTGGTCACTGACTTCATCTTACCAGGATCCACAGGGATGTACTGCACTGGGAAAATGTGCAGTCAGGGACCCTGCCGTTTGAGACTAAAGTGCACCTGATTCAGGCCACGGTCTCATCGATATCACTTGCTGTGCATATGAAACCTGGACAATGAGTAAGGATGGCAAATGAAACCAAGAGTTGAAGTCTTTGAACAGTGGAGTTGGAGAAGGGTACTTACATGGACTGCCAAAAGAACAAACAGGTGTTAAGAGGAAGTGCAGCCAGAATGCTTCTTGGAGGCAAGGATGGTGAAACTTGATTTCTCATTCATAGGACATACTGCTAGGAGAGGCGAATTCCTTGGAAAGGGTCATCGCGCTTGGAAAGGTGGGGGAGGGTCAATGAATGACAGGAAGACCCTCAGTGAGATGGACTGACAGGGTGACTGTAACAGTGGGCTCAAGGTGTCAGAGACGGTGAGGATGGCGCAGGACAGGGCAGGGGTCAGGCCTGTTGTTCACAGCGTCACCACGTACTTGACTCGGCAGCTCCTAACAACAGCAACACACAATTTTGGACTGACAGTGCAATGCTTTACCCACCAGGCCACCTGAGGTCCCTTGGGAGCTAAGAATTTCAGAAAAGAAAAAGAATACAGGACAGCTGGAGCCTTTACGGGGGAATGTGCAAAGATCACTCAAACGTAAGCAGCAAGATCAAACAGAGTCAAGAGACACAATTTTAAAACAAAGCCAGACTTCACATACTCAGAGATCTTTGGCACCTCCTCTCAATTCTAAGTCCTACCTGGTACAGGACTTTCTTCCCTTCCCCACAAGCATCCCAAACAGCACTGCCGTTTCTCAGCTCGGCTCACAGAAAGGAAGGCGTAGACTCAGTGGCAGCTACAAACACCTTACTGGGGGGAGTCCACGTCAGAAATGAAAAGTCAACAAGAGAAAATGAAGCAGGGTGGCTGCGGCATGTTCTCATTTATTTGGAGTGTAACTTGGCACTCCAGATAAAATCTAATTATCCTGAGCTGAAAGCTTTCAGGGTGTAAGGGAGAAGGGGATGGGATGACCCACTTGAGACGGCACCAGAAGAACAGAGATGACCTCACACCCTGGAAGGTGGCCACAGGCAGAGAAAAAACACTGAATAATTAAAAGGGAGCGGGGATACACCTTGACCGCCAGCGTGGCTCATGCTGCCCACTTCTCCCCCAGCTCAGCCCAGCCGACCAGGCCTTGGATTTAACCCGCTTACTCAATGCTCGAGTCAACTCATCACTTTCAAGGAGACACAGAAAAATAAGTTAATTGTTATTTTTATTGTAGAGGAAAAAAAATATCCTAAAGTATCTGTTAAATAACAATTCTTAACAAAATAGCTCTCAGCATCTGCTGGCCTCACGTGGGGTCAGATAGAGCGAGTGGTCACGTGCTGAGCCCACAAACGTCCCCACAAACCACAGGGAACCCCAAAACCTCCGACATGGCTTCCGAAATTCTGCATAGTTGCCCTTATTTGATCCAAAGGTGAACAGTATCCAAGCTGGCAGAGAAATTAGGACAGCTAAAAAGAAAAAGGTTATCCACTGGTGGCTTCAGAACAAAGGGCAGGCGGGAATTCACTGTAACGTCCTTTCAACTTTTCTTAGTGTTTGAAATTTGAGTTACAGGCAGACTGAAAAAGCTGCTTGCATGTAGTTCATGCTTTCCCCCAGATCTGCCTAAAAAATACTCTGGATTTTTTTGTTGTTTTTCAAATCAGAAATAGAAAATCAGTTCTTCCCAAGTGATGTCTGATTTCTGTTCTGTCTGAAAAAGGCCTCAAGGCAATCTTAAACCACAGGGCACAGTACACTGATGCGGTTAACAGTTCCTGGGAGATGTCCGGTTCAAAAGCTCATCGCAGGTCCGTGATGGTCACTGGTCTGTCCACAACCGTCACGTGGCTGCAGCTCTGTGACGGGGGAAAAGGAAGACAGGTGAAGCCCTGGGGAAATTCTGGAAGGTTATTTAAAACCGTCCTCATTTAGAGCAGTCACTGTGGGAACGGGGACCCACGCCGGGAGCCAGACTCTCGAGAGGCAGCAACTGTTAGGGGACGTGCCCCAGGCTCTCAGTGGTCCCTCATGCAGACTGATCACATCCAGGACTACTCGAGAGATATCCGTAAAACTCAGTCACCCAGAACGGACGAGCTCTGAGCTTAGTCACTACACAGAGAATGGAGGCACCTGCCCTCACACAGGGTGGCTGACTCCACGCCTACACGGGCGCCTTGTCAACGGGAGCCTGGGCACCACCATCCCACACTTCCTTCTAACTGGGCAGCTTCTGTCTCCACGTCCCGGTACAGGACTTCATGACCCCCCAAAGCCAAACCACCCATTTTATGACACACTAGTCAGAAAGCTCTTGCTCACATCCTGCCGATCACTGCCACTCTGCAGGGACTCGCGCTGCCTTTGGAATCATGTAAAGGACACTTGGTGCCTTTTTACACCTGCAGTCAGCACTCAGGGCCCCTGCTGGGGCTCCTCTCCTACACATCCCCTCTATCCCAGCTCCTCTTTGGAGACAAGGTTGCATGCTGGCCACTTGGTCCTGAACTTGGAATGTTAACATGAAGGCCTGAACAGTCTGGAGGAGAGGAAGCCCAGCCCCTCCGCAGTCATGGTACATGTGAGACACAGGTTCTAGGCACTAACGCTTCTTGTTCACAGAGCACAGCTCACACACTGAGACAACTTCCCAGGAAGGGCCCCTCTGACCTCACCGCACTGCTGGAATCAAACAAGCTTCCCCTGTCTCTCTTTATTCTGGAGGTAAAGGGAGCCACTGTGAAGTGCGGGATTCGGTGGTGCATTCACAACACCACGCGGCCACCACCCCGTCACTGCCCATCCTCACCACCCCAGCCCCCGGGGAGCACTAGTCTGCTCCCAGGAACTCACTTTCCGGGGTGCTGGGTTTACATGGTGATGTAACTTGGTGTGTCTGCCGTCTTTCACTTAGTGTGATGGCGCCGGGACATACACACAGCAGCACTTGTCGGCCCCTCACTGCGTTCTACGGCTGAACTTGACTCATCTGAAGGAGCTCTGTCTTTGACATCTGAATGTCATTCTCAACTCCAAGCCCGGCAGCTGATACAGAAACTAACGTTTCAGAAACCAGGCTGTGTGCGAGGCAGTCTCTGTACATTGTTTAAAGCTGCTATGACCGTGACCCTCGCTTCCTGGATGAACTAAGGAGGTTGAGCAAAGGTTTCCAGCCTTACGTGACTGGGCTAACCCTGGGCCCCTCCCAGCCCACACCACTCCCCCACGTGTGCCTTTGTCTGGGGGTTCTGGGAAGGGGTGTGACACGGCTCATCCAGGTGGAGGGTGAGACTTCTCATCAGGCCCAGTGGTCTCCCTGCTGCCCTGCTCGAAGCAGCCTCCACAGAGACACTTACACAGAACAGAGGCGGATCCTTGCTGTGGGGATGGAATCCTTTCTGGCGACAGGAAGAAATCTCCTCCAGTCCATGGTCAGTTAGTTTAAAGAAGCCGGTTCTGAAACAAGAACACAGAGGCCCAAGTCAAGCAAAGATCTCTCTCAAACACACCCACCCCTGCCTGGGACACCGGCCTCTGTCCACAATGGTGCAAACCTCAGACACTCTTCCACGCTGGTCACTTTCCTCTGAACTCAGAATGACTAACATGGAGGGAGTGTGGCCAGCAAGACACAAGGCAAGGGCCCTCTCGTTCTCTTTGAGGGCAGCAGTAACCCATCATTGTAACAGGGGGTTCTAGCATCAAGAAGCCGTTTCTAAAATGAGGGATGACTGCCTGACAGGTGCAGGATGTTGACAAGTTCCTTCTCTGGGGACTCATCCCTGCCCTCTTCTAGTTCTGGGAGAATTCAGAGCAAAGGACACATTGTGAAATGACAAAAAAGGCAGGCCCTAAAAGGATCAATTTTCTAACCCATCACTCTCCTGAAATTCCTATTACTTCAAGCATTTCAAAATTCTTCTGGAGTTTTTCTTAGAAAATCCTAACACGGGATGGTGCTAGGGTATCTTGTAGAACAAGAGCAGTAGGCTTCCTGGATATGGGCCCTTTAGAAAAGCAAGTTAGCCCCGCAATCTACATCTCTTCTAGCCAACAAAGAGGTGCGGGCCCTGTTAGCTCAGGCGTGGAGACCCCTCTGACCTTCCCCACACCCCCTGTCCCGTCCACCCCAGACCCCGTGGACTCACTCCTGGAACTTGGGGGAGCAGACGATGGCTATGGACTCAGGCAGCATCATCTGATAGGAGCAGTGAGTGTGCAGGTCAACGCTGGACAGGAAGGCGGTCTGTGTGGGGTGAGTCTGAGAACAGAGATACCAAGTCAGAGAGCCCCTCGTGGGGGACACAGTCAAGCACCCCTCAACTGCTGGCCATGATCTCCTCAAGTACAAAGCCATTCATCGGTTCTCAGTCCTGAGGGGTAAGTCAGGGGTTCATAACTAGTAATAAACCCTCCTCCCAAACCTTGAGTGAGGATCCTTTAACACAAGTAGATTAAGATACATACTTTCTTTCTTTTTTTTTTTTTAAAAAGACACAAACTTTCTAATTGGCTGGAAAGATGGTCACTCCAGTTTCTAAGCCTACATTGTGTCCTTACTGCTTAAGGGCAGGTCTAGATCTCAACCTTACTGAAGGCAGTATCATTGAAACTGAGTTCCCTCAATGTCTCCAAGCATCTTATTTTTTAAAAAAAAAATCTCTATATATCTTCATCTCTCTCCCTTCAATCTTGTAGAAAAATTAGTTTCTCTCACCTATGAAGATGATGAAAGAGACAATGAATAAGGAAGACTGAAGAAGAATGAAGTCTTTGAATTACAGTGTTGTAGAATATCGAATATTCTATGGACTGTCAAAAGAACAAGCAAATCTGTCCTATAGGAAGTCCAACCAGGGTTGGAAGCAAGGATGGCCTAACTTCATCTCACGTTCTTTGGGGATGCTGGGAGGAGGGGTTGGTCCTCAAGATGCTGGGAAAGGTGGGGAGTCAGAAATGGAGAGGAAGCCCTATAACGAGATGGACTAATACAGGGACAGTGGCCTTGACCATGGCAGAGATGGGCAGCATGGTGCAGGACAGGGCAGGGTTTGGTCTGTTAGTCGGAAGGTCACTGTGAGTCACAATCAGCTCGGCAGTGTCTAACAACAACGGGAACATGAACCCTCCATCTGGACTTTACTTTTAACGCTTTCTTCTCTCTACATTAGCTCGTCTTTCCTTTCCTCTTATATCCATCAGCTCCCTCAGCATAAAAAAGCAGTTCAAACAAGTGCACTTAACATGAAGGAACATTAAAAACGTGTGAAAGCAAGACAGAAAAGAGTGCATATGTAACTCCATATATAAAATCCCACACCAGGCAAAACTATAGAGTTTGCTTGCATAAAGTTGGCACACCTGTGTGGACAATGTCCACATACTTTGGACGCCAATGTCTCGCCTGTCAGACGCACCATTCACACTCACAGGAGAAGCAGGGCTTTATGAGAACCTGTGTGAGAGCTGGTGGCCAAGTGGTAAAAAGCTGTGCTGTATCTCAAAGGCTCATAGTCTGAATGCATCAGCTGCCCTGTGAGAGGTCGGGCAGTCTCCGCCAGTGTGATTCACAGGCTCTGAAAACCCACTGGAGGGTCAGCTGTGAGTCAGTTCAGACTTAATGGCACAAACAACAACAACAACGTGTTTTTCTTTTCAAAATTCCCAGAAGTCAGTGATGGGGCCAGCAGTCAGGCATGCTGGCTTGGGACTGAGGCAAAGGGAGGAAGAGAATCGGATGCCGCATGCTTGGCTCCGAGGGAGGCCGGCACATGCACACCCAGAGAAGAGGGCCCCACACGGCTTACGTGAATCCAGCCCAGCGTGATGAGGCCCTGCTGGTCCTGGATCAGGAAGAGCTCTTCTTCATTCTCTGTGTTGCAGTAATCAGACCCAGCGCTCTGCTTCGGGATGAGAACGTGGGTGATGGTAAACTCGTTCCGCATCTGCCAGAGGATAAAGCAGCTAATCGTCACCCCGAGGCACTCACGTGACCCCGGCGCGGCACAGCCATGGCAGTGAACCATATACCCACCCAGCACGCAGCCCTTCCTCATGTCCCCCGGGCCGGGCTCAGCAGTGCCTGGGATGCTGCGCACGAGGCAGCGGCTGAGAGCCTCCCACCCCCCGATGCCCACACTGCATCTGACTCCACTGCCCCGCCGTGGCTCTGACTGCAGCTGGAGGGGTCTGCTCGAGGGAGGCCCGCTGCAAGCCTGAGCGTCGCACCACTTCTTGCTCCTGCTCCCACGCGGAGCCGTTTTCCTGTCCCTGTCTTCTTCTATGCCCTTATCAGTTTCCAAGGCTCTATGTCTACCCACCTCACGTTCTCATCACTGAGGACTGAGCTCTGTAACAATATCAGACCTGCTGACACGGAGGTGCTTCCAGCCCGCAGTGACCCTGCAGGGCCCCGCAGGGCTGCCACGGCCGTCATCTTTACAGAAGCAGCTTGTGCCGTCTTGCTCCCATGGAGCAGCTGGAGGTTCAACCCCAACCTCTCAGTCGGCGGTCAAGAGCTTAACCACTGCACTCCCAGGACTTCTGAATCAGCCCACATGTTCTCTCGATTCCTAGAGCTCATCAAGCTGTGCCCCGTGTGGTGAGTGTCTCCCATCTCTCCCAGGTCCTACTATAAGCACCAACACTACCACGGATGACAGATGTTGCTGTGCGCCCTCCAGCCACAGCCGACCCGGAGCTGACCCTCCAGTGAGTTTTCAGAAGCAGCTAAAGGACGGGAGGACATTGTCCGTCCTCCTCTCCCGGAGCAGCTGGTGCACCTGAGTCAGGCACGTTTGGGGTGACGGCCCAATGGCTTAGCACGAAGCCACCAGGGCTCCCCCCACTGTGTAGGAGGTGTGCTCAAAACCAACAGCGATGCTGCCAGAATGTGTCGACCGAGTGTACAGTCAGGCATTGCTCACGACTGGCACTGGAATGAGGAGCTCTGGTGGTGCAGAGCGGAATGCACCAGGTCTATGGCCAATGGTCAGGTGACCAGCCCCTCTGGGGGGGAGAAACGGGCAGCAACGCCCAAAACAGTCATGGGCCCTGATCTGGTCAGCTAGGGGGCGGCAGCACACAGAACTCTGGGACTGGGCAACCCTCCCGAGTCAAGGGTGGTCGAGGGACAGGGAGTCAGTTTTTACCAGTTTACCACAGAGGATCCCACATGTCTCCACTCCCCGGGCGGTGTTGGCACTGGCTAACTGGAGGAACTGCGGGCAGAGTCGGGCGGGCACCATCACATGGCGCAGGCCGTCAATTGTGGGAGCTGTAAGAGAAAGGGGGTGCCTGAGAGCGCCTGGCAGGCCTCCCACTGACCGCAGGCCAGCGACAGCACTCAGTCCCCAGGGACCCCCCAGTGCAGGCACTGAGCCCTGAGCAGGGAGGTGGCCTCGGGGCACAGCCAAGCAGACAGGGGGCAGGCTTCTCTCACAACTCTCAGCACAGTGGGTGAGAGTCCATGTCTGCAAGCAAACAGGCTTTAATCACCCCAGTTAACTACGACCTTAAAAAAGCCCCCACGATACTCAGGAATCCTCGGTCAGACTGAAAAGAGAAGAAGCCTAGAGCACGTCTTTCAAAGAAAGCGTCAGAGTGGACTTCTGACAGCAGAGAAGGCTGTGAGCAGTCCCGTCCTTCTGAACTCAGGCACTTAGAAGAAAGTGAAGATGCCGAGGAGACAAAGAACAAAAAGACATAGTCTGGTCTATAAAAAGGTGGTGAAAACAGAGCAGTGTGCACAGCTGGCTGGAGAATTCCAAGGGTGGCCCCTGTGCTGAGCAGCACAGAGAAGGCTGAGAGCCAGCAGGCCACAGTGCCCTCCAGCCACGCTCCAGGTCCTGCACGCAGGCCAGTAAGTCCTCAACTCAGCGACCGTGACTGACAACACACCAAGCAGGACCTGTGCTCAGCCTGCAGGTGTTGGAGACTCACACCTTCACGCACGGACGTAAAAACAGGTGAAAGTCTGCAATACCAACTGAATGACATGAATAGCATTAGGGATAAAGAGCTCTGGGAGTTAAGTACAGAATCTACCTGAGGGAGGAAAGGAGACTGAGAAAAACGTTAAAAGCAACAGAGAGGAGAGATTCTAGCACAGGCGAAGCTCCGTGACAGACCATCTGGGAAACGCTGTGGAGCACAAAGGTCCAACCTGACCAGGGCAGGTGGCACAGGGGTGGGAGTAACAGCTGGGGGACCCTATCAGGGACGACGTGGAGAAGAGCCCGAGAGCGCCACCTCAGAGTCTACCTTCCTCTCCTGTCCTACCTTCTTCTCTGCCCTGAAACTGTACTTTGACATACATCTTCTGAAGGCCGAACTCCACAAATGGTCATCAGACAATAGGTTCCTACTGCTTCCCCCATTATTATTCAAATATCAAGGTACCCTCAGACCACCAATCCCTGGGGAGAGGGCGAGAGATTCTCAGTGGCTTTTGGGGCTGGGCTGAGCCATCACCGGCCACACACAGTGCTTCCCTTGAACAAATTCTCAGCTGTCTCTTTAACGGTCTTATGCAAAGTTGTCCTACGAATGTCCAAGTCTGCTCGAATGTCCAAGTCTGCTCGTAGTGGTTTCTAATGGACTTTGCATGTCAAACCTCCACCCAACTCTTAGGACTTAAAGATCTAGTGGAGATGTTAAACAACACTTGAGAAAACTGCCTGGACTTCACGTGAATTACACAGCTTAAGTTAAGGCTACTTTGCCCATTGTTTCTGTGCTGTAACATGGTCAGTGGGACAGGGCACACTACCATACAACGTTATCAAGGGAGTTCTGGTGCCCACAGCTGAATACTGGACTCCGGGAGGGAGTCTTGGGCTGAATCTCCCAGGATGAGGCTGTGTGGCTGCCATGGAGACAGAAGGACACCCACACGTGGACTTACTACTTTCCGAGCTGGTCAGCGCCCCAGGCTTCAAGGACCTGTCCACCAGCGGTGGCTTAGCTGGCCTCACGATTGAGTTACAGTCTGAAGGCTGTGTGGCTGAGGCAGGTGTGGTGGGGAACACGTCTACGGAGGGTCTCTCCAAGTCAGGCACCAGGGGACCGCCGGGGCCCGGGTCCACCTTCCCAAACTCCTGTACTATCTTCAGGCGCTCTTTTTCGAGCTCCTGGTTGCGGATCATCTCCTCGAAGGCGTGGAACTGCTCCTGCTCCAGCTGCTGCTGCTTCTGCTGCGCGACCCTCTGCCTCTCCTTCTCCAGCTCCTGCTTGACGGCCATGCTCTGCGCAAACTCCTCCGCTGCCCTCCTCTACAAAGAGAAAAGCACCAGGCGACGCTGACTGAGCTGCTCCGGAGAACCAGGCTTTTCCGCAGACTGAGGATCAGAGTGTCCGGCTACTCTGGGCTAATGGGTCAGTACAGAATCCACTCCCGCTCAGTGTGTCCACCCTCAGAGCACACACCGCCACCCCTCTAGACTCAGTATACCAACTCTTCAGTCACGGACAGTCAGAGTCCCAGGCTGCCGGGTCCCCTTCTCCAAGGACGATCAGCAATCAACACCTTCTGCACAGTCTACGGACTCTATCGTCTGTGCTCCAGGCCTGTGTCATATGCAGCCTCATCTGGTAACTGTGCCATGCACACATTCTGTATTCCAAATAAGGCTCTAAGACAAGACTAACTCCACGTCTACAAACCCTGGGGGTCTCCACTGAATTTTAACCCCAGATGAAGCCTCTGGGTTTTTCTGGTCATCGGTTCACTACAGAGGGAGGTTTGAAAAGAAAAAAGAAATTGCAACCAGCACGCCCTTCACTAGGCTTTCACTTCCTCAGGACCTAAAATATACGCCTCACTGCTCCTTCCTGTTGACAGTCAACCAGCGCCAGGGCAGGGCCCAGAAGGCCGCTCAAACAGGCATGTGAGCACTTCCAGGACACAAGTCCACGGACAGCATTCTCGGTGCTTCAACACATGGTTTAACTCGAACTCTTCCCCAAGGAGATAATTTTAAAACAGTTCAACAGGGGTAAATTATTATGTGTAACTTCAAGTACAACCAAACGTGACGCAAACACTAAAAGTCTCTCATCTAAAACCCGTGTTTGAGGAAGCCACTTCTGTTGCTCTTAGCATCTTCCTTGAGGTACAACAGAGGCACAGAAGACTGACTGTTTCCCAAAGCACCTTCTCAGGCAAACAGGTTAAACCAGGGCTCCAGTCCTCAGCCTGAACACCCGTGCTCACTAAGGTTCTGCCAGCCTTCTGGGTAAGGAAGTGTGCTGCCAACCCAAAGGCAAGTGGGATGAATCCACCAGCTGCTCCTTAGGGGAAGAAAGACGGGGAGTCTACTTCCACGTGGCTTATGGCCTCGGAAAACCCACTGGAAGGTTCGCTATGAGTCGGTTCTGACCTGACAGCAATGAACTCATATAAAGATATCACAGATACATAAACACTGCTGGCATTTAAAAAGAGCAAGGGGAAGGAGCAGGATCTGCTGAAATATTAAAATCACAGGGTATAGCCTAAGAGAACACAACGGTTTCTTTTTCTTTGCAGGCACACACTGACCTTTTCTTCATTATATTCTGCATATTCTTTGGTGTACCGCTTTAATAACTCTGCCTTCAACTCTTCTGCTTTGGGGAACGCGATCTCCTTTAATTTCTGAGATAGAAAACAAAATACTGAGGATGAGAATAACAGAGGCCTGTCAAGTAGAGAAGAGAACTTAAGTCAAGGCAGGCAGTGTTGATGATGTGACGACATTTACAGACGTGACTTCACGGGCCCTCCACGGTGCCAGGCGGCTGCGGCCTCGCTCACTGCTCTGGTGGGATGCCCAGAGGCACGTGAGATGCCCGACTGCAGACGGGAAGGCTCTTACCGTGGCTTTAGTCTGCACGGCTTTCAAATGTGCAGGCGGGCAACAGGAAGAGGAAGACTCACCTTTACTGTGTCTTTCTTCTCAGGAATGACAGCGGATTTGTAATCTCGATGTTTGGGTAGTTTCTCAATAAAGAGCCTAAGAGAACAGAGTGGAATGATTCCGAGGAAAGAAGATGTTCCAAAGCCCCTGAAGCCGAGACAAGTCCCTTCTGCTGCAGCCTCTGCAGAAAGAGCCTCCAGAGACACGGGGAGGGACAGCAGGCCCCTGGACAGGCCGTGCTCCCGTCCCGCGGTGCTCCCGCCCCGCTGTGCTTCAGTCCCACCGTCACCTCCTATCAAGAAGAGCAGGCGCTCCTCTCACCTTTCAGATCAGGTGTCAAGTGTGCCCTGGACGCCTCAAAAAAAAAAAGGAGGGGGTTGGGCAGAGAGCACGCATATCCTGTACTCAAACGTTGTGAGCATGGAGTCAGAACTGACCCACAGCTGAGCCTCCAGTGGGTTTTCAGAGGCAGTTAATCCCGCGGGAGGAGACTGCCCATCGTCTGCAGAGCAGCTGGTGGATCTGAACCGTGCGCTTTGGCATAGGCAGCACGACTCCTGACCACTAAGCCACCAGAACTCCCTCGTACTCAGATATGTGTCTCCAAAGAGAGACCGTGAACTCGGGACAGCAGTGTTTTCAAAGGCAAGGGCGCTGTCACAGAGCCTTCTTCTGGGCAGTCGGGCGGTGCTGGCCAGGAGGCTAGCCCTGTACCAGGCTCTATTCGGATCCACTGTTGAAACAAGAGAAACGCACACGTGGTGAAGTCTGTGTTTACAGAGCCTGGTGCAGGGAAGCGCCCCTTCTCAGCATCATCCCTCTCAAACACTTGTTTTGGGCTGCAGCCTCTGTAACAAGTCTACGCTCTTCAGGGCCATTGCTAAGAGACTCATTACTTCACTGTCTATAGCACAAACAAGAGCAGGGAGAGGGGAGAGAGAGAGAGAGAGTGTGTGTGTGTGAGTGAGTGTGTGAGAGAGAGAGAGACACACACACACACAAGGGTAGAAGTGAAAACTTTTTATCTTTTTATATTATTTCCAGTTTGAATCATGCCATAAAATCCAGTTTATAAAATTCCCACACTTAACACAGGGATCCTTCCCTAGTTTCAGCAACTGTTGTCAGCTTTCTGAATGAGCAAAAGAGTCGTTTGAAAACAGAGCAGGCCACATAAGTCATGATCCACGTGGAGGGGACAGAGCTTGCAGCTGGGAGGACAGGCCCTGCAGTGGAGTGTCCCCATATTGGCCTGGAGTCTTCACTTTGTCAACCACTCTCTGTGTGACCTCAGCGAGTAACTGAACTTCACTATCCCTCAGTTTCCTTACACAAATACAAACTAATACCACCTGACTGGGTGTCTATGTGGCTTAAAGAGATAACAGGAAGAGAGTGATGAGTACAGTGGCTCACACTCGGCTAGCCCCTGCCATGTGATTACAGGATTTTTATAAATAAGCAAACAGAAAAGTAACAAAGGGTAAGGCATGACAGAACCTGGACGTTAGTGAATAACAAGCTACTGATACTGGTCCATCAGATGTCCCAAAGGGCCACAGTGACGTGCCATGTTCGTAACTGGAGAAGCTACAGAGGCAGGGGCACGCAAGAAGTCTCTGGACTTCCTGCACAATTTCAGTAAACTGAAAACGGCAGTAAAAAACCAAGTCTATGGTTTTTTAAAAAAACGTAGGCAAGAATAAGAGATGCGGATGCCAGGATGAGAGAGGTTCCAGCCACAGAAGAGCTGCGGTCCGGACACGTTATTCTCTGGGGTTAGATGTGCGTGCAGCCGAGAGAGGCTGTGCAGCGAGAGGCAAGGACCCGACGCCGACAGCCCGAGAGCCAGTGGGTAAGGAAGGTACCAGCAGAGACAGAGGCATAAAGGGTGATGCACTCAAGACAGACTGACCCACACTCGTGACGCAGGTGTTCAAACTCAGGGGAAAGGCTATCATCATCCATGAGACCCGCAAAGGTCTGAAGGCAGGTCTACCCCGAGGTGTCGGCAAACGGTTATCTTCACGCACTGCTCCTGGGACTGCAAATGGAGAGGACTTGCATCTTGAGGGTGGGGAGAAGAAGGATGGGAGGCCGTTCTTAGCAACTTAAAACATGAATGCATCTCCTTTAAACTCGACAGTTCCACTCCCGGAATGTATCCATCACACAACCGTACAAACACCTGTAAGGCTACTCAGGACAGCATTGCTCAGAACCCAGGAAAAAGTCAAAGATGCAGAAGAAGAGGTATGCCGTCCACCAGCCTTCTAGGACGTACTCAGCGTCATCTGTGGGTCTGGTATTTGTCTAGAGCTAGGGGAAGACCAAATCCTTTCCCCAAGAGAATGTCCAATACACAAGAGCCAGAGAGAGGACAGAAAAACCGAGACAGGCTATAGAGTGAGTGCTAAGAGAAAAGGGGACGAAGAGGGACTTGAGCGGGAAGGGCTGGTGGAGAGGCTGGCTTTTCAGCTGGGGCAGCCTAGGAAGGCGTCATGGGTGAGGCAGCACCCCTGTAAATAAACCTGTGATGTCATGGAGCCGTGAAGATACCTGCACGAAGTCCCAGGCAGAGCGCAGAGCTGGGAAGTGGGGCGAGATGGCTCAACAAGCTGAGATACGTAAAGACATGACTGCTGAGAAGGCCAGTTGCCCGCTAGCCCGCTGCCCGAGTCCAGTCACGCTGCAGGATGAAAAGCACAGCTGGGCAGCCAAGTACACGGGCATAAACATCTTCCTGCCCGTGCAAAGGAAACCCAGCAGCAGTTACCTCTGGTGTGGGAGGGGGTGGTTCTTTTGATTTTCTGTGACCCCTGCTTGACCATTCGAAATTTAAAAAAAAATCACAAACAAGCATCTGTTTTCTGTGAACATAACCAGTTCAAGCAGGTAAGCAGGAACCCCTAACAAACCAGACCATATATTAGGGACTGCTCTCAGTCTTACTAGTTAACCAGCAAGCCATGCGGCATCACAGACAAAGATGCTGCTGGCCGTACACCCCATCCCACAGTCACACAGGTGACAGATGAGAAGGAAAAGGCTCTGGGCCGGGGAGGCTCAGGCAGGCGAGCGCTGCCTGCAGACTCTGCAGCTCCCTCAATACTGTGCACTCCATGACCATAAAAAGCTGTGAGAGGGCCCACGGTCTGGTTTATTGTCTGTGCTCATCCTGAAAATATGTACTGATTTAATATGCTCGAGACTTTCCTCTCCACTGGGGTCTGCAAAAGGCAAGGCATTTCGATAGTCCAGATCACTGAGGGGGAGACACGCCTGAGCTCACTGCGATGCCTGGGCCGCTCCAGGACGGAGGACAAGCGGGGCGCTTCGGGGCCCAGGGGCGGCATCCACACAAAGCCAAGAGCATCAATTCTCACTTGTCGGGCAGGCGGCTGGAAGGAATGCCAAGCAGAGTCGCTGCCGCTGCTGACACTTCACACCAAGTAAAATGAGGCCGGGAACAGGCCAGGGGAGAGCTGCGGGCACCTCTGAGGCCTGTCAGTTCTTCCAAAGAAAACTAAGACGGCGACATTGTTTCAGGCCAGTCAAAGCGAGCCTCAAATACAACAAGTAAGTGCTAACCCCTCAGGTCAAGTTCATCAAACTGAATGGAACACCTTAAACGGGACACCTTCCACAGAACAACTGTTGCTGCTCTTACATTAACATTCATGTCACTCAGAGCAACACACAATCACAGACCAAGACAGGCTTCAGGGGGGAAAAAACCCAAACGTGGCCACTGAAAATCTTATGACCAGGAGGTGAACCCTGTTTAACACAGGCCAGAAAATGAGTCCTGCAGGCGGGGAGGCCCCGGAAGTTAGATGGGGGAAGAGCTGCCTCCTCAAAGCAGCACCTCCTTTGATGATGTGACCATTATGAAGGCGTCTGGCACTTTTACCTGCTGACGTGCCATCACCAAAAATGCGAAGAACAGGTGCACATGCTCATTTCCATGCACTGAGTATGACTGGAAAAACTGGAAGTTCACACAACAGATCATCAAAAGCTCCGATGCTAGTTCACGATGAAGCTGAAGGAAATGAAAACCACGTCCCCAAAGATGTCTACCTGTGTTTCACTTCATACCCAAAGGCGTTGGGTTTTGTGGCTCACAACATGTTATTGATGGGAAGAATTAAGCACTCCAGAATATTTAATAGTGTTCATGCAGATTCTGTACATAAACCACGAAGAGGTTTTTCTAACAGAACGAGGGGACACTGCCTGGTTTAAAATCAGGGAAAGTGTGCACCAGGGTTGTATCCTTTCACTGTACTGACTCAATCTGTATTTTGGAGAAGCTGGACCATCTGAAGAAGATAGTTGTGTTAGTCCTCGAGGAGGACCCTTTAACCATCTACAAAGAATACAACTTTGTTAACAGTCCAAGATGGACATGAAGCACTTACTGGTGCACATGAAGGCCTTCAGTATCAATTACATTGCAGTGTGAAAAACATAAAAATGCTCCCAACTGATCAATAAGCAACATCATGAGACAGGGAGAAGACGTGGCGTTGTCAGGGATTTCATTTTACTTGGGAACAACACCCACAGAAACAACAGTCAGAAACTCAAACGACACACTGCGTTGGGAGACTGCTGCCAGGGACCTCTGTGAAGTGTGAGGAAGTA
>NW_006399761.1:1156389-1179232 GCF_000299155.1 Elephantulus edwardii
CCTGATTCACGCCACGGCATTTTCAATGATCACACAAGCATGCAAAACCTGGACAATGTGTAAGGAAGACTGAAGAAGGATTAACACCTATGAAATGCAGTGCAGCTGAAGAGGACTAAACATAATACCACGGAATGTCCTAAGAATGAAAACATCCATCTTCAAAAAGGCATAATCAGAATATTCTCTAGACGCAAGGATGGTGGGCTTTTACCTTGCATACTATGGACATGTTATCAGGAAGAGCAACCAGTCCCTGGTTAGGACATCATGGTTGTCAAGCCGACAGCCTGAAACAGAAGATGACCTTCCAAAAGACAGACCGACACAGTGCCTGCAGCTGGGCGTCTTACAGAGCAATCACCAGGGGATCCTGCGACACTGGGCACTGGTCCCTGCCTTGCACAGAAGCTCATCAGGACACAGAGCTGCCTGCCTGATGGTGCCCGACAGCAGCAAAGCGCCAGGGTCTTGTGCGCTGCTCTGTACTTCTCCAGTCAGGACAAGCCCAAGTCACATTTTGACACATCAGCAACAAGTGGAAAACTACATCGTGAAAATATCTGGACACTGGTGACAAAATTCACAAATACTAATCTTCCCGTGGTTTGAAGTCTCCATGATGAATGGAAAGAAAGGTCAAACTGTAGCTGCTGTAGGAAGGGGAGGTGGTTCCGTCCTACAATCACCTCTCCTGCAGCAGAAGAAACGCCGCCGGTTTTGACCCCTAACAAGTGCTTCTATGTCTGAGCTCACTGTTCAGCCAGTTCAAAGGAAACCGACTCCCACTTCGGGATTCAGGCTCAGGAAGGCCCTCTCCTGGGTCCCTGAGGTTGTAAATCTTATTGGGAGCCAACAGCCTTTCTATCCTTCAAGGAACACTGGTGGATTTGAACCTCTGATGTTCGGGCCAGCAGTCCAGCAGGTAACTCAATATGCCACCAAGACTTCTTTATAGCCAGGTAGTGAAAAAAAAAAGAGAAACAATAAATTCCCATGGCAGTTCATGGATCCCCCGGACTTCTGTGGTTTTCTAGACCCCAGATTAAAGATCTCGGTACTACATGAATTCAGAACCTTCTAGTGCATGCGTTTATATTTTCAAACAAGACCACACCTCTGAGTTCAGACTGGCATCTCCTCCTGCTTGGCCCCTGTACTGGGGTATCTCACAGGCAGCACAAACTGAAAATGTTAAAAAAGGATACAAATTCCCTTAACAGCTAACTCGTTTTTTATGATATCATCCATCCCTCAGTCAACAGACCACAAGAGGTCTCTTCCCACACGGCCGAATGTTCCAAACCACCAGCAAGTCCTCCAAAATGCCGACCCCTCTGCTTCCTCTCGTCATCTCACTACCTCAAGTCACCTGCGTGTTCCCCCCGCACCCCAGCAACTGTTCTGCCTGCCTTCTCTCAGCCATCCCACACAGCAGCTCAAAATGACATTCTAAAATCAAAGTGATCTTAGGGCACAACTTCCCTTAGAACTTCTCCATAGCTTGCTATTGGGCTCAGGATAAAATGCACCCTCTTCCTGCAGCACCGAAGGCCTTGCAGGATCTGGGCCTGCTTCTCTCTCCACCCCTCTGAGAAGTCATTCCAAACACAAAGGTCTTCTCATTCCCAGAGCATGGTAAGGCCTTCCCTGCCTCCAGGCTTCCGAACGCACCAAGCTGTCCCTGTTTCAGCACTCTGCCTCATGTTCTGGACCAAGTCTAATCCTTCAAGCCTCTGCTTAAATAAACCTCCTCGGACAGGCTTTTTCCTTCACCTTCTTTAGCTCAATAGCCCTACTTATTCTCTGGTATAGTAGCTTCTTTGTTGTTTTAATAGCATTTTCTATTTATTAATGATATGTTTGCTTATCCTATGTATTGTCTTCTCTAACAGTTAGAAAGGAGCATCAATAAGACCAGGGGCCATGTCACGCCGCCCTCCGCAGTGCCAAGCTGACTGGAGACACTCCCCATGGATTTACTGAATGGCTATGGACAGCACAAGAGAGGAAGACCCTGGGTGAGATGGACTGACTCAGTGACTGAGGTAATGGGGGTGGGTGTGTCGGAGACGATGAGGTCGGCACAGGATAGAGCAGGGTTCAGAGCTGCTGTACAGAGGGTCACTATGAGTCGCAAGTGACTCGACAGCACTTAACAACGACATGGTCCTTGATCTCAAAGCACCTTCTGTGTGAGCTAATATGGCCTGGAAAGCCCTCAGAACCATTCGATTGACCAAAGCCATGCTTCTACTCTCCCTCCTCACAGGGATTTCCCAAAGGGGCAGTGGCCCTGGGCCTCATTCTGGAGAGAGTTATGTGCAAGGTTACCTGGACTATGCAAGAATACTATTTCTACCAGCAGTAGAGTGTATGAGAGAAGGTACAGTCACCAAAGAAGCTTCTCAGGAAAGTAAATGTTATCATGCCCAGGAAATAAAAGGTCACCCCAGCAATGAGATAAAAAGGAATTACAACTCCACGAAACTTGACCAACACTGTGGTCAGATGACAGGAATTGTGAACACTGAGGGGCTATTTTTTTTTAATTATTATTTTTTATGTGTGTACCATCAAATCGGATCTGATTGGTACAGGAGGCAATTGTTCCTCCTTCTTCAGCAGAGCATCTGGTGGATTTGAACTGCACACCTCTGGGATTGCAGTGCAGCTTCTTGCCACTAGTCCACCAGAGCTCACCTGAAGGGCTATTTTTATAGAGACAAGGTAATACTTGTAAATAAAAAGCCATCGTCATTTTCCTCCACTTTTAAAGTGGTAGCAGGAATTCTAGACTGTCCGTGCTTCCACCAGGGCAGTGTTTCTCAGCCGGCAGTGATTCGGGCTGTCAGAGAATATTAAGCAAGATGTGGCGGCAGGTTTCATCAGCACGTGGGTGAAGATGAGTAACGGCCTCTAGTGGGTAGACAGCTAAGCTCAGTGTCTCAGAAGCGCATGACAGGCCCTGCAACAGAGAATCATCTACTCCAAATGTTGCTGTACCCAGGCCGAGAAACTCAGTTTCAGAACAGGTCTGATCAAAAACTTAGCATCGCTTAGAAACTGCCAGTACGTCCAGAAGGACGTACGAAACACTAATTCTCTCTGAAGACAGGAACTCAGGGGGTTTAGGAGGGACTGTTAAAGCTGTATACACGTCCTCTACTGTCTTCTGAATCCTACACTGTGTATATGTTATTCAGTAAACAGTAACGGGATGAAAAGGTTCTAGAAATCGGACAGCGGCGATGAACACACAGCACAGAACCACTGAACTGTACACCTAAACACTCTCAAGATGTCTATTTCATGTTATGTATTTTTAACAGAGTATTTAAAAAAATCATGCACAAAAGACAATAATAAAAAGGGGGGGGGGAGGAAGAAGTTTGTGTGACTCATGATTAAGAATTATCGAGAATACATTCAAACACAGCCAGAGGGAAAAGTGCTCTTACCATGCAGGGACTGTATTCAATGTGATGATCGTTAGATGGAAAAGGAATCTGCTCTGTAAACTTTCACTAAACTATAATAAATGGCGCAAAAGAAAAAAAAAGTAAGCGAATATCTTTAATTCAGAGCTTTATCAAAATGGAAAAACAAAACTGGTTAAAATGAATTCTGAATTACCAGTTAGCAAAGCTGGTTATCAGCTTTTCTCGACACCATGGGACAGGTAGTTCCGGGGGCACAGCGGGCAGGGAGTGGCACTGCCGACCCCAAAGCTGCCCCTCTCTGCTGGTTTGAATCTAACAGTGGCTCCTTGGGAGAAAGATGGACACTCTCCTCCTGTGTAGATTACAGCCTTGGAAATGCAACACAGTTATGGGTCCGTTCTCACTTGACAGCAATGAGACAGAGAGAAACGGTGGAAGTTCAACGCATCACTAAACCTCTCTGAGATTTGTTTACTCAGACATGGGAAGAGATTCCCAGAGCCCTACGAAGATCAAATGAAATGATGGACATAAAAGGCTCTATGAGCCAGTAAGATCTACACCAATACACTCCATTATTGTTTTTTAAAAAAACTTGTTATGAAAGAAATTATAAACAACTCTTTAGCATTATTCCTCTTCCTAAATGATGCACCATTTCATTGACTCTGGGCTCTCAGCTTGCTGTCCTCATAGCTTCAATTCTAACATGCAAATCCTAACTCATCGAAAGGTGTATTATGATGGGTCACACAAACTGTAGGTGGCCAGCAAGTACATGACTACTAAAAGTTAAAGAGAAAAAGTCAACCCTGAATCACTTAATTTGCTGCAAAAGAAATAAAAGTGAGAGATTTTGGCTCTGACAAACTTGTACAATAATCCTGTGACTGGCTGCCTGAATAGAGAGATGTCAGCAGCAAAACCACTCAATTCAGATCTACTTTCATCACCAACTCCTGCCTAACAGCTGTGACACGTGGGCACCAGGCTTCTTACTCATAAAATCTGAGTCATGAAAATAACACCCACAGAACGTTTTTCTTTGAATGGCAAGGACAGTTAAGACGTAGGAGCACCAGCAAAAATGATTAATGCTCATGATGTTTTCAAGTTCCCTAGTTTTAGCATTTCTGAGGCAAAGAATTAAGCGTAGAACTGGAACAAAGCAAAACAACGAAGCACCAGCTGGAAAGGGAAGTGGTAGGAGTCTTACGTGATATATTTGTTGTAGAGGATGAAGGCATGCTCGATGTTGCCTTCCTCGGAGTAAATGGATGCCATTCGGATCATCTCCATCCCAGAGCGGAAGTAGCGGCGGGGCGGGATGTCCTCACTCACCTCCACAGCGCTGCCCAGCTGGGAGAGAGCCCTCACCCGGTCTTCAGGTGGGAGGCTCGCATCCCCATGGTCAGGCATCAGGACCAGCAAGTTCTAAGACGGGAAAAAGACGGCACCAGCATCAGCACCAGCACCTCCATCATCCCAGACAGTCTAGCACACAGCACACCTGTCTCACAAACCTCTACCTTACTAAGAAAAAGTTCAGGCTCATTAAAATAATAATAAAAAAAGTATCTTTCTTACAAAAAGTCTGAGACTTCTCCATGAATCCATAATCACAATGATGAAGTATTGGCCAACTAAAAAACTCCACAACTACTATGACATAAACAGGTGGCATAGGAGGAGAGACATAATAATGGGCTCCAGAGGTCTTGTTCTAACCTTCCTGCACCTCTTCCTGTCAATAGGCCTTCTTTGCCCTAAGCAAAGGGACAGTCTTTTGTTTTTTATCGCCTGATTGTATTTAAAACTTCCAGGTACTCACACCAATCCAGGACCTGGGGCAGAGTTCATTGACTCACGAACGTCTGATCATTTTTATTTTGTAGGAGCGACTGAATTCTGTGTTGTGCTTTGGGAGCTGATCTGAAAACCAATGTTCCTAAGGAGAACTCTGCTCATTCAACTACCTTTCTAGGCAATCAACATCACCTTGGGCAAGGACTTTAGATCCAGAAAAGAGCAATTTATTCAAACCTATCTTCAAAAGCTACACTCTTGGAAAAAACAAAGGAGGGCAACTGTAATTTCAGATGGGGGGAGGAAAGCTTGGGAATTTTGTCTGGGTCCCCAACCAGTAAGTTTACAATCTTTCAATATATTAACTCTTGTTGGAATTAGATGCCAACTTCCAACTATATGCATTATTCTTCACCATCCCCAAAAGCAGTCTGGGTGATTGATACACCCTGAATTACAGAAAGCCCTAACAAGTTGCTTCTGAGTACATAAACTGTGCAGGATTTCTCTTGGAATGCAGAGCCATGTGTCAAACGGCCCTGTTAAAGTCTTTCAATACTTTCCTTCTCCCTCCAAAAGAGATTTTTACTTTGTCCACAATTGCAACCTGTCCAAGAGCCCACATTTAACTTTTATCAGTCTATTCATGGCTTCTACCGATCCCTCCCTCAGAAATCATTTTATCTCGGTCGTTTCTGTCTCGTCCATAGTCGGCTCACACTTCCTTCATCGATTTCCTCTGCTAGGGAATGCAGAAGCAATCCGTGTTCCACAGAGGTTCTTCAAGGGGTCACACGACTCAAACTAATCGCAAACCTCTCAAAAATGCCTATCTGGTACACTCAGCGCAGTGTCCATAAAAGCTTAAGTGAAGCAGAGGGTGGTGGAAGCATCTGAGCGTCTCTGGAAGCGATTCTCTTGTGGGTCAAAGGAACTCCCTCCTTTCCCGTCCCGAGGTCGGTTAAGTGGGTACCAGGGGGGTGAGCTACTCAGATATGACAGCCGCAGACGCAGGGGGGAGGGGCAGAAGGCACCGCGGAGGAAAGACCTGGCGTTGAAAGGAGTATCAAGAAGAGAAGAGGTAAGGGGGCCGGCGCGGGGGCAGAGGCGTACTCTTGGAAGGGAAACCGACTGACAGTACGAAAGGCGCCTTTCTGGCAGGCGCGCTGGCCCAGGTGGTGAAGCCCTGGCAAATCCCGGCAGGTGTTCCGGTCTCTGCAGTGCGGCAGAAGGCGCGGTGATGGGCCTGATGGGTCAGACGCCAGCCGCGGTCAGGGGAGCGGTCAGGGAAGAGAAAGCTGCAGGCCCACACTCACGGCGGTCGCACCCCTCCAGATCTGGGCCACGCTCAACCGCCCGGACCCATCACATCGCCGGGACCCTTCCCCACCTTTCCCCGCCGACGGCACCTGGCGCTTCCGGGAACGTCATTTCCGGTAAATGACCACGCCCACGCACTCCTGTCATTCCCCGCCCCGAGGACTTGTGGGTAGACGTTGGTGGGAGGAGCTTAAAGCTGACCAATCAGAAGCGAGCTCGATGGCGGTCGTCTTTGTAGCAGGGAAAGGAGCGGGTGGCCGAGCTGAATGTTGAGTTTGCAGCACAGCTTCTTACCTCTAGACTGTCGGAGCAGCCTTTTAAAGCTGCTTAATTAGTCTTTAATTATCTTTATGGTCCTCACACAAGGTAAGCTCATGGAGAAGAGCACCCTTGACTAGAATATTGCATATTTATTCACCTCTGTTAGCTACAACGTGTGGTTGGAAATGCATGGGTTGCCAAGAAAACGAACACATTTGTCGTGGAAGAAGTGCAGCCTGAATGCTCCTTAGAAATGAGGATAGGAGCTCTGGTGGCCTAGTGGCAGAAAGCTATACTGCAATCGCAAAGGTGCGTAGTTCGAATCCCCCAGATGCTCTGCTGGAGAAGGCGGACAGTCTCCTCCTGTACCAGTCAGGCCTGATTTGATGATACACGCACAAAAAATCAGAAAATAAACTAAACAAAAAACCCCGAAAAAATGAGGATAGTGAGCCTTATCTCGCATGCTTTGGGTGTATTATCAGGACATGTTCGGAAAGGTAGAGAGTGTCATTGAAAAAAAGAGGGTGTTCCTTAGCTGGATGGACGGACTGACGGACGAATGCCGTGGCTGCCACACCGGCTCTAGCCTGGCAAACATTGTCAGGATCACGCAGGGTCTTGTTCCATAAGGCACGTAGTGACTCTCTGGCACCACAACAACTGATGGTGAGTTATGCATTTGGAGAGGTCTCTACATGCAGATCTTCCCAGTGACCATGTTGCTAGGGCCTTTTCCCAGTGGGCATGCAGCGTATAATATTTTGCTTTTGTTCTCAAACTGCCCTTTGAAATATCCTGTTGATCTACTTCTTTTCCCTACGTTTTGACATTTTGATGCCTAGAGCTGTTGTACATAGGGTTGCTATGAGTCGCAAGCCACTCGACAGCACATAATAACAACACAACAAATGCAGTTTTCATCATTTTTTTCTGACATCCGTTTTGTCTTTTTCTTTCTTCTCTGTCTTTGTAATGACCTTTTGTTCTCTTCATTGATGATATCCTTTATTTCATCGCATAACTCCTCTTGTCTTCAGTCATTGGTGATCAGTGTCTCAAACCTGTTCTTAAGATGATTTTTGAAAATTTTTATATTATTTTTATACCGCGTTCATATGCATTATTTCACATATTCCTTCATTCAGATTGTGTTTTATATGAACATACATTGTGTTTTAGATCAATGCCCACGATTGTCCCATTTTTTCAGGTCTCCACTGGATCTTTCCTAATTTCCCCACTCCGTCCTTCCTCCCGTGAAACTTGAGAAGAAAAATTGATGCCTTTGATTTGTGGTGTTGGAGAAAAGTTCTGAATATCCCATGGACTACCAAAAGAGCGAACAAGTATGCCTTGGAAAAGGTGCAGCCAGAATGTTCCCTGGAGGGAAAGCTGGCAAAGCTTTATCTCATACTTTGGGCATGTTGCTAGGAGAGGTTACTTCTTGGAAAGAGATAACATGCTTTGAAAGGTAGAAGGTCATTGAAATAGGGGAAGACCTTCAACCAGATGTATTGACACAGTGTAGCAATGGGCTCAAGTGTGTCACAGGTGGTGAGGTTGGCACTGGATAGGGCAGGATTCAGATCTGTTGTTCTTAGGGTCACCTGAGTCATATCAACTCAATGGCATCTAACGACAACAACAACAACAAAATTTACAGCATATGTAGGCTATCAAGTAGCCAAAAATGCACAACCAGGAAAAGATCAAATGGATGAATGGGAACTTCTAAAAATTAAATCTCTGAGTAGACAATGAATATTATATTGGAATAAGAATAGGGAAGGACAGCGTGGAACAAATGGATGATCAAATGTTGTAGATATTTTAATTAACAATGTTGTTGTTGTTATGTGCCGTCGAGTCGTTTGCGACTCATACAACGGCCCTAAACCCTGCTCTGTCCTGTGCCAATCTCATTGCTTCTGACACACCTATCCCGATTACCCCAGTCACTGAATCAATCCACCTCATAGAGGGTCTTCCCCTCCTGCTCTCCCTCTACCCTACCAAGCATGATGTCCCTCTCCAAGGACCTGTCTCTCCTTACAACATGTCCAAAGTATGTCAGACGAAGCCCCAGAATCCTTGCCTCCAAGGAGCAGCCTGGTTTAACCCTCTCTAGGATGAATCTGTTTGTTTTCTTGGCAGTCCATGGTACATTCAATACTCTTCTCCAGCACCACAGCTCAAAGGCGTCAATTCTCCTTCTATCCTCCCTTGTCATTGTCCAACTCTCTGATGCATAACAAGTGATTGCAAAAACCATGGCCTGTATCAGGCGCACCTTAGTCTCCAGAGAGACACCGTTGCTCTTGAGTACTTTAGAGAGGTCCCTAACCGCAGACTTTCCCATCGCAATATGTTTTTTTATTTCCTGCCTACTGGTACCAAGAGTGTTGACCCTGGAGCCGAGCAAACTGAAGCTGTGAACAATCTGAATCTCTTTGCCATCCATCCTGATGCTACTGATTGGCACAATATAGAAGAAAATATGCTTGTTTGACTTAAAAGAAACCTAGGGAATGATTTACACACAGATTGACTCAGTTTGGTTTTTTTTAATTTCTTTCTATATCTTTTTATCCCTTTTTATGTGTGTACCATCAAATTGGATCTGACACGTACAAGAGGAGATTCCTCCTCCTTCTGCAGCAGAGCATCTGGTGGATTTGAACCATGTGCCTCTGGGATTGCAGTGCAGCTTCTTGCCACTAGGCCATCAGAGCTCCCTATGATTAACTCAGTTTTGGAGGAGTGGCAAGGGACAGGATGGGACAGAGAGGGGAGCAAAGAGGGATGGGTGAGCTGAATGAAGAGAAAGGCAGTGTACAATGAGATTCTGTCATTACAAGACATTATAATTAATTACATTAATAATTTGGAATTAATGATGTAAAATCTTTAATGAAAGAGCTTTGTAGAAAATAGTTTCTTAGTAAGTAGAAAAATATTTTCTTAATAAAATATTTTCTTCTTAAAGTTTTATTTAATAATATACCATGAATATAGTAAAAATATATGAATATAGCACTGGTCTGTCCACTTGCTGTACAGAGGTAACTCGAGGTTGCTGTGATGCTGAACTCTGTGACACTAATGTGTCAAATGTGATAATGGTTACCCATGGTGGACAGTGTTTGGTGGAACTCCCTGATTAAAACAAGCTTGAAAGTAGGAGTGGCATCCACTTCCAAAATAGCTTGCCTCTGGAAATGCTATGAACTTGGAGAAATGATGAAAGTTATACAAGTATTCAGGTCTTTTGTTCATAGGGTTGTTTTGAGTCGTCTACAACCCAATGGCACTTAATAGTAATAAAAAAAAAATTGGATGGGAATGGGAGGGGGCAGGAGGTTTAAGAAGGGAAGAGAGAAATCACAGGATCACAGAGTTTGGTAGGTGGAGGGAAAGGGCAGTGGAATTAGGAAAGATCCAGTTGAGATCTGGAAAGATCGATACAAGTGGGCATAGCTTAATGGTGATTAATTTTATAAGATACAATGTATGAGAAAGAGCATGTGAATGAAAAAAATAAATAAGAAAGTTGGGTTCTTGGTGGGGGCGGGGGAGTATATTTCTGTTTTTGTCTAATGCTGTTGAGTCAGGACTGACCTGGAGCTGATGCAGCAGGTTTTCAGAGGCTGGACATTTCATGAGAGGAGATTGCCCCTCTTTCTCCCTTGGAGTGGGCAGTGGATTCACACCATGTGCTTTCGTGTTGACAGTGCAACTCTTTACCCACTGGGCTACCAGAGTGCTCCAAAAATGTACTAGAAGAGTCTAAGTACAATGGAAGAAAGTGGTCAAGGGAATCAGATCCTCCTGAAAAGATAAGGTCCGAGTTAGGCTCTGATGGAGGTGAGGGAGCATGCTAGGCAGGGAAAGCCAGTTCAAAGGCCCTGACTCAGAACTTGCTCTTGTATTCAAGGAGCAGCAGGGTTCAATGTGATGGAAATGGAGTCTGTTGTATTTGGGGTCAGCAAATTAGGATTCGCTTTGTCTTTGTGAATAAAGTTTTATTGGAACACAGCTGTCTCAGTAGGTTTGCGTGTTAGCTATGACAGCTTTCAGTTGATGTCAGTGGTCATTGGGTAAGCTGTGGATGACCGTGTGGTGGTGGTGGACAGGGTTGACCTTGCACTATAGTATTTAGGCCCCTGTGTGCCCCACTATTGTTTACCCTTGACCTAAAGCTGTGCTCTGGAAGCCCTGTTGGTCTCAATCACCTTAGGCCACTGGTCAGCCTCACACGTAATGTGGTGCCGGGACAGCGGCCTTGCTGCTGTGAAGGTTAATGGAAGTGGTGGGTCTGAAGGTCTTAAGTAGAGGTGCTGAGTGAGTGGTGCTTTATAGAACTCAAGTCCTGCCCTTCTAGGTGGGCCTCATGCTGCTGCAGGGCCTTGGCTGGCCCCCGGAGGACTCTGAGCCCTTACCCCTCCCCTAGTAGGGTCTCTTACGTTTGCATTCACCTTTGCCAGCCACACCGTCTCTGCATGTGCAAGGCAACCCAAACCTGTGGGAGATCTGTCTTGTAGTGGTCTTGTTTTCTAAAATACCCATCTGATAGGCCATGAAGCTTCAGAATCCTTGCCTTCAAGGAGCAGCCTGGTCTTTGGACATTTTGCAAGGAGGGACCAGTCCTTGGAGAAGGACAACATGTTTTGGAAAGTGGAAGGACAGCGCAGGAGAGGAAGACCCTTGATGAAATGGATTGATTCAGTGACTGGAGTCATGGGGGTAGGTGTGTCAGAGACAGTGAGATTGGCACAGGATAGAGCAGGGTTTAGGGCTGTTGTATATAGGGTCACTATGAGTTTCAGGTGACTCAACGGCACATAACAACAATAGACCATGAGAGCTTTGGTGGCCTAGTGGGTAAGGAGTTGTGCTACCGACCTAGATGCACACAGTTCAAGTCCACTAGGTGCTCCATGAAAGAAAGAGGATCAGTCTCCTCCCATGCAACTTACAGCTTTTGAGAACCAGCTGGAGAGTCAGCTTAGAGATGTTTCCATCTGGACAGCACTCAGCAAAAGGCCATGAGACAGGGGACAGTGTCCATGAAAGACTTGTCACTTTTCTCCTGACCAACCCAGGCTCATTTTGATCACCTTCAAGTCTCCTCATGTTTCAACCCTGTCAGCCCATAAAATCTCATCCTTTTTGTCCTTCATAACCTTGGACCAAGTTCTTTACTCTTTTTTTTTTTAAATTTTTATTTATGTATTTATTCTTTTTATGTGTGTACTGTCAAATTGGATCTAACTGGTACAGGAGTCAATTGTTCCTCCTTCTTCAGCAGACCATCTGGTGGATTTGAACCGCGCACCTCTGGGATTGCAGTGCAGTTTCCTACCACTAGGCCACCAGAGCTCGCCTGCCACTAGGCCACCAGAGTTCGCCAAGTTCTTTACTCTTTCCCTGGCCCTTATCCTCTTTGGCCCATCATCTGATCCAAAGTTCCTGCCTTTGTAATTAATGCCGCCTTTGATTCTACCCCACCTAAGAAAATAATCCTTAAAGGCATATTGAAACACAACGGTCTTTTTTTATCGCTCATTTATTGTTTTCTTCACTGAATTTTATTAAATTTATTAGCTATAGAATAAATACAGAAACTTATATAATATCTGTATATTTATACATGGAAAAAATGGATGGTGGTACCCAAAGAGACGGGAAAAATCCTAGAAGTGCCAATCATATCGCGTAACCATAATACCGAGCAATGTCCATGTCTTTCTCCCTTTGGACGAAAAACTGCACCTTGCCCAGCGAGGTGTATTTGGCAGCGTTCTCACGCTCCTGTTGAGCCCGCCTCTTCATGGCCTCACGCTCCGGCCTCTGCTCATTGGTGATGGGCTTGGACATCACGGGCTCAGGGACATTGGGCTTCTTCCATGGGATTTGTTGGAAGCTGAAGTCCTGCAGTAGAAACTGGGCTTGAGGCTTAGATGGGGGCTGCAGCTTGCTCCCAACAGTGGTCACCGGCTCTCGCTGGAAAGCAGCGCCAGATGCAGCTGTGTGGGCTGCAGGCCTCGGAGGACCCTGCAGGACATTGCGCCAAGGAGGGTTGCTCACGGCTGGTTGGCCTGGGTTGGTGAGCGTTGGCCACGCTGGTTTAGCAGGACTCATCTCAGAGGCATTGGCAGGAGCTGGCCATGATTCATTGACCTTTAAAATGGATAGAGCTGAGTTGGTAGAACCAGACCCAGGAGGTTGAGCCCCTAAAGGTTGATTTGAGGCCAGAGACTGTGGCCTGCAAGGAGCAGGTTGAACTTGAGGCTTGTCCAAGGTGAGAAAAGGCAAAGGCACCAACTTGACCTTCCCAGGAGGTGGCAGCTTATCCTGGGATGAAGATGGATGTTTCTTTGTATGACCGTCAGATTGCTGGGCCCTGACTTGGGTTTTCTCGGGCCCTTGCCCCTCAGGTGGGATGTGCAGCCGTGGTCTCACAGCTGGGCTTGGCTGGGGGTATTTGGTGTTGCTTGAGATTCCCAGAGCCAGAGAGGAAGATGGCCCGGCTTTGTGATCTCTCTTCTTCCCTAAAGCATGAAAGACCTGGACAGACTCCAGCATATGCATGCCCAGGCTGCTGCGAGGCTTCTGGAAGGTCTCCTGGCCAAACTCGGGCTGATTTTTCTTCCTCTTGCTTTTGGGGATGCTGGGCTTCTCTTCTGGAACTGACTGCTCACTGCCTCCAGCTTTCTTGGAAGTATTTTTCCTAGTTCTTTTCATCTTCTCCTGCCCTTGACTCTTCTTTTTGCTGATCCTGCTTAATGCAGCTTGATCCAGAGGTTTGATGTTGGGACACTTGTTGGTATTTGTAGGTGCCTGGTAGCCGCCTTCTGGATTGCAAGCAATCACTTCTTTCTCTGGGATCTTTGCTTCGATTTTGCTCTTGGAAGAACCACTGATGGGCTCAGAAGCCTCGTGTTTGCTCTCCCTGACTTGATCAGAGGAAGACATTATCAGGCTTGATGTTTCCTGCACTTGATTCACCTGGATGGCCTTGATTTCTTTGGCTTTGATGACCTTGAGGTCTTTGGGTTGATGGAGGTCTTCCATGGAGTTGAAGAGCTGACGAACATGGATATCCTCCACTAGTTTAGTGAGATCTGCAAAACCGCTGCCAGACCCAATCTCATTTTCAAGTGTCTCTTGGTCGTTGAGAGTAAATCTGTCCTTTGTCACATCAATGCTTTCTGAACCAGTCTGCCCCTCATGATTGAAGGTGTCCAGACAAGCCAAAAGGTGGTGAACATCAGGGGTCTCTAAAGGTACTAGTGGAGCGTCTTGGTTTTTTATTGGAACCTGGTACACATCCGGAGGTTCCAGAAGCTTGTTTTGAACTTCTTCCAGATCCTGGTTTTCAGTTTGTTCCTGTCTTGGAGCTGGAGGCAGGGCAAGGAGGTTACTAGAACTCTCACACGGAGCCGTAACGGGATTGTCTTCAAGCTTGGTGGATCGATTACTTTCTAGTATTTGGATATTTCTGCTCCTGCCAGACTTGGGCAAGTCTGGAGTTTGTGACAGGCACAGTATCTGGTTTGAAGGGTGCAGTCTCAAAGAAGTCTCCGTCCCCAGGGACGTGTCCATCACTACAAAGGAATCAAGGAGGAAGTCAGTGAGCCCCTGGTGAGTGAGCTGCTCCTCCTGCACACCTCAGAGCAGCAACCACCTTCCCCCACCATGGAGACACCTTCGTACCAGCTCCTCTGAACGGCCATGGACAAGGCCCGTTTAGGAAACAGGAGGTTACTGTTCTAATTCTGACCAATAGATGCCATTGTTTCTTGGCTTTCTATTTATTTCTTAAGGTGGTTATAAGTCAAATAAATAGTGTAAAGTTAGTTAAAACCCGTTAAATGTTTAAAGCCTAGCATCCCTAGAGAGGAGCTTTTCAATTCTTTCCATTCTTTTGAACAAGTCAGAACACCTCATGTCATGCACTAAGGACACAGGGACATAAGATCTGGAAGTGAAGACAAAATCTGTACCTGATGGTTTTGGACAGATTTTCTGAATGTGAGAATGTTTGGTTGTTTTATTCTTTTTGCCATTTTGGTACATTTGATCTCCAAATTTACTTACATATCAGTGGTTTGCTTGTTTAAGTGTTTACTATGATTTCCTCTCATCATCCTTGTTAAGCCTCCAAGATTGCCTCTGTGTGCACACCTTTCTATAGCTTTTTCGTAATAGCAGTCCTTTCCATCCCTGCTTTTTGGTGACTGTTTATATTACTCAATAGACTTTGTCCTTGAACGCAAGGTTTTCAATTCTTGCGTAAAGGAAGGGAAAGAGGGAAAGTTGAACTGGCACTAGTGCAGTAAGCACTGAGATGGCCTTCCCCAGAAGCCAAAGAGCAGATTAAAAAACTCCGACTCACTGCCCTTGGGATAGAACCAACCCCTGTCTGACCCTCCACTGGGTGTGTGAAGCTTAATTCTTCTCGGGGAGGCGGGGGAGACTGTTTCTCCTTCTCCTGCAGAACTGTTGCTGTATTCAGACTTGCTGAGAAAGGCCGCCTTTGGATTGGCAGTGTAGCCCCTGTGCATAGGGACACCATGCTTTTGTTGTTGTCATGTGCCCTAAAGTTGGAACTGACCCATAGCTGACTCGCCAACAGCTTTTCAGGAGTAAAACCCAGATGGAGATTGCCTATCTTTCTCCCACAGAGAGGCTGCTGGATTTGAACCATGTGCTTTTAGGTTGACTTGCAGCTCCTGACCACAGCTTCCCCCTATAGATCAGGGAAGGGAGTTAATGACAAGGTGGGGTGGCAGAGGAACTGGTCACTTTGACGATGGAAGCTGTGACGTCCCTTCAGTGTCTCTTAGGCTTCTCTTACGTGGGGTATAATTGACCAGTGAACTGTCCCATCTGTTCCAGTGTGGGCACATGGAGTCTGGAAATGTTGGAGAGCACGGAATGAGGGAGGTGTGCTGAACGTCATAGGACTAGATTCTACTTCTCTGTGGACTAGCCACTTCCTAAATGCAGATTTGGAAACACTCTCCCCTAAACGCTAACCTTATCCTTCTCGCCTCTCGCCCTTTGTACTCACCTTGAAAACTTGCTTCTGAGATGGCTTGTTCAGACACGGAGTAGTAAACTCCAGAGGCCGAGTCCGGCTGTAGGGCATTTGTAGGCTGGATCTCTGTTAGCACCATCACCATTTCTGGTTGAGGAGCAGGGGTCCTACCTCCTGTGTACGATTGCAGGCAAGGGCCAAGCTCTCTAGGGAGCAGGGTCCCCAGTGGGCCCTGACTATAGTAATAGACCTGGCTCCCTTCCTGGTGCGGAACTGATAAGCTATGTCCCTGATTTGGTGTCCCCCGGACAAGGCTAGTAGGTAGGGATGGATACAGAGGGACTATGGTATTGGTATCTGCAGGTTTGTTATGCTGAATTGCCACGGGCACGGAAGACCTAGCTGTGTCTTGGTCAGTGACCGTGACAGTGGAGTCCTTGAGTGAAGAGGACTTCTTTTCAGTGCTTCCTGTGAGGTCCCACCCAAAAATCCCTGGGTAAGAGGCAGGTGAAGGATGGCTCTGGTGCTGGTCTGAAACTGCAGACAGCATAGTTGTGCTGGAAGGCTGGTAAAGGTAGGCACTTCCCAGAAGAGGTTCCAAAGAGGTGCCAGAAGCTGATGGCAGTAGCCACTCTGAGCTGCCAGCTGGAGCAGAGACCCTGGAGAAGTTAAAGTTACTTCCTGTGAAGGGCGTTGTGTTGCTCGCCACAGGAAGAGAGAGCTGCAGAGAATCTGGCGTTCCCAGCAGAGATGGTTGGGGGAAATTTTCTGTAGGAAACAAGAGGGTGGAGAGGAATGAGTGAGGCAGATAACTTGTCAGTATAACTGAGGAACAGCAGTAAAACTGTTGGAATCAGAAAACCTCTTGTACTAATCCTCAATAAAATGCCCCAAATCTAACTTCATTATGGTTGAACCGTGATGGTGGTAATATTCTTGATTAACAGTCAGCGCTGCCACTGGGACCCAGACATGCACAAAAGTCTGTCTCATGTACTGTTCTCTAGGTCAGGAGCTAAGAAGGGACCTCTAGTGGCCTGGTGGTAAGGAGCTGCACTGCCAACCCAAAGGCACGTGGTTCAAATCTACCAGCTGCTCTGCAGGAGGCAGATGGACCATCCTGTCCCATCCAGTTTGCTGCCTCTGAAAAGCTGCTGCAGGTTTCCAACTCAACTATATCAACTAGAAGCAGCCCTCTTCCCTAGAAGCACCATCGTTTCCTAGAGAAGTAGCATTATCTCCGGGACTGTTTGCTGGCATTGAACCATGTCAGAACTTGGAGGTCCTCGTTGCTACTGTGTGCCGTTGAACCGGAACTGACTCATGGTTGGGTTTTCAGAGGCAGTGAACTGCACAGGAGGAGATTGTCCATCCTTGTCCTGTGGAGCATCCTGTGGATTCGAACCATGTGCCATTGGGATTGCAGTGTAGGTCCTTTCAGAACTTCTAGTCCAACATTCTTCTTTTACAAGTGAGAAAAAGGAGAGTCAGGGTGTTCAGATGACTTGTTCAGGTTCCCCTTTTATAGATGGTAGCATTGTTTCCAAATCTAGGAGTCCTGACTCCCTTGCCTCAACAATCTCTGATTATTTCACTGGCCCAAAATGAGAGAAAGAACAATTTTAAGACAAGTATTTCTTGTGTCCATCTCAAACTCTTACCATTGTCATTTTCTTTGTCTTATTTTTCTTGTGGAATTCATACCGCCTTTTCTGGAGTTTACAAGTAACCTGGTTCAGCTGATACAGTTTAAAGACCCTGCGCTTCCCTTCAGGGGTGGACTCTGCTCCTGGTTCAAAGCTACCCAAGTGGTAGCTTAATGAGAGACTGCTTTTCCTTTCTTTTAGTCAGCAACCTTGTAAACGGTAATTCAGTCCCCTCTCTTCCCAGCTTCTGAGAACCAGTAACCTGGTTTCTCTCTACACTTTGGTCTGGTATAGAAGGTTTTTAAGTGGGATCATACACTCTTTGTCCTTTGGTTTCTCACTCCTTTCATGTAGCATAATGTTTTCAAGATTCATTTTTGTTCTCTGTTTCAGGATTTCCCTTCTCTCTTTATGGCTGAGTAATTCCTTCTTACGTATTTGCTAAATTTGTGTTTTCATCATTTGAGTATTGTGGATAATGCTGCAATGGACATTGCTGTAGAACTATCTTGTGAACTACTGAGAAGAATGGGAATCCTAGAACACTAAATTGTGCTCATACTCAGCCTGTCCATAGACCAACAGGTGGTGTCCAAAAAAAACAAGGGGATGCTGCCTGGTTAAAACCAGGAAAGATGTGCAGTGGGGTTGTGTCCTGTTCAATCTGTGTGCTGAGCAAAAAAAAAATTCTTCCATATAGAGGAAGAATATGGCATAAGGATTTTGGAGGATGGCTCGTTAACAACGCTTTATTCAGATAACACAACCTAACTTGCACAAAGTGAGGAAGACTTGAGGTCCATACTGCAGAAGATCAGTGAGCACAGCTTTTAATAAGGATTACATCTTAGCATAAAGAAAACAAAATTCGTCACTATGAGATCAGTAGGAAACGTCATGACAGATGGAGAAAAGACTGAAGTTGTCAACAATTTCATTTTACTTGGATCCACAAGCGAGGCCTATGACAGCTGTAGTCAAGAAATCAAGAGGCATGTTGCACTGGGGACATCTACGGTCAAGGACCTCGAAGAGCAAGCATGTCATTGGGAATCTTATGCTGGATCTTATCTAAGCAATGATTGTTTTCAGTTGTTTCCTGTGTGTTCAAAAGTAGGGCAAGGGATAAGGAAGACGGAAGAAGAATTGATGCCTTTGAATTGTGGAGCATCAATTAAGTTGGGGCATCAGATGAGTACTCAGTGTCCCGTGGCCAAAAGAAGTCTGTTGTGAAGCAAACGCCACCGGAGTGTTCCTAAGAGGCCAGGCTGCTGAGACTTCATATCTCGCGTGCTTTGGGCTTATTTTCTAAGGAGGAACCAGTCCTCGGAGAGAGACGTCATGCTGCAAAAGGTAGATCATCAGATAGAAAAGAAGACCCTCAAAAAAGGGATTTGACACGGTGACGAGCAATGGGACTGAGTGTGGGTGGCTGTGTAGATGGTGCAGGAGAGGTGAGGTTTCTATCTGTTGTTTCGAGGGTCGCTATGAGTTAGTCCACGTGACAGCATGTAACATCTGAAATCCCACAGCAGTGCATACAGTGAATGTACACAACTAAGTGTTTCATTCCCTGCCTTCAACCCTTTGGAGATATATACACCTAGGTGTAGAATTGCTGGGTCATGTGCTAATGCTATGTTTGGATTTTAGAGAGTCATCAAATTGTTTGCTATAAAAGCTGCACCATTTTACGTTTTCCAAAACATGCTTTTTGAAATAAAAACTCATCTAAACTCTGTGAACTTAAGGTTCCTCATCGATAAAACAGTTAAAACTGTGACAGCAGCAACAGTAGTAATGCATACAAGAATCAAAGGTGTATATTTTATGATTAATATATAAAGAGATGTAATAATCCTGGGAAGATAAGTCTACTAATAACGGAAAGCACGCAGCATCATAAGAATTGAAAGATGTGGAAGGTAATGAAGAATAGAAAATGCAGCAAGTATCAAAACCAGACGTGCTTACTAAGTATATTCCAACCAGGCATGTCCTATTATGTGCATAGTATGAATGAAACAGCAGTAGTCGTAAGATAATTTTGAATGGATTTGCTGTCAGTACAGAGAAAATGTACCTGTAACAAACATCAAAATGAAATAAACATGAGTTGATAGAGATTTCATCTAAAATGGTACAGGGCAGAGAGAAAAATAACAAATAGAAAGTAATTCCTTTATCACGCTCATTCCTCTTTCTCTATCACTTATCCATCAAGGGAGAGATAGTAAACCTAATATAAATTGATAACTCCAGTTTATAGTGCTACTTAACAAGCAAGAAAAATCCCTGCTATAAAATGCGATAAAGGTTTTCTGTTCATCCTCAAAACTTAGATTACAGTCATCTTCAACGACCCAGAAAACAGCATCCCTAAGCCAGAAAGTGACCACGAGAACCAGAATGAAAAATTCAAACACCTGTTCCCATGTAGGGATGCCCCTCCCGCAATAGCTCCCCAAAACGGCTTCAGATAAAATGAGCTAGAGATGTGGAGCTTGACTGGTCCTGGGTTTTGTAGCTGAAGCCGAAAAACAGAAAATAAAGACCAGCCTTTCCTTGGAACCTACTGTTCACACCAAGGAATTTCTCCTTGTCATGCAAGTTAGGAGTCATGCTTTTAAAAATGATACAAATAGGTTAAACCTCCAGGGTTTTAAATTAGTGAAATAAAATCCCACGTCTTCCACCCTTATAATCACTTTTATTCATTTCTTGGGAGCAACATCCTAAAAATATATTTTCAAAATATTTATTACGTAATGTCATCTGTGTTCTGTGTCAAGGTAAAAACTCAACTAGATGCGATGAGTCAACTCTCCTGGCCTAGTGGTAAGGGGCTGAGCTGCCAACCCAAAGGCACGCGGTTTGAATCCGTCAGCTGCTCGGTGAGAGAAGGATGGGTGGGCATCACCTCCCCCCGTGTGATTTACTGCCTCTGAAAGCCCCCTGCAGGGCCAGCTATGAGTTAGTTCGACTTGATTCCACATACCAACGACAGGTGTCATTACCTCCTCAGTTGCTTTTCCTAAATTCTTTGATATTCCATGGCTGACTGAAAGCCAATGTGATATAATTGTTAAACTGTCACTCAGTTTAAGAATGGCACGATAATACAATTTTTTAAAAATGATGTCACTGAACATGTTTCAGGTGACAGATGCAGCCCTGGACGTGCTCACCAGTCTATGCCAGGAAATGTGGGGGACAGCCGCCTACAGTGGGGCGTAGTGCCTGTACAGTGAGCTTGAGTGTGTCAGAAAGTGTGAGGATGGCACAGGCTAGGGCAGGGTTCTGATCTGTCACCCCTAGGGCTGCTGTGAGTTGTACTTGACTTGATGGCACCTAACAACAGTAGCATCCATATTCTAACCTTACTTTCTCCCCTAGTCTATTATTCCAAGCATTTGCTATTAAAAAAAGAAGAAGAAGATAAAATGTGTTCATGTTGCCCCTCGCTAAGTCGGTCCCACTCTATGCTCTTTCTGTTTTAATTGAAAATCTTTGATTTTCTTGGATTTTCTATCTCAACTCCCTCTGTCCCCTGAGAGCTCCACCAGGCTCTGCATCTCCGTCATCCTCGTACTCTCTGCCCCTTTCGGGTCCCGTTGGCCTGTGCTTGATGAGAACCATCGCCGGGCATCCTGAGTCTGGAATCTCTGCCTCCTGTCAGCCTCGTGTTCTCCACCCGCCCTTCTTCGACTCTCTCCTGCCAGTTTAGATTTTAAAAACCCCATGGAACATGTGAATATGACTTTTTAACAGCTTTTAAGCATTATTAAAATTGGTTTGCATGTAATAATTCATATATGTTGTGTTTTGTACATGTATTTTGTGTTTTAAATAATCATTCATATATATATGTTATAAATTAATTACACTGCTCTGTGCCTGTTAACACCCTTTCCCATTTAAAGTATCATCAGCATGGCCAGTCGGTATATCCTTTCTCCACATATGTTGCTAGTAGTGTCACCTCTTGGGCTTCCCCTACATTTCTGTTAAAATGCTCCCACGAACTCTCTGGTTTCTTTTTCTCTCTCTGCGTGTGTGTGTGTGTGTGTGTGCGCGTGCGTGCGCACGCGCGCGCCCTTTCAAAGTCACTGTCAGACATTGAGGGGACCACAGAGGTCAAACAATCTAATATCCCAAAGTAGCAGAGGAGAAAACAGATTCTGAGGGAGAGTCAATGACCTGTCCAAAGTCACATAGCTGGTAAATGTTGACTCCTAAACCCCATTTATGTTTCTGGAGTTCAAGTTCAATATTATCCTCACTGGCACATGCTATTTGACCTTACTATTAAATTCTGAGAGGAAGGAGAACTCTTATGTAAAACTCTTAAAATAACTTCTTTCCTTACCTGACATGGTCAAAGAAGAAACATTGACTATGGAGTCAGGGGTTAAACAGCTAGTAGCAGGAAGTGTTTGAGTGGCAGAAGCCAAAGAGGATAAGTGTCCAGTATGAAACCACTGGTTACTGGTCACTGGTCCCTTGCGATGATCCAAGTTAGTTTACAGACAACCCTATGGGAACCCCAAGATTCTTCAAGGTGGTGATAGGCTGGTGGGAGAATGAAGTCACAAAGTTGACAGTTTAAAGGTAAGAGATAGCCAATCAGGGGGTCAGAACCCCAGAAACCAGATGGGATTGGCTGGAAGGAGCAGCAGGGGTCTTTATAAGGGCACCTCAATGACTGGACTCTGGGGGGGAGGGGTATTTTTAATTTGTCCCTGATGTCATAAAACAATGATAAAAACATTTTATATAGTTTGAAAAAACCTTTTATTCATTACTATCTGAGTGAAAATTTATCTAATATAATTAATTGGAATTCATGTTATTAATGATAATATCTCACTAACCTCTTCTTTTACATTGCCTTTCCTTTCACTCAACTGCTTACCTACTTTCACTACTCTTTCATCCCTTCCCATCCAAGGTGGCCATTCATGAATGGTGCTACCTGTACTTAAACTTTTCCTACGCTTTTACCATAGTGGTCTTGCAGCATACTTGGCCTCTTGTGACTGGCGTTTGCCACTCTGCATCACTTCCTCTAGATTTATCCATGTTATGCAGTGGTTTGCAAAGTCCTTATCTTCCTTCAGTGTTTCATAACACTGCATTGTGTGAATGGGCCCTGTACCTTAGCTCCTTTAATCATTCATCCTTTGATGGACACATGGATTGTTTTCATCTCTTTGTTATTGTTTATAATGTTACAGTAACCATGGGTGTGCATGTATCAGTTAACGTTACCACTTTTCTTTTATGAGGATATGTATTATAGTTGTTCTTTAATATAATTA
>NW_006399761.1:1179382-1181143 GCF_000299155.1 Elephantulus edwardii
CCCCCCTTCCCCGGCAGAGCATCTGGTGGATTCGAACCGTGCACCTCTGGGATTGTAGTTGCAGCTTCTTGCCACTAGGCCACCAGAGCTCCCCTTATACTTCACTTTTATACTGAGGTATAGTTAATATCCTTGAGGAGAAAGAGAGTTCTAGAGTCAACAGTTATTCTGAATTAAAATCAGCTTCTCAGAATAGTAAATTTACCACAGGTCTTAAAGGACCAGAGGAAAAGATTAAAGAGCTGTTTTTGTAACTTGGTTAAGGATTAAAGTGAGATTGCTTGACTGAATCTTGGGAATGATTAAGTCCCAGATTCTTCTTTTTTAAAAAGCATCTTCTCCTTGAATCCTCCCCGAATCCACTTTTGTCTGGATTGGTCTGGACCAGGTTGTGCTTTCGCTTCTCTTCTGTTCCCTTCCCTCTCCCATACCTGTCATTATAGGCACGTGTCTGGAACAAGCCTTGATCTTACACACATTCTCCCGTTCATGGATGTGACCTCCTGTCAATTTACAGAAGCAGGGATCTTCTCACAGCCCTGAGGCTTCTCAGAAGGGACTGTCCCCTCTAGGAGCAGACACCAAAGCACCAGAAGACACACCTGCCGCACATCTCCCCTTTTCCGGGTCTTGGATACCATGCTTCTGTCTACTTGTGCCTGCTGAGGTATTTTAGTATTCCACTGTTTACACCAGAGAGGTGTCAGGAATGCTCTTCCCTTCTCTCCCACGTAAATGTCCCCATGTCTCAGTTACTTTAGCCTCCTCCCTTTTACAACCCACCATGGAATCTTGGACTTCTTATTCTGTCACGGCTCAGATCTTTTGTTCATGGGGTTGCTATGAGTCATACTCGACAGGATGTCACCTAACAACAACAAATACCTTTAAAAGACTCCCTCACCTGTATGCCATTGAAGGACAGAAATGATAGGTAAAAGAAAACAGCTTCATTGTTGCTAGAATTTCTGCTTCTCAGATAAAGCCCTCCCCCTAATTCCGGGATGCTCAAGCACTAGTGGAGAGCTGAATTGGGGGGTGGGGGAAGAACTGCCTGTTCCAGGAAGACCACAGAAAATGAGCTGACCCAAGACTATATGCGCAAGATAAGAAAAAGTTCCAACAGAACACTGTCCAGCCAAGACTTTCTCAGGTGATCTGCTGAACCCACCACCAACCTCTGTAGAGAAACCCCCCACTAACAGTAGAAGCTCCTAACTTCTAATTTGAGACCTCAACGCCCCTGAACCCAAGTCAAAACAAAACAAAACACCACCTTATTGCTTCACATGTAAGCCTTTTATGGTTCGTGAGTGCTCCTGATTGGACTCCAGACTCACCTCCGAACATTTTAGTTACTCGGCAGCATCTTTTAAGATTTTAGGTTCTTATGTCATCACTCTAGCAATGCTACTTGCAGGAATTGTGATCTGCTGGAAACACAGATAAGGATGTTCATGTGATAGCATTGCCCTTAATAAACAACAACAACAAAAAGGTATAACCCCCCCAAAATACAAAACCCTAAACCTGGAAAAAGCTAAGCTACAGAAACTCTGAATATTGCACTGGAGTGCAGAGAAGCCAAAGCAGAAGGAAGAATTCAAGATACAAGAATTCAAGAGCAGAATAGAAGATTCCAAAAGACAGCATGGGTGACAAAGCAAAATATTACAATGAAATGTTCAAAGAGCTGGAGTCAGAAAATCAAAAGGGCCGAACTCGTTCAGCATTTCTTAAGCTCAAGGAACTGAAGAACAA
>NW_006399761.1:1181603-1189557 GCF_000299155.1 Elephantulus edwardii
CAGGCTGGGTTTAGAAAGGGTTGTGGTATGAGGGATATTGTAGCTAATGTTAGATGGATCTTAGCTGAAAGCAAGGAATACCGGAAGAATGTCTATCTGTGTTTCATTGATTATGCAAAGGCCTGTGACTGTGTGGATCATAACAAACTGTGGCTGACTCTGAGAAGAATGGGAATCCCAGAACACTTGATCGTGCTAATGCAAAACCTATACTTAGACCAAGAGGCGGTCATCGGAACAGAGCAAGGAAACACCACATGGTTCAAAATTGGGAAAGGCGTATGCCAGGGATGTGCCCTATATCCGTACCTTTTCAACCAGTATGCAGAACAGATTATCCGGGAGACTGGGCTCTATGAGAAGTGTGGTGTCAGGGTTGGTGGAAAATCTATCAACAATCTGCGTTATGCAGATGACACAGCCCTGCTTACTGAAATTGAGGAGGACCTGAAGCGCTTGCTGCAGAGGGTCAAGGACTGCAGCCTTCAATATGGATTGAGCCTCAATATCAAGAAAACAAAGATTATCACCACTGGACCAATTGGCAACATCAGGATGAATGGTGAAGAGCTTGAGATTGTTAACAATTTTAGTTTGCTTGGCTCCACAGTCAACATTCTTGGCACCCGTAGCCAGGAAATTAAAAGATGTATTGCAATGTGAAAGTCTGCTGTTAGGGACCTCTCCAAAGTACTGAAGAGCAATGGTGTCTCTGGAGACTAAGGTGCGTCTGATGCAGGCCATGGTCTTTATAATCATTTCTTATGCATCAGAGAGTAGGACAGTGACTAGGGAAGATAGAAGGAGATTTGATGCCTCGAGCTGTGGTGCTGGAGAAGAGTATTGAGTGTACCAGGGACTGCTAAGAAAACGGATTCATCCTGGAGAGGGTTTTAAACCAGGCTGCTCCTTGGAGGCAAGGATTCTGGGGCTTCATCTGACATACTTTGGACATGCTGTAAGGAGGGACCAGACCTTGGAGAGGGACATCATGCTTGGGATGGTGGAGGGACATCGCAGGAGAAGAAGACCCTCTATGAGGTGGGTTGATTCAGTGACTGGGGTAATTGGGATGGGTGTGTCGGGTGCAATGGGATTGCCACAGGACAGAGCAGAGTTTAGGGCTGTTGTACATAGGGTCGCTATGAGTCGCAAGCGACGCGACAGCATAACAAAATCAATATTGGATGGTTAAATACAGTACTTAAAATCAATGGGCTTTTGGAATGCTTTTAACACATTTAAAAGAATAATAGGTATATATTAATAAATTTAGAACACTACACAAAACATTGTGGAATATTTGTATAAAAATAGAGGATACATTTATGTATTTGTGTGTGAAAAGTACACATAATATCCAATAAACATGAATGTTGTTGTTAGTGCTAGCAAGTCAACTATGACCCATCATGACCTGAACAACAAACCTCATCATCTCTGTCATCTTCAAGCCCTTTATAGTAGTCACTGTGTCAGCCCAGATTGTTGAGGGTCTTCCTTTCCTTCTCTGCCCTTCTCCAGAATGATGTCTCTTTCCAAGTACTGGTTTCTCCTGCAAATCTGCTCAAAGTAAATGAGACAAAGTCTCACCATCCTTGCCTCAAGGAGCACTCTGGCTGCATGTCTTTCAAGACAGATTTGTTTTTTCTTTGGCAATCCATGGTTTAGTCACTGCTCTTCACTAACACCACAGTTCAAAGGCATGGATTCTTCTTCAGTCTTCTTCCCTCCCCCTTTTTTTCTCCTTAGTCTTTTTTTCTTATAATTTTTAATTTTATATTGGTTTTCACATACAATTCGTATGCATTGTATTTCATTCATGTACATTGTGTTTCACACATTCCGTCATTCACTATGTGCTTCATACAATCATTCATATAAATTGTGTATTATAAAATTAATCACCATTGAGCTATGCATATGTACTATTACTCTGCCTTTTCAGGTCCCCATAAGCTCTTTCCTAACTCCTTTATTTAGCCCCTGCTTTCTGCCCACCAAACCTTGTCAGCCTAGTGACCCCTCTCCACTCTCCGCCCCTTGCCTCTCTCCCCTTCCCCTTTTGGACTTTAATACATATTTTATTAATCACCCTTCTTGTATGTCAGAAAGTATGAGGATGGCGCAGGACAGGACTGGGTTCAGGTCTTTTCATAGTGTTGCTATGAGTCATGCTCGACTCAACAGCACCTAACAAGTGTGATGCAGTATTTGTCCTTATGAGACTAGTTAGTTCACTCAGCATAATGCTCTCTAGACTATCCCATGGTCTAGTGTATTCTACAAAATCATTGCTTGGTAGTGCTGCATAGCATTCCATTGTGTGAATGTGCCATAATTTCTCCATCTGTTAATTTGTTGATGGACATTTGAGCTGTTTCTATTTTCTTCCTATTGCGAATAACACTGCTGTAAACATAAATGTCCAAATCTCTTGGTGTCTCAGTTATATTTTCATTGGGGTATATTGGCACAAGCAGTCAGGAAATCAAAAAGTGTATCACGATGGGAAAGTCTGCTGTTAGGGACCTCTCTAAAGTACTCAGGAGCAACGGTGTCTCTCTGGAGACTAAGGTGCGCCTGATACAGGCCATGGTCTTTGCAATCGCTTGTTATGCATCAGAGAGTTGGACAATGACTAGCGAGGACAGAAGGAGAGTTGATGCCTTTGAGCTGTGATGCTGGAGAAGAGTACTGAATGTACCATGGACTGCCAGGAAAACAAACAGATTCATCTTGGAGAGGATTAAACCAAGCTACTCCTTGGAGGCAAGGATTCTGGGGCTTCGTCTGACATACTTTGGACATGTTGCCAGGAGGGACGGGTCCTTGGAGAGGGACATCATGCTTGGGAGGGTGGAGGGACAGCGCAGGAGGGGAAGACCCTCTATGAGGTGGATTGATTCGGTGACTGGGGTAATCGGGATGGGTGTGTCAGAGGCAGTGCGGTTGGGCAGGATAGAGCAGGGTTTAGGGCTTTTGTGCGTAGGGTCTCTATGAGTCGCAAACAACAACATATTCCTAGCAGTGGAATAGCTGGGTCATATGTGATTTCTACATTCTGCTTTTGGAAGAAACACCTAACTGCCTTCCAGAGTGGTTATACCATTTTGCAATTCCGCCAGCAATATAGTAGGCGAGTTCCAGTCTCTACATATCCCCTCCAACATGTATTCATTGTCCAATTTTGAGATGCACAGGAAGCACCTGAAAACATCATGTCCTGCACGTTAGAACTTTGGAGAAGCCCTTGACAGGAGATTTCTCCAATGACTGCCGCTGTCATGGGTGTTCATTGTGAATCCAAGCAAGATGAAAGCGTTGACACCTTCTATCTTTTCTCTATCACTATATTGCCTATTAGCCCAGTGGTGAAGATTTTTGTTTTTTTTATGTTGAAATGTAACCTGTATTGAAGGTTGCACTCTGACCCTCTGCATAAGTCTTTTTCAAGTCTTTATTTTCTGCAAGCAAGGTTGAGTCATTTGCATAACACAGTTTTGTTGATGAGTCTTACTCCAATCCTGATGCCACATTCTTTTCCATATAGAAAATATGCATGTAAGTACTTTAAAAAAAATCACTGTAGGAACAAGAAACTGGAGGGTACACAAATAAACCAAAACTTCAAAAAGATTTTGCGTGGAGCCTAACTTCCTTCTCAGCCCCTCACTTCTTGAAGGTTAGACCAACATCACATGTGCTACTGGCCGCCGCCGGACGAGGGCGCTGTAGCCTTGCATGGCCTGGCGGGGAGGTCGCCGGCCTGATGACGTCACGCGCCTCGCGCAGGCGCAGTCGTGAGCGGCGCTCCCGGAGTCGGCCTCCTCCGTTTCCGCTGCCGGTTCTCTCCCGGCGACGAGGTGGCTTTGGCCCTGGCGGCCTGGCTGGCGTTGGGCGGGCGGCACCTTAGGGCTCACATGAGCCACTGGCATCATGCCCGCGGCGACTGGGGCCGGGGACCAGCCTTTTCTGGACACTCTTCATCCAAAAAGAAGGGCAAGAATCGCATCCCTGAGAGGTGGGTACCGGACCCGGGGCTGGCTCGGCGGGCGCGCGTGGTCTCTGGACCCCGGCTTCGGTCCGGTGGTCTCTGTCTCCTGCCACCCCACGGCCCTGGCGCCGAGGGGCTGAGGCTGGGACTCCTCGCCATCCTTTTAATCAGCGCGTGTCGCTGACATGCCCAAGAGCGGCGCTAGGAAGGGACCCCCACCCCTTGTTTCCTGGATCCAGTGTTGTTGGGCTGCCACCTTGAACGTCGGCAGTGCGAATCCAGCTGCTGCTCCACGGGAGAGCGGTGGGCAGTGCCCTCCCATCGGTTAACCGCCTCTGAAACCCGCCGATGGTCGGCTGCGAGCCTTAGCGAGCCTGTCACTCGGAGCCTCACCTCTGATGGGCTGGAGCAGCGACTTGGGGCACTCAGTGTGTCAGTCCGGCTCCTCACCCGCCGCCTCCCCCCGTGTCTTTTGACAAGGAGCGGCCCCTTCCTCCTGACAGCATGCCCAAGCTGCGTGACACCCGTTCCAGCAGCCTTGTCTCCAAGAAGCACCGTGGTCAGTACGTGGGTTCATCAGCGCTCTCCGACAGCTCAGTTCAAAGGCAGCACTCTTTCATCCTTACTGAAATGGGGTCCCTCAATTCCTCCAGTCTCCTTGTGGCACAGAAATATGAATAATAACTGTGACTGAGAGGAAGACACCCCTCGCCCCAGTACTGCCTCTGGATCCTCCCATTCTCCGTGCGTTTGGATTCTTTTCAGGAAGCCCAAGGAGCGAGCTGTTGGTGCCACACTTGAGAGATGACCCTTACTCTTTCAGATGACTAATTTTGCTTATTTGTGAGGTCGTCTCTTCTTCACTGCTCAAGATGTTATTATCCCCCTCCTGTCACCCTTCCCTCCCCTCCCCTTCCTCCCCTCCCCTTCCCCTTCTCCCTTCTCCTCCCTTCCCTCCCCTTCCTTCCCTTCCCTCCCCTTCCTCCCCTTCCCCTTCTCCTCCCTTCCCCTTCTCCCCTCCCCTTCCTCCCCTTCCCCTTCCCTCCCCTCCTTCCTCCCCTTCTCCTCCCCTCCCCTTCCCCCTGCCCCGCCTTCATTTTCTTCCTGAAACTCTACTGTTCATAAACTTCCCTCCTTGCACACATCAGCCCTCAGTACAGGTCTCTCCTGGCCAGTTGCTGTTGGATTCTATGTAGTGTTCCTATACCCGCTCCTGCTTTCTGCTTTCAGTTAATTCAGTTACTACACTACTTTAAGAATAAATAAAATCTTTTTTTTTAAAATAAAATCTTTAAAGTACCTAACTTAGAATATGATCCATACATATCCTGTTATTGCTGCTGTTGTTGTTATGTGTTGTTGTGTTGTCTGCAACTCATAGCGACCCTATGTACAACAGCTCTGAAGCCTGCCCTGTTCTAAGTCAGTCTCACTGATTCTGACACACCTCCTCCCATTGCTCCTGCTACTGTATCAATCCATCTCATCCTGGTTCTTCCTCTCCTGCACCATCCCTCCACCCTTCCAAGCATGATGTCCTTCAAGGACTCATCTCTCCTGGCCATGTGCCCAAAGTATGTGAGATGGAGCTTCAAAATCCTACCCTCCAAGGAGAAACTGGGTTTCAGCCTCTCCAAGACAGACTGATTTACATTCTTGGTGGTCCATGGTATGTTCAAGACTCTTCTTCAGCATCACAACTCAAAGGCATCAACTCTTCTGTCATCCTTAGTCATTGTCCAGCATAGCCAGTAATTGCGAAGACCATGGCCTAGATCGGGTTCACCTTGGTCTCTAGACTGCCGTCATTGCTCTTCGGTCCTCTAGAGAGGTCCCTGCCAGCAGATTTTCCCAGTACAGTTTGTCTTTTGATTTCTTGGCTGCTGGATGCATGGTCCAGGGTTTTGTCTGCGCCTCTAGTCCTGTGTGTGCAGCTTTGGTTTTCACTCTCTGTGATTAGCTACACTCAGTAGGGTTTTTGTACCTGCTGGTCCCTCTTCTTGAAATACCCTTCCTATTTTACACCCCATCTTTATATAGTTAAGTTCTAATTTATCCTAAAGAGAAAGCCCCATAGTGGACCTTCCAGTGGGTTTTCTGAGTGAGTCTATTGCACAGAAGGAGAATGCCCATTTTTCTTCTGTGGAGCAGCTGATAGATTTGAGCTGCTGGCTCTTGTGTTGGCCGCACGACTCTGCCCAGAGTTCCTCCCTGAAGAACTTCCTATTGTGTATCACGTGCCCTAGCACAGCCCCTTTTCTGTCAGTTCTCCACTGACGGAATTAGATGACACCAGTCCTGTGAAGACAGTATACACTGTAAAGTACAGGGCTGAGTTAGATGACTTCAGCCAGCATGTGTATTAATGACAGCAGAGGGTGCAGTACTGGCTTGGAATCATCAGGAATACAGAAGTCTGGCCATTGCTGGCTTCACATATGCCTTATTTGTGGTTTACTTTTCCATTGTTTTATTGTCTCATAGCCATCTTTGAGTCAGAGAAATTGGAAGAGAGAGGACCTGGGTTGTTACTAGGCAGGGTTGGAAAGTGCAAAGTGGAGAGGAGGGGACGTGCTGTGTGGTTATCTTTCCACTGTCTAGGAGCTTTGCTTCTGTGCAGAGAGGCAAGCCTAAAGTTCAGTTTACTAACACAAAGTGTGTCTAATAGGTGGAAAGACTACCTTCCAATTGGGCGGCGGATGCCTGGGACCCGTTTCATTGCTTTCAAAGTTCCTTTGAAAAAGGTAAGCAACTGGTTGATTTGGTAATCTTCCAGAAATCGGTCACTGTGCAGGTCTGTCTGCCGTAATTTCAATAGCAGATGCTCTGCAGCGCCTGAATTTGTTTTTCCTAATGTGCTGCCAAGTTGATCCCTAGTCACGTGACCCAGTGGACCCCAGAAGGAAACACTGCTGAGCCCCGTGATTGCCTTCCAGTTGTTGCTATGACTGAGCCTTCTGGGAAAGCCAACATTGACAACGCGTTCTTTAACTGACCCTCCACCAGGCCTTCTCTACCGTTTTTCTATCCTGTAGTGAAATTCATTGATAAGTAAGATCTATTTCCATAAATAATTCTTTAAGAAAACACAGTATGGTGCCCCAAATGTAATAGAAAGGATAAAAGCAAGTCATTTGTTGTCATGACAGGAGTCCAGAAAGAAGGCTGGCACCTAGCAACAGCATGTGTTGGACATTGGTCAGTGTGCCCCAAACCAGGAGAGACAAGTCGTTAAGGGTCAGCAAAGGAGTGGAAGACCTTCACTGAGCTAGAGTGACAAAGTGACTGCAACAGTGGGCACAGTGGAGTTTGTGAGGGTGGCCGAGTAAGGACAAGGTTTGGATTCACTGTCCGCAGGGTGCTGTGTGTGGCGTCCACGAGAGGGGATTGACCAGACAGCAACAAGTATGCGTTTTGGTTCTTTTTTTAATTGTTCAAATAGATGAGATGATTGAATTCTTAATACCGAGTCTCTGTAAGACACTGACCGGTGAGTGTATGCCTTGTTATAAATTAATTTACTCTTCCTTACACTATGATGTGTTATACTCAGGATCATAATTTTGTCTTTTGAAGCTTCATAATTTATAAACTTAATATTAAACAAGAGGCATTTTTTCTGAGTGGAGCTAATTCTAAAACTTACATTGAAACAGAAACAATTATAAATATTCTGAAAAATTAAAATAAGGAGGGGAGACAGTCAGACCTCCTAATTATTAAAAGAGTCTTGCTGCTATTTCAGTAGCCACATGTGCCCAAGGTGCAAGGTCTGTAGTCTTAATATAAACTGGAGTTTGAAAAGAATTTAGCAGTATCTGCAGTCCTTTCTACATGTGGACATTCAGAAAATATTTGTAAGTATAACTATCACGGGGCACGCTGAGAACCGTGGTGGACAAGATCAGTGTGGTCCTACTTTCTGGGCATTTACATTGGATTATTGTTGTTGTTGTT
>NW_006399761.1:1190282-1210721 GCF_000299155.1 Elephantulus edwardii
AGAGTTTTGAAGGGAGTCTTTCACCAGAAGAATGTTTTTCTCCTCTGGATCTTTTTAACAAAGTCCAAGAACAAAATGAAGAACTCGGACTGATTATTGATTTAACGTATACACAACGTTATTATAACCAAGAGGTAAATGGAATCCTTAGTCCTTAATCCTAATCTTAGTCCAAGAGGTAGATAAAATAGTTAATGTTCTTGAAAGTAAACCTACATTCTGATATTGTAATAATTCATAATCCAGTAGATCTCATTGTTTGCTAATGTGAGAGTCACTGCCTTTCATGTTTAGTAGTTCAGAAAGTTAATTATTGGCGTATTTCTAATTCACAATAAGGCTAAAGATAAGTATTGAACTAGAAAAAATAAAAAAAATTTAAAAAAATAAAAAAACAAACAAAAATTAAAAAAAAAAGAATTGAACTAGAATATTTTTTAGGGGGGAAATTTGCCATTGAGTTGCAGTGGACTCATTGCAGACCTTCCATTATGTTTCCAAGACTGTAAATCACATCAAAGAGATTGCTCATCTTTCTCCCTGAGAGCTGCTGGTGTCTTGGAACCGCCAGAGGGACAGGCCTTTGGGTTAGCATAGGGTCTGTGTATGCTTGAGATATTCTGGAAGCTTCCATAGCCTTTACTTTGAAAATTAATGAAATGTTAGTAAGAATAGCACTAGCCTGGGAAAAAAGTATTAATTAATCATCAGCATTATTTTCTTTTAAATAGTTGCCAAAACGTGTAAAGACTTTTGGTTGATGCTTTCTTATCTGTCTTCTGGTTTAGTACAGAGACCTGTTAGGTTTTGTTTGTGCCTTGTATGGGGTGATATATCACATTGGCAAAGAGTTATTCTTCAGATCAGTTCCGTGACCTTGCAATTGCAAACACAAGTTGACCCTTGACTCTTGATCAAAGCAGAGAGGGGTGCTGACTTCCATAGACAAAGAGAATGCAAGTGTAAATTACAGTTGACCCTTGAACAACACAGGTTAGAGTGCTGGGAGTGTTTGGGTAAGGGCATGATGGAGGAGAACTGATGCCTTTGAACTATGATTTTGGGGAAGAGTATTGAATATACCATGGACAACTAAGAGAATGAACAGGTTCGTCCTGGAGAGAGTGAAGCCAGGCTGCTCCTTGGAGTCAAGGATTCTGAAGCTTCGTCTGACATAATTTGGACATGCTACAAGGAGGGACCAGTCCTTGGAGAGGGACATCAAGCTTGGGAGGGTGGAGGGACAGCGCAGGAGAGGAAGACCCTGGATGTGATGGATCGATTCAGTGACTGTGGTAATGGGAGTAGATGTGTCAGAGACAGTGAGATTGGCACAGGATAGAGGAGGGTTTAGGGCTGTTGTACATAGGGTTGCTATGAGTAACAGGTGACTCTATGGCACATAACAACAACAACAACTATATTGTGCTGACCATCTCCAGACCACTGTGCTCACCACAGGAACAGCAGGAAACAGAACCTGTCTATAAGCGGGCCCTCAGAGTCTCAGCCCATGGTGTTCAAGGGCCAGCTGTGTTTGGGAGCAGTTTGGCTTTTTAAAAGTGCTTTCACTGGCATTAAATTGGCCACGCCTTCGCGCAGCCCTGTGCTGACTCAGCAGCCGTGTTACCGCCTCTCAGCCAGGAAGACTACTCAGCTCACAGGACGTGCTGTTGGAACTGGTAATTTTATGGAAGATAAGTCTGCAACTCAGAAAAGGAAGAAGTGCAACTTGAACACAAGTGTGTTTTTTTAAAAAGAAAAAACACACAATTATCTCAAGTTTTAAACATACATAAAAATAGACATGCCAGTGACAATGACTGACTCATTCCCTAGCTTCAGACCTTCTCATCAGGTGCACCACACTGTTTAGCGAAATTCAGTATTATTTTTAGGAGAATTCTGTCTTTCCATTGTACATTTTTGATGTGTGTACTGAGAATGTAGGACTTTTATTCCTTAATATTGTTTCTTTAATATTCTCAAATAACTAGTCAGTGTTCCAGTTTGGAGTTAAGGCCTTTCAACTACGATGTTGTTTGTGCAAAGCCTTCAAGAGAGATTCATGGATGTAGGGCAAGTCGAGAGATAGGTGAGGTGTGGCTGCTTCTCTTTGTGATATTAACAGTCACCGATGAATGTAAAAATCCACTCATTCACTGGGGGCTCCAAAAAAATGACTTATTTTCGCCACCTCACTTATTAGCTGAGGGGCATAGGTCTACAAAGACAAGCGTTTGTTCTCATCTTCAGCTGTTTGCCCAGTTGAAGTAGGTCCCTGGGCAGCACAGGTGATTAGGTGCCCAGATATCAACCAGAAAGTCAAGGTTCTTACCCACCCGGAGGTCCACTGCAGCCAGGCCCAGAAGTGGGCACCCTCCTGGAAACATGGCAGCAGCCAGGCCCGGAGGTGGGCACCTGCCTGGGACATGCAGCAGCCAGGCCCGGAGGTGGGCACCTGCCTGGGACATGCAGCAGCCAGGCCCGGAGGTGGGCACCCGCCTGGGACATGCAGCAGCCAGGCCCGGAGGTGGGCACCCTCCTGGAAACATGGCAGCAGCCAGGCTTGGAGGTGGGCACCGCCTGGGACATGCAGCAGCCAGGCCTGGTGGCGTGCCTCCCATCAGTCACAGGCTCGAAGGCCTTGTGTGTGGTTCTGGTCTGCACCCCTGGAGCCATCGTGAGTGGGAGTAGTAACAGCAGCAAAGAGTTCATATTGGAAAAGTATTAGCATTACCCTTTATCTGACAGTTTTCAAAACAGTGAGTTGGTTCAACTAACATTTTTAATTTTTACTGTTAATCATTTAGACTTTTATTTCTTTTTAATATCATTAAAATGTCATTTTCCAATCCATTATAGTTAACTATAATAACAACAGTTAATTATTATGACTTATGTCTGCATTATTCCCTGAATTTTGACCTTGCCAGTCCACTGAGTTATTATTCATGTAGGGATCACAGAGCCCTGGTTTTGCCCTCTGCTACCTCTCCTGGCTCCTAGGTCTCTTTGACACACAAACCTTTTTAGTAGTCTTTGGTCACTTTGGTTTTCTGTTTCTATGAAAAAATTGATCCTTGATCTAGACTCATTGTGTCCAATTTCCTCCCCTAAGCCTGATAGCGACTCTTTCTCCAAGGAGCCTTGGTTTCTTTAGGTGGGAATGGTTTTTAGAGCTCACAGTGTGACTGTTGTTGTTTACTGTGGAGTTGGATCTGCCCCCAGCTCATCCTCCAGCCGGTTTTCAGAGGCAGTTAATCGTCCGGGAGGAGATTGCCCCTCCTTCTCCCATGGAGCAGCTGCTGCCCTCCAGTTCTATGCTTTCAGGACTGCAGGCCACCAGAGCTCTAAAGGGTTAGAGGGGATTTACTGCTTTTCTGCTTATACTTGTGTCTATTTTCCTTCATTCCAACAAACTGAGCTCTCGGGAGTACTTAGAACTTACCATCTTGTCAAAATTCCATGTGATGTTTTCTCCCTCTGTTTTACTGTTAGATGCCATCAGGTCGCCTGTGACTCATGGTGACCCTGTGAATAGATCTGAGCCTTTATCTGTCTTGTGTGTCGTCTTCTAATCTATTTTGAATTTGAATCATAACTCCTCCACGAGGGCCCTGAAATAGAAAATAATAGGCGGAACCATTTGTATAATTTTGAGTCACATTAATGATTAATTCACATGTCCCTGGCTTTCAGGTGGCAGATGTCCTGTGTTCTAATGCCGGTCAAGTGACACTGCCTCATTGACATAACTTTGAAACATAAATGACTGGTCAGATTTGCTAACCTACGAAGTTTATTACAGTATCTTGGTTTATATTCTAGTTCTAAGTTAACCTTTCCTTACAAATGAAATAATATATGTTTTCATGGTTTTTCTTTCTAGGATTTCCCAGAAACTATTCCTTACTTAAAAATTTTTACAGTTGGGCATCAGGTACCTGATGATGACACTATTTTTAAGTTCAAAAGCGCTGTTAATGGGTTTTTGAAGGAAAATAAAAATAATGGTGAGTTTGTTTTTGTGGGGTTGTTATTGGTGGTGGTGGTGGTGGTGACTTCAGTATTGAATTTTGGTAAATGATTTGAATTGGGTTGGAGATCTTGTTCTGACCACAGGCCTGTGTGTTTGACAAGGTCAAGGTGAGAACCTCACGTGGTCCTAATGGATTGAGGCGTTGGTGCTATTGATAGTCACAAGTGAATCATTTCAGCTGGAAGGTACTTTGTGTGAGAGAGAGGAACTGAACCCAGCTCACTCATCGATTGAAAAAGTTTGCAAGAATGTAGAATAAAAATAGTCTTCTGTTTTATTTCTTGGTTAAGAAAGGGATGAGAGGTGGGGAGAAGATCCAAGATCTCAGGGTCTTAGACACAGCAGTAGGCTGAGGCAGGTTCCGACGCAGAAGCAGAGCCAGCAGTGGGTCTCCTGTGCTCATCACTCTGGCTGTGTTTTCATTTGTTCCCACCGTTCCTGCTTACTCCTCATGGAGAACGGTTGAGGCAGAGGCTGATGCACTCCTGTTCCCTTTAATCGGCCTTCCTCTGTAAACATAGATCTTAGTAGCTTCTTCATTTCCTGGCATCTAAGTAGCAGACACCAAACCCAAAAGCCCAGCCCGCAGCTGCCGAGTGCCTCTGACTCCTAGGGCCCCTGTCAGGTGTCTGAGGCCGGGAATCTCTCCTAGAAGGAGTAGCCTGCGTCCTCCCTCAAAGCAGCTGGGGGACGGCAGCTGGTTAGCAGCACAGTGAGGTCCACACTACACCGCCAGGGCTCTTTGAAGGGACAGAAGGAGCAGGGTATTTTTGACAGAAAAGCCCATTGCTCCACAGAACGATCATGCCTTGTTTTGTCCTCAGGAATCTGACATTCTGCTGGAGGAAGGAGGTAATGACAGTAGACTAGATGGTAGACAGTGAAAATGCTTTAAAGTGTAAAGCAGGAGAAAGGGTTAGGGAGCACTGGGTAATCTAGTAAGACGTTCTCTTAGGAACCCTAATCTGTGAATGGCTGTCGAGTAAAATGTTATTTGTTGTTGTTGCTGTTGTGTACTGTAGAGTCTCTGACTCTCCAGCAGGGATTGAGAAGCAGTAAATTGTCCATCTTTCTCTCACGGAGCAGCTGGTAGGTTAGAACCCCAAGCCTTTGGGACTGCAGCGCAGCTTCTTACCACTAGGCCATCTGAGCGCCACTGGATCCTGGTTGAGTAGAGTCCTAAAGTGAGAAACTGGCCATTGGTTATCCCAGAGAGAAGTTCAAAGACAGAAACAGCTTGTGTGCAGTGCCCGAGGCAGGCTGGGGTTGACGTGTGTGCAGGAGACATGTCCGGCCGAGTGAACTGAGGGAATGAGGGTCTGTAGAAGCAGGACGAGGAAGGTGGAAGCAAGATCATGAATGCCATGTACTGTCTTGTGTGTGTGTGTATGATAGTGTGTATGTATAGTGATACACAACACATGTTAATGATGGGCTGACAGGCACAGTGGCCCAGCTGGGAAAGTCTTGGACTTGATTCTAGGCGTGATTCTGCTTGCCTGCAGTAGTGTTTGGGTTGATGTCTGTAATCCTGTTCACTTTTTCTTTATGAAATACTAACAGAGCAGTGCAGTCCCCCCAGAGTACTCCAGGGGGTTTGTAACGAGGTGAGAGAGGACATGGGAGTGCCTTGGGAACTCAGGAGTCTACAAACTGCTTGATTGGATTACTATTTGAGGAACAAGTGTTAGTTTTCTCTTAGCCTTATTTTGACCGCCTGCTCTTTTCTTTTATTAACACGGTGCCGCAGATGACGATAATTCGTCGGGGGGGATGGGGGGGGAGTAAGAAATGTGTTTCTAAAGCACAGTCGTCAATTTAAAAGTGTGCGGCAATGTGTTAAATCAGTTACTAATGTGCTCGCTTCAGTAGCACATATACTAAAATCGGAACGAGACAGAGAAGATTAGCATGGCCCCGTACAAGGATGACATGCAAGTTCATGAAATGTTTCCATGTTATAAAAACCACAAACCAGTTACTGATGGACGTTTTATGTTAAGAAAAATAGGGTTTGTCTCATTCAGTAGTTTTAGTTGCTAATATCTCATCAGCTTTCTTCACTTCATAACATTGAAGCTACAGAATTTCTGAGGGGAAATGAATTTTACCCTCGTAATAAAGAGTTCTTTAGAATATGTTCCTAAACCCACATTCCTCATCAGAGCTGCGCCTGTCAGGCTCGTAGTAGCACAGTGTTGAGTACTAAATGTTAGTCGTTAGAAGATTGTTCAGTTTGGTTTTCGTGTATATGCATGACTGTTTCCTGTTTCCAGACAAACTTATTGGGGTCCACTGCACGCATGGTTTGAACAGGACTGGCTACCTTATCTGCAGGTGAGTTCCCAGTGCCACAGGCAGGAGATTTCCAGTTGGTTTTGTCTGATTACAGTGTAAGTTTGATGCAAAAATGCCGTCAGTATTGAAATCTCTAAAGAAGTGAGTGTGCTTTGCTGTTTTGCCCCCCACTGAGTACCATCATTAACAGTTTATTTTTTTAAGTATTTATTGTTATTTGTTCCTTGTTGCAGACTTTCTTCTTCCCCCATTAACAGTTTAGTGCATGCCTTTTCAGACATTTTTTAATAAGCAGATATATTTACATCAGTAATGTATTTACTGGTGGAAGTTCAGACATTCTTCTGTGTAACTTAGTGTGTGGCGCCCCTGTTTCTGTGCTTGTATCTCGCACTGTCGTTTGAGTGAAAATCGACAGAGCACACTGGTTTTTCAGCCAGGCGTTGGCATGCATTTTGTTTTGTAAGGTTACATACAGTGCCCCCATGTCTGATCATCTACTGTGTGTAACGCCTCCCCTTCACCATCTTCGGAAGCCCCTTCTCTGTTGAGTAAGTCTCACTGCTCCTCCCCGCTTCCCATCCCTCGTAACCATCCAAGAACTTCATTCTTTGTGAAGACTGCTTTACCCATTGATATTTTGAAGAACATTCAGATAGGTCAGAGGATTTTTTTTTAAATTGTAAAACATTGAAGAGACAAAAATCTCTATATGAACACCCTTCAGTGCATATACTCTGGTTTTTGCTCATTGGCATGCCCAGGGCCCAGGACCCATCCACTTACACCATGTGGATGTGATTTTACTATACTGATTCCTCTTCATTTAGAGAATTTGTGTGGAGGGTCTGTTCTCTGGAGGCAGGTGGACGTTAGGTTTATGCTTGGTGTAGAGGATACGATAGGAGCCACACACTGCACTTGTGAATCCTGACAGTCTAGAGGGGCATATCTTTAGAGGGTGCACCTGGAACGACTGATGCGAAGGAGAAGCATGTCATACAGGAGGTATCGTTTACCTTCACAGGAAGGTTAGAGGAGGTTTCCTTGGAGATGGTGGCGCTGATGAGGAGGGATGTTGAGAGAATACAGCCGGGAGGAGTGACAGAGACCCCATAACAGGAAGGTGTGTCCTGTGTTGGAGAAGCCGGAGGAGACCTGGCTGTGAGAGCCCAGGCTGGGAGAAAGGGTGGCTTTAGCATGGAGCAGCACGGTGGGGAGGAGTGGGTTACACTGGGCTGCCTTTACGATTTTGGGTTTCCTCTTAGGAACATTCGGAAACCATTGCACTTTTTCCTGAGGTTGAGTGTGCGGTACATAGTCAGATTTTTATTTGCACCCTCTCCTCTTAGCTACTGCGTAGAGACTGTATTTTCCTTTTTGAGGTCACACGGAAGCAGGAAGACCATTCAGGACGATTGTGCTGAAGCACAGCCGTCGTGGTGGACCTGCTGTGATTTTTGTTTTTTAAAGAAATTTTTATTTTTTACTGGTTTATAAAGTTAGTATACATTGTTTTTCCCATTGGAGACCTGGTGTGATTTTGGTGGGAAACGGGGATGATTGTCGTCAGGACTGGTGATGAGTTGGGAATGAGGGCAGGAAGCAATGGCTGAGGGTGCTGGTGCTTCCTAGGTGATAAGCCCAGGCAGTTGGTTAGATTAGACAGTAATTTTTAATAGTACTGTTCCCTCAATTTATTTTGGCTTGTCATGTTCCTAATACCGTCTTGTTAAAGACGTTTCCTGTTTTCACTCTACAAGACATTTTAATCAAGAATTACTATTGAATTTTATGAGACACCTTTAAAATATCTATCAGTTTGATACTGCATTTTTCCCCCATATATTAATTGTGACTGTGATGTAAGTAAATAATTGTGTTAGCCAATTTCCTAAAGCTGGGCTTATCCTTCCATTCGTAGAACAGGTCTGTGTGTGTGTGACAGTGCTAATGCTAGATCATCCTTTAGCAAGCACTGAATTTATGTGGCATTTTCTTGGGTACTTATGTCTATATTTGCAAGCAGAATTAGATCATTTTTGAAAAACATTTACTTCCTTTGGCATATATCTCTCAGTGACCCAAATGCTATTGTTTTGTTAGGTACTTGATTGACATGGAAGGCATGAGGCCAGATGATGCAATTGAACGTAAGTACGAGGGCTGTCACTTCTCCTTCTGCAACAGCTGAGGGTGTATGCTGAGGTCCATTTCATAGATTTGGTGGGGAGGGGGGTATATGTCATTTGTTTTTGTTAAAATTGTTTGGGTTACAATTTTATAAAGGACTCTTTATACAAGTACTGGTATGTTACAGCCTCAGTAATGGATTTCAGCTCTTATTTGCTTTCTCTGGGAAAGATACATGTTTGTACAAGTATTTCTAACCATTCCTTCACCTGTCAGTATTTAATAGGTGCCGGGGGCATTGCATAGAAAGGAAGAATTACATTGAAGACCTGCAGAATGGCCCCATCAGAAGGTAAGTGCTGTGTTTTCTGAGTGTGATTTGTAGGTGGGACGTCTGTTCTGATCCAGGTTAAGTTGTGCATGTGACATGCATTCCTGTATGATGTTCTGGGGAGCCGGTAGTACTAGTAATTGGGGAAGAAAGGATGGTCATTTTCATAGATGAAATAGATATAACCACAAACTTTGTGAAATCTGGAGACTAATAACACTGTGTGCAAATGCTCTCTTTTAGGAATTGGGCTTCTGATGTATCCAGGTCAGATGACTTCGAAGACTCCTCGCATTTCATGGAACCAGTCCATGCTGGAAATAAGTTTGTTTACTATGGACCTCAGTATAAAGGCCACCGCACTCAAGTCTACCCAGCTCGTTCTTGCCATTTCTCCTCACGGACCCAGGAGCTGCCTCAGCCAGTCAGGTACCGCTGCCTCCCCTGGGTTCTGATGTGGAAGCGTTCTAGCCTCGGCGACATGAAGTGTTCTAGACTTGGCAAAGCGCCTTGAGGGAGTTGCTGCCAACTGCTGCCAAGCAGGTGTGGCTCTGCTCTGTAGTTTACAGGTAGGGCTGGATGCAGGTGCAGGATGAGGACACACAGCTCTGCAGAGATCACTGGGAAGAGGTGTGGCCACTGCAGTTGTAAACCTAGTTTAGCTAATTAAACTGGTGTGACCGCCAGAGAAGCTCTTGCATTCCCAGGCTGCATTAATAATACTTTATTGGTGGATTCCAGAGAATAGAGATGGGTGAGAAGGGGAGTTGGCGGATTGAAACATAATCGCAGGAGTGTTGACTTGTCAATAAGGAAAGTCTCCATGGGGCTGCAGCAAGCCTTCAGAAAAATTCCAAAAGGAAGTGACTGTAGTTACCAGCGGCACTGAAAATTGGCATAATGCTTTTGACGACACAGCTTTAATAGCCATAGAAATACTCACAGCCAGAAAGTCTGCATTGAAGACTGAGGAGGTCCTTCCGAACGTGGACGAAGCTGTGTTCACGAGGGCAGACATTGAAGACAGTTCTTAAATCCCTGCTGTGTATCTGATTCAAGGTTGGATGCCCAAGACACAGGCACATGTGTGCTGCGATGTTAACCCCAGAGTCCCTTAGAGTAGTGGCAGCAGCCTGTATTTCTAACAGTGGGGAATAAACTCAGAACAGACTCTCCCTTGAGTGTCCGGAGCTGCCTGTCTTCCTCCTGGGCAGCCACTGGTGGACGCGGCCCACCAGAGAGGCCCCCTTTTGGAGTTAGCAGTGCACCTTGCTGCAGGCTGCGTCACCAGAGCGTCCTAACGTGACGAAGGGCACAATAAATTCTCACTTCGGTGTTAGGACTTCTTGTGACACATTAAAACTGAGAACTCATTTATGAGGAGTGAAAAAGAATAGATTTTGATTCATAGTATAAAAAAAGATAGTGGGAGGGAAAACAAAAGAGTACATTAACCAATTAGTAGATTAAATGGGATTGAGGGTGGTGAAGGATGTGATTTTCACTTTTCTCAGGGTTCCTTTTCTTTGGAAATTTATGCGATACTGGTCTTCTTTTGAAACGATTACCAAATTGTTCAAATTCTCAATTCCTAATTTTTTTTAAGCCACTAGAATTAGATTCCCCCCGCCCCTTTTCTTAGTCTTATTTATTTATAAAGTGAAAGCAGCTTGCTGTTTCATAAATAGTTTTCCTGTCTCATATCAACCCTGCCTGACTTTTGAGTGGAAGATGTCTGAGTAGAATAGTGTGGACCTGAATTTATCACTAAAGAGATTGATAGAAAGTGGCCTGGGACCCTACCCTACACCAGGGTCTTCTATATGTAATTTAAATATCTTCATTTGCCTTCATGCCAATGAATGAAGTTAGAAGGTGTTGTTAGCTCCATTTAAAAAGAGACCCTCAAGAAGGTGACTTGGCCCCGTGCCTGTAACTGTAAATCTCAGAGATGGGGAGGACAGCGCAGGGTAGGGGTGGTTCCCATCTGTGGTTCAGAGGGTCGCTGTAAGTCCTGGGCAACTCAAGGGCATCCTCCAACAAGCAGAGATAGAAAGATTAACAAACTACCCACCCAGGGTTGTGCAGGCAGGAAACAGTGTAGCCATAACGTCTACTTATGCAAGTTGTTGACGCTCCAGCAAGGTTCAGAGGCAGTGAATTTGAAAGGAGGAGAGTGCCCATTGTTATCCCTCGGAGCAGCTGGTAGATTTGAACCGCTGTGAACCTGTATTAATCATAACAGTTTATTGTTCATGTTTTGTTCTCAGGCATTTTTCACGGAATCCGAATGTTCATCGGAGAGGCCTTATTCCTCCTCCCGGTCCCGCTGGACAGGACTATTCACAGAGGCGCTACTCCTGGAACGTTAAGCCATACAGCGGCCCAGCGATCGAGGGTCAGGGGTTCCCTTCTTACCAGCCTCACAGGCGGCGGTATTACTGACTGCGGGGGACGGCCGAGTGAGCTCTGGAGATCACAGCTGACCTGAACGGGTCATCAGAGGTCCCGTATGATCTACTTTATTGCTCCTTCACGTGGAAAGAGTGAGGGAAGTTTTTATTGATATTTTACCTCTTTGCTAATGAATTTGCAGAAATTGCAGCAGTAAAGAGGAAAAATCCATCATTCCAGTCTTAATGGTTTTTAAGGAAATATTTTGGGACTGAAAATAAAGAATCTCCTTACAAATTATTTTTTTAAATTGTATTTTACTTTCTATGGATAATCTTCTGATTAGATTTGTGTATTTTAGTGTAGGTACAAAAATGAAGTATTTCATCATCTTCTATTATTGATCTAGTTGTTAATGGAATTATTTCCCTTAAAATGACCTTGGAGACAATCTCTTTAGAATCCAGTCATTGTAAAATGTTGTGACATTTTTGCTGTCCGCTGTCGTAGCTTCCTCTGGCAATCTGTCATGGGCTTTACCAGCTGTCTTTCACTGAATGGTCAGAATTGCCCTCTGGCACAGGAAGGGCGTGGGAGTCAGCTGTACCCTAGGCTGGTGGGTCTTTATGTTATAGTATACATGTGTAGAGTATATTACGTTACATTATAATGTTTGTCTGACAAGCTTACTGTTTTCAGTAACTTGAACACGTTTATAACCAGGGTGCTCCTTAAAGGTCAGGATGATGAAACGTGGTCTCTTTGGGCATGTTGTCAGGAAGGTCAGAGAAAGAGAGGAAGACCCCCAACCAGAAGGATTGACAAAATGACTGTAACAGCTCTAAACGGAGCTCTGGTGGCCTAGTGGCAAGAAGCTGCGCTGAAATCCTGAAGGCTCGAGGTTCTAATCCACCGATGATCCGCTGGAGAAGGATGGGCCATCTCCTGGGCCAGTCGGATCCGATTGACAAGAAAGAAAAAACAAACAGTGGGCTCTGGTGTTTTAGAGATGATGATGATGATGATGATGAAGGATTGTTAAGAGTCATGGCTGAGTAGATGGCACCTAACAGTGACAACAATACAGGCTGCCTGATGCACAGACTAAGCAGTAGCTTGGAATATCTAGAATGCTCTAGCGTCTCTTGACATGTATAGTTTTTTGAGTTTTGAGAAATGATTAGCGTTTTACAGCCATCACTGCAGCCAAGTTTGAGAATAGTTCCACCCCTACACACATGTCCCCCCAACATCGCCCCTACGTTCCCTCTCACGTCCCCCCATGCTCCTTTGTAGTCAGCTGCTCCTTCCACGCACAGAACCTCCTGACCACTATCTGCTGAGTTTTCTCCTCTTTCTTGTCTTTATCATTGTACTTTCTCTGGTACGTCAGATAAGTGGCATCCTTCAGCGTGGAGCCTTCTGAATTTTATTTCTTTGATTTGCAAGTGCTTTTGAGGTTTGCTCATGCCATGATAACCCACAGGCGTGAGTTATCCCTTGTACTGCTGACTAGTACTCTGTCTGGTGGGTATTGAGGAAGAGGGCAGACCGCATGGCTTGTCACCTTTCCTTATGGCCCATCGGGAGCTGATGCTTGGGACCAGAGAAGCCAGCCTGACCCCTTAGACAGCACAGGAGTGTGGCCTGGCTCCCTTGCCCGCACGTCTTCACTCGGAACACCTTACGTAGCAGCTGGAGGATCCTTCCCTCCTGCCCTGTGCACAGGTCAACATCTGCCCAAGTGCTCGGCTCAGTAAAAGACCTCATTACTGTTGAGTGGGAATCGACTCAGCCAAACCTCCAAACCAGTGGGTTCCCGCTCTGAGCAGCTGGTGGTCAAGGTGCCACTTTTGGGTTAGTATTGCCACTCTCTGAGGACTTTGCCACCAGAACGCCCTTGCTTCGCAAAGCTTACGTGTTGGATGACACCTGGGCAGCTCCATTTCAGTATGTGCCCCGGGCCTTGACGGAGTGGGGTCCCTCTTCTGCTGCACAGGAAGAGTGGGTGCAGACAATCGTCTGCATCAGCTGCCGCACAGGGTAACCCACGCCCTGAGAGGCTGGGAGGGCGTGGGGCTGGCACCTACTGTGAAAGCTGGCTTTGCACTGTGTCTGCAGGTCTCCTGAGCAGCCTCCCATATTGACCAGTCTGGGTGAATTGGCACAGTCAGCGAGGTCAGCAGATCCACTACATTCACCACGTAAAAGCTTGACTTGGACTTTTTCAGTTTTGAACGAAACCGCTAGAAACATCCACACATGAGCTTTTTGTGTGAACACATTTTTGTGTCCCTTAGTCTGGGACTGTTGCTCTGTTTAACTTTACAGGAAACTGCCAGGGTCCAGGTGCCTGTATGTGGAACAGTCAGTCATCTGGCTGCCTGGCTGTAGTTGTCCCTGTGGAATGGGTTCTTAAGTCCTGGCCTCTGTGACTGTGACTCAGTCGTAATGAGGAAGGATTGGGGTGGGATACACCTTGAATCCCGGGGTAAGATGGCTTGATGGCAGTGAGTTTTCTGAGACAGATAAGCGCTTCCTGGAAATGTCAAGCCGTGCAGGGCAGGGGGAAGGCTGTGCCGAGAGCCCACCAGCTGCTATGAAGGGTGTTGGAGTGAAGATGTGTGGAGAAGGGAACCAGCCTCCACTCTGCTGGCTAAGCTTGGCTCACAGGCCCAGTCCTTTCTTGCTCAAGTAAGGGCGTGGTCTTACTTGAAGATGACATCTGTATCCAATACGTATGAGTGTTCTAGCAAAATTCCCTCTCTCACCCTGGTTCCCGCACCTGGGCCTTGACCATCTTACCTGCGGTCCTCTGGACATGACCCAGCAGCCTGTTGCCAGCATCCACAGCCTGTGAGCAGCAGAATGTGGTTTGACCTCCCTGCTGAGTTCATCATCCCTGAGACCAGAGGTCCCTACACTGCTGCTGGATCTGCTTATTTCGGATTTGCTGGTGCCCTGCGCAAACAGGTGAGCGAGCCATTTCCTTGGTGGTGTCTGAGCTCAGTGCCATGGAGCAGTGGTTGGTGTTAGACATGATGGGGTGTTGTAGCCGTTCGAATGTTACACATTTGGGACGTCTTGAAGCTCTGCCTCGTAGGAACCAGCTTGGTGCTGATCCTTTTAACATCTTCATGCAGTGGGCTACTTTACACCCCCATCAGCAATGCGCGAGAGTGCTCATTACTCAGATCCTTGCCCGCACTTAGCATTGTCAGGGTGTTTGTTGTTTGGGTTTGTCGGGAGGCTTTTTATAACTTGTTTTCTTTTAGTTCTTCTAATACAGAAGTTGTGGTATCTCATTGGGTGGGGTTTTGTTTTCTTAAAACACTTGATTGGTATCTGTAAACTACATTTTTTTTTTAAAAGTACACAGTTTGACCGTTTGGCAGATGTGTACATATGTGACACCATTATCACTATCAAAACAGACCATACTCAGCACCCCAAAAGTTTGTGCCTCTTTTTAATCCTCTTTTCCTACCTCTATTCCCCTTTCTCAATAGACTACTAATTTGCTCTCTACTACTGTAAACTAGTTATGTATATGGATGGAGTCCTACAGTAGACGCTGGGTTATTTTTGCTTGTTTGGTTTTTAATCCAGCAAAATTATCCCAAGATTCATATATGTTATTATATTTGTTAATGGTAAAGTCCTCCTTACTACTGAATCGATTCTATTGTGTGAACATATAAAATCTGTTACCCACTCATTTCTTAATGGACGTTTAGGTTGGTTCCAGGTTCAGGTAGTTTCAGGAGAAGGTAAGAAAGCTGTGATGTGAGAACGAAGCCATAAAAACTGATTAGCTTTCTTAAGGTTACAGTGTTCAGAGGCAGGGAGGTCCCACAGTGTGAGACAGGGCCACACGATGACACCTGAGAACAAGGTAGCAGCATGCCGGGATTGTAGGAGAGAGCTTACCTATGGCAGGCGAGTGGGGTTAGGTGGGTTTGGTGAGCTTTCTGGGTGCTGAGGGTTTTGAGTAATTCTCCAAACTCTCGAGGAGATTGTTGAGAGTGGGCTCAGTCACCTGCTCAAGATGGGGAACAGGCTGGCTTCTGGTCAGGGCCTCAGAACTGGCTCAGAATGACGTTTCAGGAAATGCTGCAAATGGACCCTTGGAGTCTTGAGCTCAGTGTTGAGCCTAGTCATTTGGGTTATATGACTAGCTGTAGAGACTGTCAGAGGACAGGGCTTAAGTTGCCCTAAACAGCATGTTGTGTGCCATCGAGTCAGCACCAACCCATAGCCGACCCGCCAGTGAATTTTCAGAGGCAGTAAACTGCATGGGGGCCGATTGCTCTTCCTTCTCCCTAAACAGCATAGAACATGTTATAACAATCAAAATGAAACAAGAAGTGTATCTCTCCCGGCCGACCCATAATTACTTTTCCCACTTAGCGAGGAATCCACCGCTTTGTTACTTTGCTGTGCTGTGTGGTTTATGTGACGCTGGATGCTGTGCCGTGGTATTTCAGATACCTGCATGTTTCAGGGTAAGGCCAGGGAGGAATCCCTGCCTCTCTGTTTCTGGAAAATAGCTTTGAAAACTTGATGCCTCCTAACAGAAGAGAAAACTTGACTGACCATCTTGTTTTGGACATTGCATCACCAGGGACCGGTCAAGAAGACATCATGTTTGGTGAAATGGAGGGCTAGGGAGGGCAGAGACGACAGTTGGTGGGGTGGATTGGAACCTCTTAGTAGTCTTGAGGGTCACCCCCTGAGTTGGGGCCACTCAACAGCGGTTTTCTCTTCCTAGCTGAGAAGACCTAGCTGAAGCTATAGGGTCTTTAACAGTATGTCGGTGGTGGAATTGGAAAGGTTGGAGGTTTATGACTCACCATATGGGTCCATGAGAGAGATGACCTGGTGACCTGACCCCTTAAGAGGGTTACTGTCACACCAACCAGTGGCTCCTCCTCAGCCCTCCAGGACAACGTGGAATGGGCTACAGAGTTTCCTGGGCTGATAATGTTTACAGAAGACCCCAAGTCCCCTCTTCCAGCATTCATCTGATAAAGTGGTCATATAACTGCCTGAAGTGTGTCCAGTTGTGTGACCCGTGGGTCCCGTGCTATACTGACAGGTGGACGGAAGGCAGCAAGATCCTCCCATGCTCCATACTATGTGTGGGGCAGAACCATCACCATCTGAATAGACTATGAACTCTCATTGCTCCTCACCCAGTTAATGCCAAGGGGCTTCCCAGCTAGGAGGCAGCACTGGAGAGGAGTCCCCTCCTCCAGCTTCGTGACAGGTGACTGAGGACGGGGAGGCTTGCAGCTGGGGCATGTCAGAGTCAGGCTAGAATGTCAATTCTAGGGTTTAAGAAGTGAGTCAGGCCTAGGGTCTTTGAGATCCTTCCAGAAAGCCCACTACGTGGTCAGCTAGTGTAACTATAATGGCACATGCATGTGCAGCATCCTGCATTAGGTTTTCACAGGTGGTCCAGAGATGCAGATGTGCGAGGAGGCCCTGGAAGTTGTGCCATGAAGGAGTTTGTGTGGGTACTGACAAGAATGTGTTGCTTTTTATGACAGTTTGTAGAGTAGATGCTAGTGTGACGCCTGGTAACGTTCAGTAAGCATGTGGGACTCAGTGGAAGTCATCCACCCACAGCTGATACCTGAAGTAATGGCAGAGGATAATACCAGCAGGGGAATGGAAGGGTGAACCTTGCTGATGAAAAGGTCAGCAGCTCACGTCCACCAACCAGTCGGTGGCATACAGTCACCTCCCATCAGGATTCACAGCCACAAAAACCTTAGGGAGCTTCACCAAGATTTAGAGTTGACTGGACAACAACGGTTGGAGGTTTTGTGGCTTCTCAGACTGGGCCATCAGAACGTAAGGAATCCAGCTCAGCGATGAGTGGACTTGGGTTCCACGACAGTGAGTCTGAGTGTGGAGGGCAGTGGGTTTTGTATATGCTCCAAGCCAAACACACTGCCATCAATCAAATAGATTTTTACTAATAGTGATCTTCCACTGGGGGTCTGAGGGTCAGCAAAAGAGAGGATGATCCCCCAACAAGATGAATTGATACAGTGATTCTAACAATGGCCTCAAGCATCTCAGAGATTATGAGGATGGTGCTGGAAGGGGCAAGGTGTAGACCTGTTTATAGGGTCTCTATGAGATGTAGTCGAGATGATGGAATCTAAGGCTTACACTGGGTTTCTGAGACTCTACGTCTATAGGAGTCTTTGTCCAGATAGGAACTGCTGGATTCAAGCTGCCAACCTTTATGTTAGCAGTCAGACACGTTACACACGTTATGCTACCAGGGAGCCTCATACAGAGAGATGAGGACAAGTGTCATTGAAGACACGTAGGTGTGAAATTAGGGAAAGCTCCTTGATAATGTATTATTTTATCTAGTGAACTGGCCCTTAACACGTTGCTGCAAATGACGGCAAATGTGTTTCTAAGCACGGTCGTCAATTTAAAAATTGTGCTGCAACAATAGCACAAGAATAAAACAGGAAGATTTCCGGATTCCCGTGCTGGAGAAGGACTGCTGGGCCCTGGCTAGCGGGTGCGTCTGCAGACAGGACTCACGCTGGGCCCAGGGGCAGGCAATGCTGGTGTTTGGCCCACTGACCCTCACAGCTGACTCCAGCAGGTTTTCAGAGGCAGTAAGCTGCACGGGAGGGCTCAGCCGCCACGTGCCTTTCTCTTGGAAGCGCAACTCCTCACCTCTAGACCACCAGAGCGGCTGGTGGAAGGAAAGTCAGTCTCCCGTCCAACTAGATCTGGGGGTGAAAACAATGACAGCGACCCGGGCGCTGTGCGACCGGAAACCAGCCGGGGGGAAACGCGGGCAAGGCACAACTGCGCCGGAACCTCCGGGAGTCGGGGTGTTGGTTTCCGCGGGGAGCGCCTCTGAAGAGGACCGGAAGCCGGGTGGTGAGCTTCCGCTGCCGGGGGCGGGGCGCTCGGGAAGTTGCTGGTGCGGGTCGGGAAGGGGCTGATTGAAGCCCGCCGCTCGGCTGTACATAGTTCAGTAAGCGCGTGGTTCATTCCACTTGAGGAGGGAGAGCTGGGCCTACTTTATAGATGTGAGTGAGGTAGTTTATTCTCATAACCTTGTTGAGTCGGAGCCGACCCAGAGCTTTCAGAGGCTGTAAATCTCCCGTCTTTGCCCCGAGGAGCAGCCCGGTGGATTCGAACCCTGCACCTTTGTTTCTAGATGCTGTATTAATAAATAATAAGATCAGAAATCTAGAGACGAAGGTGGAATGCGGGCCCACAGCGGGGTGTCCCCGCGGTCCGACACCCCGCCCCCGGGCGTGTCTGGGGGTGCTGCCGGCATACCTGGGCCTTGGGGAAGAAAACCACGCAGGTGAGGGGCCAGGCGCGTCCCCGGGAGCCGGCAGGAGGACAGGCTGCAAAGTGCCCGCCGCGCTTCGGGCCGGAGCTTTCAGGCTCGGTAGATGCGTTTGTTACCAGCATTCCTTTGATCAGGTGCTGGCGAGGATCCCTGGTCGTGAACTGCGTGGAAGTTGCACCTTCTCGCTGACATGTGTTGGTCTGTCTGGTTTTGGACTGCAGACTCCTGCTTGTCTGTGAAATGCAGTTGACACATCGGCTGGACCTGTTTCCCGACTGCACGGTGACCCTGCTTTTATTTAAAGATGTCAGAAATGCTGGCGACTTGAGGAGAAAGGCCATGGACGGCACCGTGGACGGCGCCTTACTCAATCCTGCGGTGGTAAGTGCAGAATGTGGACGCGAGTAAACCGCACACCCACTGACCTGCAGTCAGCCCTGACCCGCAGGACCCCGGAGACCCAGAGGCTGTAGGTCACGTGGGAAGCTCGCAGAGGAGCCCTGAGGAGCGTTTAAGGTTTTGGTCATTTTCCTTTTTCTTTTTTAAAATTTCTACTTTGAAATGAAGGTTTCTTTTTTCTTTGTTTGTTTTTATTATTATTATTTTGTGTGTGTGTGTGTACTGTCAAATCGGATCTTCCTGGTACAGGAGGAGATTGTCCCTCCTTTTCCCGGCAGAGCATCTTGTGGATTTGAACCTGTCACCTCTGGGATTGTAGTTGCAGCTCCTTGCCACTAGGCCACCAGAGCTCCTCTGAAATGAAGGGTTTTTTGAATGAAGGTTTACAGCACAATTGTTGTTCTGTTCACTCATGCACACGATTTTGTTTTACGATATTACAGCCCCCACATTGTAACAGCACTCTTCTCTTTTCTCCTGTCTTGTGATCCCCTTGTTTGCCATTCATCCTGCTAACCTTCCTCTTCCTGCCTTCTGCACTGCCCTTCCCATTTTATGTGCTTCCTGTTCTGAACCATGATTACTTTCCTGCTGAATGGTTCAGTATGTCTCTTATTTGCCCGAAAGTTGAACCACAAGAGTGAGGTTGGTTCCAGGCTCCAAAGGTGTCTGTAGGCCATGGGCTCAGGGGGTTCCCCTGGTCTTTACTAAACTATTGAGCCTGTTCATTTTGTGACTTTGGGTTTTGCTCCTTTCTTCCTGTCCAAGACTCTACTATGATCTCTCTAGAACAGTCTGCAGTGGTAGCCCGGCACCACCCAGTTCTTCTGGTCTTGTTGTTGGGATCTGCAGAGTTGGCTGCTACTCAGAGCAACCCCAAGAACAACAGATTTCAATGTTCCTGTATCCTGCACTATCCTTCACCATCTCTGATATGCTGAGGTCCGTTCTCACAGTTACAGTCACTTGTCAGTTCTTCTCATTTTCTACCCTCCCAGAAGAACTAGCCTCTCCTGACAATATGCCCAGAGTATGAGAGACCAGGTTTTAACCATCTTTACCTCTAAGGAATCTTGCTTGCATGTGATAGTAATGATATTGTTCGATATTTTCCACACTCTGTGGGGTCACCTTTCTTTGGAATGGGAACAAATGTAGATCTCTTCCAGTCAATTGGCCAAGTGGTTGTCCTCCAGATTTTCTTGGTACAACTTGGTGAGCACATCTAGGGCAGCATCTGTTGAAATACATCATTTGGTATATCATCAATTCCTGGGGCCTTATTCCTAGCCAGTTCTTTCAGAACAATTTGAACTTCTTCCTTCATCACCACAGGCTCTTTCTTGCTCATGTGTTGTTTCATTAAATTCTTCTATGTCTGCCAATTCCTTTTGATATAACGACTCTGTATACTCTTTCCATCGTCTTTTAATACTTGCAGGATCATTTAATATTCTACCCAGCATCCTTAAGTATTGCAACTTGAGGCTTGAATTT
>NW_006399761.1:1212126-1232384 GCF_000299155.1 Elephantulus edwardii
AAAAAAAAAAACCAAGACCAAAAAAAACCAAACCCACATTTATTCCATGGGAAGTGATCAGATGTGACATAATTTTAAACTTGACATGGTAGCATGTCAGTCAACTTGACATAGTGAGATGCTAATGAACGGAGGTTCATTATGTGCTGTGCCATCAGGTGTGGCTCCTTGGAGGCCTAACTCGGCTCTTCTCCAGTGTCTTCTCTTGGAATGGTGCCTGATTTTATTGCCAGTTTTCATTGACTCCACTGAGAAATGGCATGGATATGCTTGTGTTTCTTGGACCGCTTGCCCAGGAACCTCTTGATCTTGAAAGTGTTATGAGAAGACTTAGTGAAGACAAAACAGGGCCACACGAAAAACATCCATAATCCACCTTGATGTTACGATGGCCAAAATTTAGTTGTTTTCAAATTAGAAGTTTTTGTTAAAGCTGTGGGTTGAATTTGGTCAGTCTTAAATTGAACAGTAACTGTGGGCCCAGGTTTAAAATCAGGGAGAGTGTGCCTCACAGTTGTATCTTCCTCCATACCTGTTCAATCTGTACGCTCTCGCCTCGGGCAGATCCTGACCTTTCGATCTTGTGTGGTTGACTGTTGTAAGGAGTGAAGGATCTTGCTGGTGATATAGTTCAGGATGTCTGTTATTTGGCCGAAAGTTGAGACACAAGGGTGAGGTTAGTTCCAGGGCCAAAAGATATCTTAGTAAACATTTCTTAGTAAATGTTATTTTTACATAAAGTCCAACATCTTGAACAAATCACTGGAGATGTTGGACTTTATGAAGAAGAGTGTGACATCAGAGGAAGACTCGTAAAAAACCTGTCTTATGTGGATGACACAACCCTGCTCGCTGAAAGTGAAGAGGACCTAGGCATCTTCTGCAGTGATGTCAGTTTGAAGACTAAGGTGCACCTAATCCAAACCATGGTCTATTCATCTGCTTTCTATGCATCTTAAAATTGGACAGTGAATAAATATGACAGAAGAATTAATGCCTTTGGTTGTGGTGTTAGAGAAGAGGCCTGAATATTCCATACACTGAGCAAACACGTCGGTCGTGGAGAAAGTGCAATCAGAATATCCTTAGAGGGAAGTGTGGAGAAGCTTCATCTCACATCCTGTAGGCATATTTTCACAGGGGTTCAGGTCTTGAAAAAAGACATCATACTTGGAAAAGTGGAGGGGCAGAGAAAGAGGAAGACCCTCGGCAAGAGAGAATGACTATAACTGGGCTCCAGCGTATCGGAGATTGTACGAGGAGGTGCAGGATAGGACAGGGTTCAGATCTCTTGTTCACAGGATCTCCACGAGTCTGTCAACTTGGCAGTGCCAGCAACATCTAATAGAAGCTAAAGTGCCAGTCCTGCTGAAGGAGCTGTGAAAGGCTGTGGTTCTGGTGTCGACATCCCAGATAGCTCATTTTCAAGTCTCTGTCTGCTCATCTGGGAGGGGGTCCAAGACAGATTGTCTCTGTGAGAGAGAGCGTAATGCTTAGGAACACGCATTTTAGGTTCACGTCGCCAACGTTTAATCCCAGCTCTGTCACTTACTGTGACTCAGAATCAGCACCAGCCGTTAATGCGCTGTTTTCTTGTAATAACTCGCTTGTCTTACAACACCTCTATGAAATAATTTCTTTTTTTAAAATTTTATTTTTATTATTTTGTGTGTATGTGTACCATCAAATCAGATTTGACTGGTACAGGAGGAGATTGTTCCTCCTTCTCCAGCAGAGCATCTGGTGGATTTGAACTGGAAATAATTTCTTATTCACATCTGACAGGTGAAATGCTGAGGGACTTGCCCTGGCTCTCTGGGTGATAAATGGCAGAGCTGGGATACAAACCTAGACACCCTGTTCTTACTTGTCCATGTTAATTTTTTTTATTCTGTTTTGGCTATTTCAGCATTGTTTTATTTGTATGGGACATACAGAATAGGTGTTGGGGTTGTTATTGGTTTGATATTTTTATTTACTTCTCATCTATTACATGTGAATAGTATGAGTTTCAAGGAATGAGAATAATGACAACAGTACAAAGAAAATGTTTAGAATATGACCTTTCCCATGATAATGGACCTTGGTTGCTGTTGTTGTTGTTGTTGGTTGCCTTCAAGTTGAGCATGACTCTAGCGACCCTATGAACAAAAGGCCTAAAACCTTTCTATAACTATCCACATTTATCAAAGTTCGTAGAATTTCCAAAGCCATGTTGTTTAGGAAGTGGATGCAACTCCTACTTCTAAACTTGTTTTAAACTGGGAGCTCCACCAAACACTGTCCACCATGGGTAACTGTTATGGCATTTGACACCCCAGTGGCACAAGATTCAGCATCACAGAAACCCCAGTTTACCTCAGTACAGCATATTGACAGAGGAGTGCTGGGCCACTAGGAAGAAAGTTCCTCCAAAATAGAATAACAACCAATTTTAAAGACAAAGACCCTCCCCAAGGTCTTGTTGACTCTAAAACAGGAGGCGTAAAAAACATCCAATCTAGTACGTTGTTGTTATGTGCTTTTAGAGTTGCCTGCGATGTATAGCAACCCTGTGTACAACAGCTCTGAACCCTTCCCTGTCCTGAGCCTGTCTCACTAATTCCAACACACCAATCCCTGATTGCCCCAGATACTGTATCTGGGGTCGGCCTCTCCTGTGCTGTCTGTCTGTCCACCCTTCTGAGCTTGATGTCCTTCTCCAAGGACTGGTCTCTCCTAGTCACGTGCCCAAAGTGAGGCAATGCTTCAAAACCCTAGCCTTCAAGGAGAGGTTGGTTTCACCCTCTGCAAGACAGACTGATTTGTTCTCTTGGAAGTCCATGGTATGTTTAAGACTCTTCTCCAGCTTCGCAACTCAAAGGCGTCTATTCTTCTGTCATCCTTAGTCATTGTCCATCTCTCTGAAGTATAACAAATAATTGAGAAGACTGTGGCCTGGATTAGGCACACCTTTGTATCTAGACTGACATTGTTGCTCTTCAGCACTCTGGAGAGGTCGCTGACAGCAAATTTTTCCAATGCAATTCCTCTTTTAATTTACTGACTGGGTTGGTATAGCCCTTAGTAAATGTTATTTTAATTTTTTTTTAATAGCAGTTCCTTGCAACTTTAAAATCCTGTGATTTTCTGAATACCCAGGACCTTGGAAGTCATTTTGGAACTACAGTTCATGGGAATGGTGGAGCAGTGAACAGCCCCACACTTACTTGTCCTAGAGTGCCCATCTTCAGCATGACCGTGAGTGAGTCTGTGTAATTGTTCTTGTTCTGTTTCTCTCTTTGGCAGATTGTCGATCCATTTCAGATACTTGTAGCGGCAAACAAGGCAGTTCACCTCTACAAACTGGGGAAAATGAAGACAAGAACTTTATCTACTGAAATTATTTTCAACCTCTCCCCAAATAACAATGTAATACGGTATTTACTTTCTTTTTCGTGTTGTCCAAACCACATGCGTTTTATTCGAGGCTGGGCTGAAGGCTAAATTCTTGAGATGAGTGGGGAGTGAGTTCATCCTATCACCATGCTAGGTGAGGAAGATCCCAAAGTGGTTTTGCTTAAGAAGCTGTGTGGCAGAAGTGTGACTGTTAAAATGTTGTTGTTGTTGTTGTGAGCTGTCTACTCAGAACTGACCCATAGATGACCTTCCAACAGATTTTCTGAGACTAAATTGCACAGGAGGTGATTGTCCATCTTTCTCTTAAGGATTAGTTGGTGGATTTGAACCATGTGCTTTTGGGTTGGCAGTGCAGTTCTTACCCACCAGGCCAGCAGAGCTCCCTGATCAAACCATGGTTATGCACATCTCTCACTCTGGGTAATCCCCGTGGGAGTAGAGTTCATATCTTCTTCATACATAGGAAGTCTCCGTGGATGGCCCCTAACACGTGCTCATTAACAAAACTAGTGCATACACAACATTTATGGTTGGAGAAACTGATTGTAATTACTTCTGAGTAAGGCTCCTTGAATGGTGAAGACATTCTACTCAGGGCCTCTGAAAGCATGACTGGAACTTTACTGACAAGGTTTTAACATTCCTGCTACTATTAATGTGACGATAATAACAACAACAGCTCGGTACTAAAGTCAAGGGACAGTCAGGAAATCTATGACATGATTTTAAATACAGATTTTAAAAGTTTCTAAAGTGCACTAATTTGGTAATAGAATTCTTAAGGAATTGGGATAAAATTCACCAGGTAATAAAAATCCAAGAAAGTATTCAGCAGGCATTTGTTGAGTGTGTCTTTTCCCCAGGCACAGCTCACAGCTGTGTTCTTAAGGAGGTTAGACTGCACCACGGTAACTGATGTAGTGGGCATTGCTTCCAAGGTGTGGAACAGTACTGGGCAAACATTCCCTCTAGGGAGGAGTGGACAGAGGGGAGTGATGTTTGAACTGCCCCTGGGAGGGTGAGACAGGTGGAGGAAAAGGTGTGAGCACAGGCAGAGAAGTATGATGTGATGGGTGCCCAGCTGTCAAGTCCAGCTAGGGAGAAGGAGTGTACAGAGATGGAGGTCCCTTTGGCCAGAAAGTCAAGTGACATATGTTAGAAATGGGTGTTGAAGGGAAAAGCAGTGAGAACAAGGCCTGTTGGCTTTGAAAACTAGGAGGGACTTGACTGAAGGGAGGTTACAGGACAGGAGAGAAGAGGCCAGTGGGTGAGAAAGAAAGGTATTACAGGAGTTTTTTCCTTAGATTTCAGAAGCTTTGAAGAAATTTGGAATTTCAGCAAATGATACTTCAGTTCTCATTGTTTACATTGAAGAGAAAGAAAAACAAATAAATCAAGAACACTTAATATCTCAAGTAGAAGGTCAGCAAATTTCCCTGGAAAATCTTCCAGAAATAACAAATATTGCAGAAGTCAAAAAGGTATGTAAAGCCCTGCTTTGGGGAAGAGTGTAGTGGATGAGGGTTTGTGCCAAGGCTTTTTCCTTATTGATCACCAAGGCTTCTATTTGATTTGTTATTTAACTTCTATAAAAGGTAATGTTAACAAATTACCTGAAAAATAATTGTGAGTGCAAAGACCAGGAAGATGTAAGTTTATAGAAATTTAACTAGGAAACTAGTTCATAAAAAAGCATTCTTGAGGAGCTCTGGTAGCCTACTGGCAAGAAGCTGTGCTGAATCCTGAAGGCACTCGGTTCAAATCCACCAGATGCTCCACTGGAGAAGGAGGGGTAATCTCCTCCTATATCAGTTGGATCCAACTCAACAGTACACAACAAGAAAGAAAAAAATGAAGCAGCATTCTTGAAGAAGGGTTAGAGGAGTTTGCATGAAACTTACATACTCCATTTAAAATGTGAAATGTATAAGTTGAATGTGAAATCAATGTCTAGATGTGTTTTTACCATTGATAGAAATTTTGGTTCTGTGTTTGGGGAGTTTTTTTTTTGTGTTTTTGGATTTTTGTTTTAAAATAAAATTTTTTGTAACTACCGTTTTAAAGAGAATGCTTTTGCCCCCATAGTGTTGAACTGGCATCTAATTTACATGATTAATCACATCATGACTTCATAACATTAATGCAGTAGTTATTTCCTAAATAATTTTGCACATATTTGTATGTTGTATAGTATTAATTATATCAGCATCTCATAATTATTTTTTCTTTCACAGATATATAAACTGTCTTCACAAGAAGAAAGAATTGGGACCTTATTAGATGGTATCATTTGTCGAATGGCAACAAAAGATGTTTTATGAAGAGTCCAAAATGCCAACACTTATTCATTTTTAAAAAACATTGCTTTTATTTTCTTGGTTATGAAATTTACTGTATACATAGGTATAGATTATAAGTACATTGTTGAAAAAAATATAAAGCAGAGACCACTATCCAGGGGGGAAATGTGTGGAATCTTAGCCCTTCTAATATGTTAAAGTAGAAACTACTTTTATTGCTGTTTGCCCTTGTTCTCTTCCTTTCTTCCAAATCTTCCATTTCTGTTCAAATGTGTGTTATTTTCATATAATTGGAATGATAACTGCAAGCCTTTCTTGAAAGCCTACTCTAGGCCGGGTTCTGGTTGTGGTGACTTCTCTTCAGTTCAGGTCCTTTTCCTTACATCAGTTGTCTCCCTTCTATGGTTATGCTGTTTGCTGGTTCTGGGTGTTTAACTTGAACAGATTTATTTCATTCTTTCGGCATGGTGTGGTCGATGCTGTACCCGTTTTCTATGTGAAGTAGCAGTGATTTATGTACCTTGCCATGACACCCATGTGGAATCACATTTTGTAAATGGTCTGAGGTTTTCTTTTTTCTCATATTCTGTTCTTCTGTTGGGGTCCGTCAGAGGAGACTATGTCCAAGGTTTGCAAATACCTGGAAAGGGCCAGATGATAGACGTGTGTGCCTCTGTGCAGCCATAAGCTTGGTGAAGCTACTCAGCTTTGCACAAGCAGCCAGAGATGGCATATTAGTGATGAGCGTGACTGAGTTCCAGTAAAACCATTTCCAGAAACAAGCAGCAGACTGGATTTCATCTGCATGCCGTCGTTGGTGGCCTCTGATCAGGTTAACCTGCAATTACAAACAGCCTGTCTTGATTACCTACTGCTGCTGTAATAGCTCCTGTGAATGCAGGACTTGAAGGAACAGATATATTCAGTCCTAGTTTAAGAGGCAGGGGGCTCTGGTGGCACAGAGACTAAGGAGTCTGCTGCCAGTCCAAAGGCAACAGGTGGTTCAAATCTGTCAGCCACTCCAGGGGTGAAAGGTGGGCAGTCTCCTCCCTTGTGATTTACAGCCTCTGAAAACCTGCTGTAAGTTGACTTCTACACAATCTGAGTTGTTGAGTTTAGGCTGAGAGACTGAAAATCAAGCATACTAGCTAAAACAAGCCTCTTTTCAGTTTTGCAGGAAACTTCTTCCCTTCAGCGATGGTAGGCCCTGCAGTCCCTGGAGATCTCCCTGTGTCTTAGCCTTCAGGGAAGCTTGATCCCCAGTGCAGGGTCCCAGGTCCGAAGGCATGCTGCTTACCTGGCAGTATTTTCTTATTTGAAGTTCACTCCCTGCTTTTATATCTTGAAAGGTAAAAAGATGTCACAGGCTCCACCCCAGGGAAGCTCCCTTTACGTTGGACAGGGGCTGTGATGGAATTTAGAGTAATATAGCCCATCTTTGAAGGAAGAAGACTGTGACATCACAATTGGAGGAAGACTCAGCAACCTGCTATATACACATGATAAACAGCTTGTTTGCAGGAAGTGCAGAGGCCTCACTTAGAATGCTTGATGCAGAAGATCAAAGACTACAGCCTTCAATATGGATTACATCTGAACATCCAGAAAGCACAAATCCTCACTACGGGACCAGTGGCGACAACATGATGGATGGAAAGAAGATTAAAGTTGTCAGCTGTTTGCTTTTACTTGGAGGCACAGTCAACACCCATGGTAACAGCAGTCAAGAAATTAAAAGATGATGTTGCGTTGGGCAGGTCTGCTGACAAGGTCCTCTCCAGAGTAGTAGAGAGCAAGGGTGTCAGTTCAAAGACTAAGATGGCCTGATCCAAAGCAGGGGTTTTTAAATTGCTTCTTAAGCATTTCATAGTTTGACAGTGGGTAAAGATGACAGAATAAGAATCTTGAGTTACAGCATTAGAGAAGACTGACTGTCCTGCAGACTTCCCAGTGAACAAACATTCTGTCTTGAATGTGCAGCCAGGATGGTGAAACTTGATCTTACAAACTTTAGGTATGTTGTCAGGATCGGTCAGTCTCAAAAAAGGGCATCGTGCTGGGAGAGGTGGAGGGTCAGAGAAGGCCCTCAAACGGTGTGTTGACACAATGTCACAGTGGGCTGGAGCAGGTCAGAGATGGTAAGGATGGCACAGATAAGGCAGGATTCAGGTCTGGGTATATAGTTGCTGTGAGTTTTAAAAGATGAGTAGAAGAATTAAAAGGACAGCTCGAGAAGACAAACTATTGAATTGTGCATAGATACATAGATAAAATACAAAGGGCAGAACCTCCTTGGCATTTCTCAAGGTGAAAGAACTGAATCACGCTATGAGTTGCAATACTGAATAATACTATGAGAAAAATCTTGAATATCTAGGAAGCATCAAAATAAGATGGAACACAATTGCACAACGCTGAAATATTTCAGGAAGTAACATGATAAAGGACCAATGGTAATGAACTTTAAATGGCACTGAGAGCGTTGGCAAAAAAAAAAAGGCCAGGAATCAGTGTAATTCCAATTGACATTTTTCAGCTAACAAATGTGACCCTGGATGTGCTCCGTCATCTATGCCAAGAAATTTGTAAGATAGCTACCTGGCCAACTGACTGAAAGAGACCCATACTTGTTGCATTCTAGAGGTGATCCACCACAATGTGGAAATTTATCAGTATCGTTAATAACTCATGCAAGTGAAATATTGCTGAAGATCATCCAAAAATAGCTAGAACTATATGTTAACACAGAACTGCGATTTGGAAGAGCCTCTGGTACCACAGATAATATTGCTGATAACAGATGGATCTTGGCCTAAAGCAGAGAATACCAGAAGAATGTCTCTGTGTGAGCTCAGTGGCCTTTGACTCTGTTGTTATGTGCCATCAAATTGCTTACAACTCATAGAGACCCTGTGTGCAACAGCCCTAAACCCCGCTCTATCCTGTGCCAACCTCATTGTGTCTGACACACTCCCATTACTGTAGTCACTGAATCGATCCATCTCATTGAGGGTCTTCTTCTCTGCACTGTCCCTCCACCCTCCCAAGTATGATGTCCCTCTCCAAGGACTGGTCCCCCCTTGCAGCATACCCAAAGTATGTCAGACGAAGCTTCAGAATCTTTGCCTCCAAGAAGCAGCCCAGTCTCACCCTCTCCAGAACAAACCTGTTTGTTCTCCTAGCAGTCCATGGTATGTTCAACACTCTTCTCCAGCACCACAGCTCAAAGACATCAGTTGTCTTTCTATCATCCCTAGTCACTGTCCAGCTCTCTGATGCATAGCACGCAATTGCGAAGACTATGGCCCAGATTGGGCACACCTTAGTGTCCAGCCTGATGTCGTTGCTCCTTAGTACTCTGGAGAGAGGTCCCTGACAGCTGATTTTGCCAATGCAGTTTGTCTCTTGATTTCCTGGATGCTGGTACCAAGAGTGTTGACTGTAGAACCAAGCAAACTAAAACTGTTAACAATCTCAATCTCTTCACCATCCATACTGATGCTGCCAATTGCCCCAGTGGTAAGGATCTTTGTTTTTTTGATTTTGGGCTTCAATCCATATTGAAGGCTTCAATCCTTGACCTTCTGCAGCAAGCGCTTCAGGTCCTCCTAAGTTTCAGCAAGCAAACCTGATGCCACATTCCTCCTTGGATAGCCCAGCATCCAGGATGGTCTTTTCTGCATACAGATTGAAAAAGGTATGAAGACAGAATACATCCCTGGCAGACCCCCTTCTGATTTTGAACCATGCAATGTCTCCTTGCTCTGTTCTAACAACTGCCTCTTGGTCCAAGTATAGGTTTCACATAAGCACAATCAAATGTTCTGGATTCCCATTCTTCTCAGAGTCAGCCACAGTTTGTATGATCCATACATTCAAAAGCCTTTGTGTAGTTAGTGAAACACAGACATTCCTCTGGTACTCTGTGCTTTCTGCCAAGATCCATCTAACATTAGCTATAATAATTCTAGTACCATGGCCTCTTCTAAACCCAGCCTATACATCTGGCAGTTATCTGTTGATGCATTGCTTCAGACTTTTTTTGGATCATTTTAAGCAGAATCTTGCTTGCATGCGATATTAATGATACTGTTGGATAATTTCCACACTCTGTCGAGTCTCCCTTCTTTGGAGTGGGAACAGATATCGATCTCTTCCAGTCTGTTGTCCAAGTGGCTGTCCTCCAGATTTCTTGACACAGCACATCCAGGACAGCATCTCTTTGTTGAAATATGTCAATTCGTATGTCATCAGCTCCTGGAGGCTTGTTTTTTGCCAATTCTTTTAGAGCAACTTGAACTTCCCCCTTCATTACCACAGCCTCTTGCACATGTTATTTCATGAAATTCTTCTGTGTCAGCCAGGGACACCATTCAATCCATGATAGACCCTGTGGTTTACAGGGCTCAGCACAAGAAGGTACGTCTTTTCAGTCTGTACATCCAACGTGTGAGTCAGTAAGATGACGGTGTAGTGAGCTGACGGCTTCTAGAGCCTCTCACAGCACAGCTAGATCTCCCACCGTCGCCCTTGAGGGCCCTTGAAATGACAGAAGGCAGTTGTCATTGGCCAGAGCAGGTCACATGGCCCTGTGAGGTGCCACTTAGAGGACTAAGGAACATATACCGTAAGGCAAGATATTGTCCGTCACCCAAAGGAAGGGAGTTTGAATCCACCTACTGTTCAATAGAAGAAAGGTGAGCAGTCTCCTCCCATGGTTTACAGCCTCTGCAAACCCACCAGTCAGCTGTGTCTGGATTCCTCCTCGAAGGCATGCAAAGGCTTTACAGTGAATAAGAAAAATGGAAGAGTGCAGCCTTTGAATGACGAGGTTGAAGCATATTGAATATACCAGGACTCTGAGAGAATCAGTCTGTCCTGTCAGAAGTGCAACCAGGATGATCTTCAGTCACAGCATCTACTTTGCCTCATATTTTGTGTGCACGAGGGGGAAACACAGACCAGGAGAAAGAGATCATGCAGCAACTGCAGCAGGGCGTCAGCTGGAGCAGTGATTGTGAGGGTGAGGCGGGCCTGGTGCGGTGGTCATTGCCCACTGGGTCACTAGAAGTCACAACAGGCTGATGACACAGCAGGGACAGCCCTGAGATTTTACAGGTGAAGGAACAGCTTTAGGCTCAGTGCTGCACTTGACACACAACTATCTGCCTGCTTGTGCTCTTTCAATGTGAATTCCCTGGGCTTAATGTGCTACATTTGTCTTCACGCCCGTTTGTTTATTTCACTGCACAGAAACACACACCACTCCCCCATTTCTTTCCCCCTCTCAACTCTGAATGTGGAAGTCACCGTGACACTTGGTCCCCTGTGGCTTGTCTCCCGGAGCATGGACCAAGTCCACTACCACATCCAAGGCTGTGCTCTGTGGAAACAACACTGTTGGTCTCTCTCCTGAGGAGTAGCCGACAAGCTTAAACAGCTGACCTTTGAGCTCGAAGCTGGGCTCTAGCCATTGCACCATGAGAGCTCAAGAACAACATGCTGCCTGAGTAAATAACCCCAGTAAAGTTACTGTGCCCGGCAAGTTAACGTTGAAGCCGTGATCTTCCCTAATATATGTCCATGCTTACATCTGCCCCTGCTAAAGATAACTGACTTAGAGCTGAGCCCACCCCAATTGGATGCACTAGGTTGTAAATTGCACCAGAGGGTACTGCCCATCTCTCCCCGGCAGAGGCTGGAAGATTTGAACTGCCCGAGAGGTGTGGCCTTTGGGTTAGCAGTGCAGCTCTCTCTGTACTAGGCCATCAAAACTTGCCAGATAACAGCCGTTAATAGAAGTACTTAATGCAAAGTGCAAAAGCCAATCTAGGGTTCTAAGTGGGGAGAAGATGTGAGGTTGGTCTGGATGGGTGTGGCCTGAGGCATTGGAGCAGGGGTCACTCTGGAAGGGTGTGGAGGAGGGAAAACAGTAGTCATTCGGCTCTGGCCAAGTGTAGCCTGAACAGTAGCGGTAGGACAGGTCTGATGGGCAGCTCAGCACTAGACTGATTTCCAGGTGTGGTTGGGACCAGGGAAGACCCAACCCAAGCAAGTGCTGAGAAAAGGATCAGTGGGCAGCCTGGACTGGACCAGAAACAGCGATGGGGTCTTAGGACAGCAGACCTCTGAGGCCAGGTGCTCAGCACTGGGGAGAAGCCCAGGTCCATGGCTGTGGTTCAGACAAGGCTTAGGTTCTGACTGGCGAAAGCCCGGGCCAGCAAAGGACAAGTTGTGAACAAGAGTAAATACAGAGGAGTCTGACTAGCACAGGCTGAGGCAATCCGTGGGAAGGCATGCACTTGATGGACTCGAGGGGGAGGTGGGAAAGAAGGAACTGGGAGCCACAGGTCTCCTTCGTGGGAGCTGGTCGGGAGGAGCCTGCAAAGATCTCATTCTAGGCGGATCTCTGCATGGGTCCACGCCTGCCACAGAGCCTGGCACAGTGAACCCTTAGTGACAAGTACTCAGCAAGTAAGGTGTTAAAAAAATTCTTTGAAGCAACATAATGAAAGATCTTATTTCTGAGATAAAAATACAGAGCTAGAAGTCATCTAAAAAAAGAAGGGGACTGCTGAGTTTGTAGCCCATGAAAAAACAAATCCAATGGCTTTAAGCACTAGGAGGTGGCCATGGTGTCACGGGAGCAGCCTGTACCAGAAAAACCTGCGTGGAAATGGGGCCGGGGTGGGAAAAGCGGGAGTTTGTTTGTTTATTGTATGTATGTGTGGATCCCAGAGATGGGGTACAAGCTTCCCACATGTGGAGACTTCAGGGGCTCAAATTGGCAGGTGGAGGGAAAGATCTGTGAGCAGCGCAGCTCTTCCTGTTTGAATTGTCAAGAAGAACGTCCTCCTCACTGTAGTGCAGTGTGTTGTGAAACTGTTGCGAGGTGCCATCGAGTCAGCCAGGACTCCGCGACCCTGTGAACAGTGAACGTGAACCTTGCCCTATCCTGAGCCACCTTCATGAATTCTGATGCCCTCTGACCCGTGTTACAGTCACTGTGTCAATCCAGCCTCTTGAGGGACTTGCTCTCTCTTGCTGGCCCTCCACCCTCCCAAGCTTGATGGTTTGTGTGGTTTCTTCCCTAAGGACTGGCCCCTCCTAACAGTGTACCCTAAGAATACGAGACACAGCTTCATCCTTGGCTCCGAGGAGCAACCTGGTTATGCTTTCTCCAGAATAGACATTTGTTCTTTTTTACAGTCCATGGGATGGGATATCAGAACTTTCTCCAGGGCCACAACCTGATGCTGCCTCTGTCATCCTTAGTCATTGTCCAACCTTCAGGTGCAGTAGCAATTGAAAAGACCAGGGCTTGGAGCTGGTGCACCTTAGTCCTTGAATTGATGCTCTTTCTCTTTAGCCCTTTGGAGAGGTCCTCGAGGTAGATTTTCCCAGTGCAGTTTTCCCTTTTGATTGAGAGGTTAGTCTTTGATCATTTTTGCAGACAGTCCTCAGCTGCGGAAGGTACTGCTGCAGGGTGTTTATAGAGAGACACAGGCTGGTTTCCTGCTGCTGAGGTGTCCGTTTTCAGTTTCTTTAGTGAAGGTTGCACTGGGGTGGTGACCGCACAGAGCAGTGCTGGTGGACCTCTCCCCGCACCTTGCACAATTCTGACCTCTGTCAGCAGGGAGGCCAGGCGGCGTAAACTGCTGCTTGTGCTTCGGCGTGGAGACTCCCCCAGGCCCCTTGCACTTGTGTCCCCAAGGTCAGATTTCTCAGCCTTTCATCCTCCCAAGAATCCACTTTAGGTCTAGTGAGGTCGACCCTGGTCATGCAGGTCAAGGGCCCCGGGAGCTCTCAGGGCCGTGTGCAGGCTTCTCACCAATCCCAACCTCCAAGCTGTTTGCCTCTAGTCCCTCTGCAAAGTCCACAGTGATCATGCCCCTTGTCCCTTGGGTTTTTTTTAAAAAACAGCTTGCTTAGAACTTTGTGTAAATCTACACGTTCTGCGAAAGGACATATTAATTCTGAAGAAGTGGAGTGACATTTAATCATGGTAACTGGGTGGCTCCTTGGAGGCAAGGATTCTGAGGCTCCGTCTAACATACTTTGGACATGTTGTGAGGAGAGACCGGTCCTTAGAGAGGGACATCATGCTTGGGAGGGTGGAGGGACGGCGCAGGAGAGGAAGGCCCTCTATGAGGTGGATTGATTCAGTGACTGGGATAATTGGGATGGGAGTGTCAGAGACAGTGCGATTGGCACAGGACAGAGCGGAGTTTAGGGCTGTTGTACATAGGGTCGCTATGAGTCGCAGGCGACTCGACAGCACATAACAACAACAACAACAGTTTATGACGCCACCGACGGGATTAGTCCTTTGTCACATCTTTCCTTGTAAGGGCTAAGTAGGTAATCAATAGTTGCACACCTCACATCTTGGACTTTCTTGGTGGTGGTGGTGGTGGTGATGTGCCACTGCTCTGTCCACTACAACTTGTAGCAGTCCTGTGAACAACAGGTCTGAGCCTTGCCCTGTTCTGCACTGTGCTCACAGTCTGTGTTGTGTTCAAGCCCGTTGTGCTAGTCACTGCGTCAGGCCCTCTCAGTGAACGTCCCCCTCTCGCTGACCCACTGCTTTCCCAGCAGGATGTCCTCCAAGGACTGGCTGCTCCTGACAATAGGCCCAAAGTAAGTGAGACAGTTCCACCACCCTTGCCTTCGAGGAACACTCTTGGCGCTCCAGGGGCACTTCCTTCAAGACAGCCTACTTGTTTCCTATGGCGGTCCGTCGTACAGCCAGCACTCTTCACTGGAACCCCAGTTCAAAGGCATTGCGTTTACTTCAGTCTTCCTTACGCATTGTCCAGCTTTCTAATGCAGAGGAAGTAATTGAAAATGCCATGAACTGGATCAGGCACCCCTTAAGTCTTTAAACTGTCACCTTGTTCTTTTGAACTTGGCCAAGGTCAAATCTTGCCAAAGCAGTACAACACATCTTTTAATTTCTTGATTGCTGCTACCAAGAGCATTGATTATGGTTCTAAGGAAAATGAAATCATTAACAATTTCAGTCCTTTCTCCATCTATCATGATGTTACCTTTTGATTTAATGAAGATTTTTGTTTTCTTGATGTTGCGATGTAACCCATATTGAAGGCTTTCGTCTTTGATCTTCTGCAATAAATACTTAAAAATCTTCTTCACTTTCTCTAAACAAGGTGTGTTATCTGCATTGTTATTGGTGAGTCTTTTCTCTAGTCCTGATGCCACATTCTGCTTCATATAGTCTACCTTCTGAAAGTATTTGTTCAGCATATAAATTGAATATATATAGAGAAAGGATACAACCCTGACACACACCTTTCTTTGTTTGAAATCATGAGATATTTCTTGTTCTCTTTAGACAACAGCTTTTTGGTCTAGAGTTTTTTCATGATTATAATTACATGTTCTGGGATTCCCATTCTTGATGTTAGAAAGATGTTTACTTGTGTTTTACTGATTATGCAAAGGCATTTGACTGTATGAATAGTAACGGATTATGTCTAAGTCTCTGCTTTCAAACAAGATCCCTCTGACATCAGCAGTGATATTCCTTCTTCCATGGCCTCTTTTGACTCCAGTTTCTGGCCATTTAAAAATAATCTCCAGCATGATTTTAATTGCATGTATTGTTTGATAATTTTCAGTTTAGTGGATGACCTTTATTGGTAATGAGAACTAACAGAGATCTTTTCCAGGACATTGGCCTGGTGGTTGTCTTCTGCGTATGTTAGCAGAGGTTGGTGAGCACGTCCAGGGCTGCATCTTTTTACCGACACACTTGGGTTGGTATTCCATCAGTTCGTGGGGCCTTAGGTTTTGCCAGTGTCTTTAATGCATCTCACCTACTTCTTAAAATGGTTCAGTATCAATTAAAAAAAATTTTTTAAAGCTCAACTTGTTGGTATGGTGACTGTTTATCCCTTCCATCTTTCTGGGATTCTCTGAATCATTTGTGAATTTACCCATAGAAACCGGAGGAAGAATGTTCCCCAGGCCTGACCCCCTAGGCCTGACCGTTTCTTGAGGAGGCCTGTGTTTTAATGAGGCTTGACCACATCCAGACCGGATGACCAGATCCTTAGAAGGCCCTGGTCACATACAGACCTCTGCCCCCAAATTCCTGGGCAAACACCCATCCCCTCTAAATCTCCTTAACAAGCACTCTTCAAGGAAACTGTCTTTGCCTACACGTCATTCTGATCTTCTCGGCACACAGTGACTTGGAACCCTCTCGGATCTACTTAGCCTGTTCGCTGCTTGGGACCAGCTTCTTCCCACCCCCCACCCCCCAACTCCTTTTTCCTACCTAATAGAAGCCTTCAGTACTGCAGCTCGTGGTGTGAACTTGTTACTCAATTCTGTCAGCTTGGGAAATGCAAGCATGTTTTTCCCTTTTGGTTTTCTCACGTCAGCTCCTCACACGTTTCACGATAGTACTTTGCTTTGTCTTCTCGAGCTGCCCTTAGAAATCCTGTGCTCAGCTCTCCCGCCTCAGCATCCTTCCCCATGCGTTTTGGCATCTTTTTTTCCTGCGCAAGTTCCAGAGTCTCCTCTGACCTTCATTTTGACCTTTTCTTCTGTCTTTGTAATGACCTTTCGCTTTCTTCATGCATGATGTCCTTGATGTCATTCCACAGCTCATCTAGTCTTTCTTATTGGTAAGACTTGAATAAGAAATCTTTAAAATTTAGTGTGGACACCCACAACCTCTGGTTATTCATGTTTGGTAATAGCTGCAGCCAGTGCCCAGGCCACTTTTCCAGGGGGTTTTCGGTCCCAGCTCATTAAGTAGTAAATGAGAGTGAACTGGAACTGTGGGATTGCCTCATGTGATGAGTGTGAGGAATGGGGGATCAGGACCCGTCCAGCTGAGGAGCAGGCCTGAGTCCTGTCCCTTGGCATTCAGGTCTGTGCTTTTGCTGGGAAAATCTCAGGAAATGGTGCCTCATCTTGGTACACCATGTCTTATTAAGAGGAAAACATCTCATTGAGGGGCTTCCTCTGCCTTTTACCTTCCCAGCATGATGTCTTTGTCCAAAGGCTGCTTCCTCCTGAAAATATGCTCAAAGTAAGTGACAGGAAGCATCACCATCCTTCCTCCAAGGTGTAGTCTGAAACTCTTGGAGCCTAGAGAACCCTGGGGCGGGGCAGTTGCTGGGAGTTGAATTGCGTCAGCAGCCCCCAGAAACAACATGAGGCTGTTAAATTGTATTCACAAGCCTGCCTGGATGCTAGCAGGTGAGTAGATTATTGAACCAGCACTGCCACAGTGAATGGGGACCCCCAAAGGGGTCCTGTTCCAAGTGCCTGAGAGAAGCAGAGGGGCCTTGAGACCAAAGCAGCAGCTTTATCAGGTGTGGAATTAGGTCCTCACACCATCGGCCACGAGGCTCGAAGAGGCTTGAGGTTCAGGAGGACCTGACTGTATCAGGTGAGAGTGTTACTGAATGCAAGGAGTTCTTTCCATAGTCACTAGCCAAAGCACTTCACTGAGCAGAGAAAACTCTCAAAAATTCTCTCTTCCTCTAGGGATGGTTATTGGTTTTTATAATTAGGTATTTATCTACTTAATTGCTATTGCTAGTTCTAAGGTACATTCAAAAAACTAGTTTACATACAGTTACTAGTAAACAGACAACTTGAGATACAGTTTCCATATAGGTGAGAAAAATGGAATTTCAAAAGACAAATGCTACTTCAGACAAGAAGCATTTCCTTTCCCAGTAAACAGACTCCTTAAGGTAGTTGCATGAGGTCTGAGAGGTTAGAGCAGGGTCAGAGGACAAAACAAATGCTAATTATATGCTTTAACCACTTTTTCAGGCTGGAAACCCAGAATGTCAAAGTTGTAGAGCTAGACCTTGTGTTGGAATAATCCTAAACTCAGCACCACCCTATCAAGAGGAACTTAAGCATATCAGAACCGAGATGGATTACCTCTGGATGGCAGCCTCCGGACTTGTCACAGTCCCATCCCCTCAACCAGTGTCTCTTCCCCTCCAGCATGGACAGGAGAGGTAGAGAGGCCCTTCCTCCTCAGGAGATGTGGGGGAAGCCTGCTTAGCCAGGGACATTCCTCCAAGTTTTGTTTGGGTCAGGCCTTGAGCTCCAGAGTCTGGAGTCCATTCCTGTGACTGTCCTCTGGATTTTGGCTGTGATCTGTTATGTCTGAGAGCAAAGGTCCAAGGTTGGTTTGAAAGGAATAAACAGGGACGGACTTTTTTAAAAAACTTAACCACAAGTACTGAATGTACCATGGACTGCCAAGAAAACAAATAGATTCATCCTAGAGAGGGTTAAACCAGGCTGCTCCCTGGAGGCAAGGATACTGGGGCTTCATCTGACGTACTTTGGACATGTTGTAAGGAGAGACAGATCCTTGGAGAGGAACATCATGCTGGGTAGAGTAGAGGGACAGTGCAGGAGGGGAAGACCCTCTATGAGGTGGATTGATTCAGTGACTGGGGTAATCAGGATGGGTGTGTCAGAGGCAATGAGATTGCCACAGGATAGAGCAGGGTTTAGGGCTGTTGTACACAGGGTCGCTATGAGTCGCAAACGGCTCGACGGCACATAACAACAACAACAACCATGTAATCATGGAGACTACTGGAATAGGTCCAGCTCTGCAACATAGACGGTGACATAGAGGAAAGAGGAAGTGCAGAGAGGGACTGTCCATGTCCTGGACTGGCTGTGTGGAAGAGGACGGGGAAGGAGGGACAGAGGTGACCATTGCCACCAGCTCCCATAGGGTCACTGCAGTTGGGACCTCCTCAGAACTCAGGATAACTTTATGCAGTTCAGGGTCCAGTCAGGTTTACCATTTCCTTCTTAAAACCAGCTGGAGTAAATGGTAGAGTTTTTCTCATTTTTTTCAGAAAAGGAAATGAGACTTCAAAGCCCAGCAAGCTATTGCTGTCGAGTCAGTTCTGCCTCAGCCGAGTAGAACGGCCCTGGAGGGCTTCCTAGCGTCGGGAGCACCCTGCCCTTCTCACTCCTGCAGAGCACTGGCAGCTTTGAACCACTGACCTTTTGGTTAGTAACAGAGTGATGAGCCACTGTACCACCAGGACTCTACGCAGCCTCCAGAGGCCACAGAAACATGATCCCTCCAGTCCCCTGACCCCATTCATCTTGTACATTGTCCTCACTCTCAGAACACAAGTGGGGTTGGGCCAAACTCAGCTCCAGTTCACGACTGTGGAGTCCACACACTCACAGCCAACCCTCCCCTTTCTGCTCCAAGGCAGGAAATTGGACAGCATCCTGTCAGGTGATTTACAGCCTCTGTAAACCCGCTGGAGGGTCAGCTGTGGGTTGGTCCCGAGACCACGGGGAGTGAGTGTCCCTTAGTCAGCTCCGCTCCACCTCGGGGCTTGCTGTGTGGTCAGGGCGCCCCGCCTGGTTCAGTCCCACTTAGCCGCCTTGGCCAGTGTCCTTGTACAGACACCTGCCTACATCTCTTACCTGGATTCCTTTCTCTAGATGGACCAGCGCTCTAGACCCGTTTATTCCTGCTACCTCCAGTTCCTTCTCCGAGCTGTAGCCAGAGCCACCCACCCGTCATGGGGTCTGAATGTGGAAAGAGGACAAAGGCAGCTCTTACGGGAAACCTTGTCCTAGCATGTGAGTTCTTTGGGGAAGGGTCATTTTTCACTTGGTTTTGCCTCATCTTGAATCCAAAACACTTAGCAGCTTTACAACACAAACTGTCGCCCCCAGCCCCAAATAACTAGACACACGTTGTGTGTGGAGGGAGTTGTTAGGTGCCGTGGAGTCCACTACTCTGACACCCTGCTGACAACAGGTCTGGACCAAAGAACGGGATGTGAAGCTTCACCGTCGCTGACTCTAAGAGGACTCTCACTGCACTTCTTTCCAGACAGACTTGTTTGTTCTTCTGCCAGTCCGTGGGATAGTCAATATTCTTCACCAACACCCCAGCTCAAAGGCATCGATTCTTCTGTCGTCCTTATTCATTGTCTAAACAAGATGAATCTTAGTCTTTAATAGCAGGTGCATATCAACTGTGTGTCAGTGTTGCAACAAATTGGAAATAATGTAAGGCCTATCGTGGGTGAGCCACACAGAGCTGGTGAATGAATGAATGAGCTGCCTTTTTCTGGGGAGTCCTCCCACAGGTGCCACCTGCCTTGGCTGTGTCCTCGCTCTGGTCCAGCCCCTCCCTCCTGACCTCCCCTGATCGCGACAAGCTGTGTCTGAAGCGTAGAGAGCACAGGAGTATGAGCTTCACGCATCCTCCTCGCTCCAGCTGTCCTCAACTGAAGCGAACCTTATTTGATCTCTGTCCCCCCTCGCACCTTCTATCCCAGTGAAGCCCCTTTGCATTCATTTAAGCAAGTCTAATAGAGACTCTAGACATGCCTGGGTGACGTGAATGTTGGGTCAAAGCCATCTAGAGGTACTCCGGAGTAAAGGCCTGGCGACCAGCCTCTGGAAGGTTGTAACCTGGAGACCAGAGTAGAGCACAGTTCTCCGCTAATCAGAATCAATTTGGTGGCAGCTGGTTTGGTCTTGTTTTTTTTTGTGTGTGTGTGT
>NW_006399761.1:1233439-1243644 GCF_000299155.1 Elephantulus edwardii
ATTCTAGATATAAGTCCCTTGTCTGACATGTCATTACCAAAAACTTTTTCCCAATCTGTGGCTTCCCTTTTTACCCTGTTAGAGAAGTTTCTGGATGCGCATAGGGATTTGATTCTTAGAAGGTCCCATTCATCTATTTTATCTTCTCCTGGTTGTAAATTTTTCAGAATACTGGGAAGATTGTTTGTTTGTTTGAGGGAAGAGTTATAAATACTCATGCTGTTTCAGAATAATGTCATTAAAGATGTGACCAACCACTATTGTTGACACTCTCAAGACCATTTTGATCGTCACACTTCACCACACTGTGACTGTTCTCTTCACACCCCGTGACTCACCCTCCACCCCACCATGTGTGTGCTAAGCAAATTATTCAAGAAACTGATGAAAAAGTGGCATCAAGATTGAAGGAAGATGCATCACAACCTGCATTACGCAGATGAGACAACCTTGCAGGAGGACTTGAAGAAGCACGTATTGCAGAAAATCAAAGAATACATCCTTCAATATGGATTGCATCTCAACGTCAAGAACACAAAATTACTTGCCACTGGACTTATAGGCAGGATCATGATAGATGGAGAAAAGACTGAAACTGTCAGCAACTTCATCTTACTTGGATCCATAATCAACACCCGGCAGTCAGGAGATTAGGAGACATAATGCACTGGAAAAGTCTGCAGTCGGGGACCTCTCCAAATTATTGAGGAGTAGTGATGGCATTTTGAGGACTCAGGTGCATCTGATTCAGATCATGGTCTTTCTGATCACTTGCTTTGTATCTGAGAGCTGGATAATGGGTAAGGATGGTGGAAGAAGAATTGATGCTTTTGAGCTGTGGTTTTGGTAAAGAGTACTGAATAATTCCCATGGACTGTCAAAAGAACAAACAAATATGTTTTGGGCAAAGTGCAGACAGAGTGCTCCTTGGAGGCAAAGATGATGAAGCTTCAACTCTCATACTTTGAACATGTTGCTAGAAGAGGCTATTTCTTGGAGAGGGACATCAGGCTTGGAAAGGCAGAGGGTCAGCCAAGGCGAGGAAGACCCTCAACAAGGTGACCTGACACAGTGACTGCTGCGATGGGCTCTGCTGTGCCAGGAAGTGTGAGGATGCCACAGATAGGAAAGCCTTCAGATCTGCTGGGCCTATATAGGGTCCCTGTAGGTCATACTCGATGGCACCTAACAACCAAACAACCTCCACCCACTGTGATGTCACCTCCATCTACTGTGATGTCACCTCCACCGCACAATTATCACAGCCACCCCACTGTGATCGTCACCCTCCAGGCCACGTGACTCCAGCTCTTGCCTGCCTACTGTCTCCTTCAGCTCAAGCAGGGATGGGATGCATGGTGTCCCATGAGCCTGCAAATGTAACACTCAGAGTTTAACCTGAGCCTGACCACTGGAACATGCAGGGAGGAGAGGAGACAGCCTGGGGGATGGGGCGGGGTTGGCCTGGAGCCCGGAAGAAAGCACCAAGAACAGCAGCTTTTACTGCCAAAGGCCTTGACAGGAAGTCAGGCTGTGGGCTTGGTGCCAAGCCACGTGACTGCACTGTGACCTGTGACCACAGTTCCAGGCCTGTTCCACTCACAGCAGGGTGAGGGTGTGAGCGGGGCTTCAGAAGGGACGGCGCAGGCCTTGGGGACCACAGGGCAGTGAGTGGAGCTAACTGAGCGGGAATCCTGACGGCAGGTGGGCCTAGGGTAAAGGCCAGGGTGCTGCTTCTACAGGTGAGCACCTGGGGTTGGGGCGGTGCTGGAGGGCTGCCCTGCTGTGACAGCCCAGCGCCTCCTCCTTGGGAATTAATAATGTCACACCTCCAATCAGCAGCCAATCAGGGGCCCCCAGAGCTGGGGCACCCTGCAGTCTCCTGCATTCAGTGGGGAATCCAGGACACTCAAGGCTCTTGTGGTGGCAGCTGAGAGACTGTGGCTGGACAGGTACGTCCTGAGTGTTGGCCATGTTCCAGAACCACCTGGTCCTCAGGGCCATAGCCCTGCTGGAGTTCTCTTCAGTCACCTGGGCAGCTGCTCTGTTCATTATGAGAGGAGGCTTTGCTGAAACCTGTGCTTTGGACCTGGGATCTTGGTGATGTCTGAAGGGAGAGTACAGTGCACCTCCAGGGCCTGAGAGCAGTGAAGAGGGGCAGGGTGGTGGGAGGACGTGACACATATGTATAAACAACAATTTATCAAATTCTAAAGCAACCCCAGGAGGCAGGGCTTAGAGATGTGTAACGTGTCCCAGAGGCTTGGCCAAAGATGGGTGAGTGGGGTGCACCCACAGGTCTTTCTGACCGACTGCTCCCTCCCTGGGAGCAGAGCAGCGTGTCACCCAGCATCTCCCTGCTCCTGGGACATTGAAGTGTTCACAGGCGACGTGGGACACTCAGGTGGGCTCTCTCCTCCCCAGGGCTGTCAGCTCCCCCTAATGGACTTGGAGACTTCCGACCACAGGTCCACCATGGCCTCCTACCACATCCGCAGATACCGAGAGAGTGACCGCAAGCAGGTCCTGGAGTTGTACTGCTGGGGGATGGCCCAGTACTATTCCATCACTTTCCGCCACCTCCTGAAGCTGCCCCGCACGCACGTGCTCTTACTCGGTGGGCCCCTGGCTTTGTACCTGGCCTCAGGCTCCTGGGCCCTGGCCCTCCTGGCCGATGTGGCCCTCCTGGGCACCCTGTGGCTCCTGGCCAGGTATATCTGGCTCAACATTATGAACGAATCTTTGCTCACAGACATGGCAGACATCACCAAGGCCTATTTCAGTGAGCCTGGCTCCTGCTTCTGGGTGGCCGAGTGCAGGGAGAAGGTGGTAGGCATAGTGGCATGTCTCCAAGTGGGTGACCCCACCCTGCGGGGGAAGCAAGTGGAGCTAGTACACATGTTTGTAGCCTTGGAGCATCGTGGCCAGGGGCTGGCCAAATCCCTGGTCAGGACGCTCCTCCAGTTTGCCCGTGACCAGGGTTACAGGGAGGTGGTCCTGTCCACCACCATACTTCACCGCGTGGCCCATCGCCTGTACCAGGGCCTTGGCTTTCGCAGGACGCACACGTACTACGCGTCTATCATCTGGAGGATTGCAGCCATTCCCATCATCTACTTCGTCTGTCCGCTTCCCTCCGTCTAGGCCTGTGGGGGACAAAGCAGTGAGGGACACAGCAGTGGGCTGCAGCCTGAGCCCGCGTGTCCATCAGGACGGCATGGACGCCGCTGCAGTGACTAGCATGCCCTGCAGTCTCCGGGCTGAAGTGATGACAGCTTCCCCCTCACTCGCATCAGCACCCAGTGGAGGGATGTGGGCGTGGGAGCCTCTCCTCCACTCTGTCTTGTTGAGGTGTACGCCCGCTTCATCTAGTGCCTTGATGATGCTGCATTTAAAAAACAAATCAAAAGGACAATCTATGTCTCTTTCTATTTCATCACCGTGGAGTAGGAACCCCCTCGTAGCTGACCCTCCAGCGGCCGTGAATCTCACGAGAGGAGATCGCTCTGGGAGCCTCTGGTGGATTCGAAGCTTCTGGACTCCCTTGTGTCTTTGACCCTCTTCACTCATCTTTTGAACACTAGAGAGACTGGTGGTAGCTGTGCAGGGTTTGAAATGCCCCAGGGCTCTGGCCCCAGCCCTTGCTCCTCTGTCTGTGAACAGCAGGGTCTGCATAGAGTTGTGCCCTGTCCATCTCGATGCCCAATAGCGGGCCTGGAGCCTCGGCCAGGTCGGCGCCCCCGAGCTCATCCCCACTGGCCCATAGAGGCACACTGGGGACGCTCGCTGGTCATCTGGGTCCATTCTCTCCGCCCTGTGCATTCTGTCAGCCCTGTCCCTGCCTACTGTCCCCTCTCACGTCCTCTGCTCACTTTGGGTCCTGCTGGTCCAGCCAGGAGGGAGCAGCTGCCCTGACTGAGCTGCGGGCCTTTCACTGTTAGCTGACTGTGCCTGCAGGTTAGCGAGCCCCCCACCTCACCCCACAGTAGGACTCCTGGGCACAGCGATCTTCCTGCCTGCAATGCGATGCTGTGGGAGTCACGAGACCAGCAGGACAAGCCTCTCCAGTCCCTCGTGCAGGCTGTGTGTCCCCTGGAGGGGGCTCCTTGTGTGCTACACGGGGGCAGGCGTCCTTCTCCCGCCCGAGTGTCCTCTCCTGACCGTGAGCCGCTTGAGAGCAGGGACCTTGCCGACCCACCTCATGTGCAGACATGACTCAGTAATTGTGCGGGTGTCGGGTTGAACGAAGCCATCCAGACTGGCCTCCAGCTGGGTTCCTGGGTGAGTGGCCTGTCTGTCCCACTCAGTGAGGTCAGTGTGCGCCTGAGCCCCCCACCCCCGGCCCCGCGTGATTGGGACACAAATGAAATGCACGTGAGACATCAACGCCATGGCCTGCGTCAGGGAGAAAGTGCTCTTCCTACAAGAGATCAGGGAGGGGGCCAGGGAGGAGGCTAGGGGAGAGGCCTGGAGAGGAGGCCCGGGAAAAGGCTAGGGGAGAGGGCCGGGGAGAAGACAGGACAGATGGCCAGACCACCTAGAGGGCCAAGACAAGAACAGGGAAATGTGGAGAGAGGTCAGGTCGTGCAGAGCAGGGGATCGTCTGCCAGGACAGGGGGACTCACTTGGGGTTGAAATGTTTGGGAATTTGAGAGAAATGGTAGATGTCTCACAGTGCTGTGACCTAAATGCTCCTGAACCGTCTGCTTTAAATTAGTGAATGCTGAGTTGCTGCTCCCTCCTCCGCTCCCCCCACAAAAGTTTTTAAACCCGTAAACCGCCCAGTCACAGCCATGTAGTCAGAACTGACTACCAGCTGGACCATCCAGCAGGTTTTCTGAGGCTGCACATCACACAGAAGGAGAGCCCCCTCCTCCTTCCCAAGGGCAGCTGGGGGATTTGAACCACTGGACAGGGTGCCCTTGGGTTAGGAGCATAGCTTCCCACAGACCAGGCCCCCAGGGCTTCCTGAGGAGGCTGTGAAAGTCTGGAGGAGTGGGGTGCGTTTTCCCAGGAGCGTTGATGTTGTGGCCCCAGTCTGCCCCTTACTGCACCCCCACCAGCCACAGCAGAAAGGTCCACCCCGAAGGACAGCTCTAAGGGCACTACCCACAGCCCGGGGTCTGTAGATCCAGGTGACTTGGGGTGAGGTGACAGGACTGATGCTGGACACTGGCCTGAGGCATCTCCAGGTCAGAACCTTGGGCTGTTGGCCTAGAACTAACTGCCAGGAGTCACTGCACTGCTTGACAACAGGCCAGAGACATAGAGACAGAGGCACACAGAGAGGGACACAGAGACTGAGAGACAGACACTGCCTTTTCTGAATGGGGGTCTATGGGTAGAAGTTGTGGGAGTTCTTGAGTGCTAAGTGAATCAATTCAGTCACTTTTACAGAAAGAGATTTCTCCATTTCCCCAGAGAACTGGGTGAGCTCCACATGGCAGCCCTCCCCTCAGGAGATGAGGTAACCTGTACCTCCAGGAGGTGTCACTCTGGTGAGCAGGGTGACCATGAGTTGTAAGGGCCTGGACACCCAGGGCTTTGGGGGGGATGGAGTCCAGAGTTGTGTCAACTCTGGACTGCTTTGGTTTCTTGCTGGTTTAATTTTAAAACAATGGCCACCATGTGTCATGTCATTACTAACAAGGTCCTATGGCGACTGCACTGTCCTCCCCTTCTCCCTTCCCTTCCCCCATCCGTCCACAAGTCCTGCTCCCTCTCGGTCCCCTCCCACCTTGCCTGTGAGCCCTGTGGTTTCTATCTGGATAAACTTCCCTCTGTCTCCTCCTCCTGCCTCCAACTTAATCCGTTATGACATCCTGTTCTAGATGGACATTGGACCTAGACATCCAGTCTGATGTCCCTTCATTCAGGTTGATCTCCCCTTCCCCTGGTCCTTGTAGTGATCATGGTCTTTATGTCCAGGGTTGCACTGGTTTTCTGAAACACTTCAACTGGTATTCCATCAATTCTTAGAGTCTTCTATTTGGACAGCGCCGTGGGTGAAGTTTGGACTTCTTCCTTCAGCACTGCTGCTTCTGGATCATATGCTACTTCCTCAAACGTTTCAGTGCCAACCAATTCTATTTCTTCCTCTTATTTGAGGCTTCCTGCATCATTCGTGATTTTGCCCATAGATTTCTTCAATTCTTTCAGCTCGAGAAATATCAGACAGGTTCTGTTGCTGTCTGTTCTCCATCAACTTAACAGCAATACCCTGATAGGGAGTAAGCACGACTCAGAGAGTCAATCCAGCTCAATTTTATTGGAATCTGCAGTGCATTTATATGCGCAGGAAGAACAGATAGGGTGGGCTTGCAGACGTGGCACATGCAGATTGGTTATGAGAACCTCAGTCTCCTGCGGACCACTCCCACCCCAACAAATGCAACAGCCGTCTTCCCAGGTGGCGAGCTTTCTCAAGCCAGTACAGCCAAATACAGGGGATCTTTCTCTACCCCGTATTAAAGGTCGTGGGAGGCTTGCACTTATCACGGAGCTTAGGTGATCTGCCCTGGCCAAAGGTCCTCCCTTCCTCCCCAACATTCCACAACATGGTTCATTCTTTCTGCTTTTCCCACTCCAGCTCCTTGCATATTCCATTATAATAGATATCTGTCTTCTCTAGCTGCCCTTGGAAATATTTGGTCCAGCTCTCTAACCTCAGCATTCATTTACCTTCTTTGGCTTCTTTTCATTCCAGTGCAAGTTTCAGAGGCTCTCCTGCTGTTCACATGGGTTGTTGGGTTCTTCCCCTGCTCTGTGTTGTATGACAGTGCTTTCTTCGTGGATTCCTTAGTCTCATTCCACAACTCCTGATTTTTGTCAGTAGTATTCAGTGCATTAAATCTATTAATTTTTAATTGTGTGTGTGTGTGTGTGTGTGTGTGTGTGTGTGTGTGCGCGCGCGCATGCACCGAATCAGATCTGACTGGTACAGGAGGAGACTACCCCTCCTTCCCCAGGGGAGCATCTGGTGGATTTGAACCGCATGGCTTTAAGATTACAGTGCAGCTTCTTGCCACTGGGTCACCAGTACTCCAGCACTCATTGGGGCACTAATAAGATGCACGTGAGACATCAAAGCCATGGCCTGGGTCATGGAGAAAGTGCTCTTCCTACCAGAGGTCAGGGAGGAGGCCGGGGGCGGGGAGGCCGGGGGAGAGGCCAGGGGAGAGGCTGGGGAGAGGTCAGGGAGGAGACCAGAGAGAGGCCTCGGGAGGAGACCGGGGGAGAGGCCAGGGGAGGAGGTTGGGGAGAAGCTGGGGGAGAGATCATGGGTGAGGTCAGGTGAGATGCCAGGGAGAGGTCAGAAGAGAGACCAGGGGAGAGACCAGAGGTGAGGCCAGGGGATAGGCCAGAGGAGAAGGGCAGCAGAAGAGGCCAAGTAGAAGACCTGGTAGGAGGCCGGGGAGAGGCCACGTGAGGAGGTCAGAGGGAGTGGCCTGGGGAGAGACCAGGCGAAAGGCCATCACTAGAGAGCGTTCTGCGGCTGCTTCCTGAGGATCCAGGTGAGGGCCCAGGACCCCATGAGTGTGAGTTGTATGCAGGACAGTGGGACAAGGGTAGGGTACTGAGGACAGGACAGATAGACCACTAAGAGGGCCAAGACAAGAATGTGGACATGTGGAGAGAAGGGGGGCTGAGGGAGTCACGTTGGGTGGGCTTCTTTGGGGTTGAAATGTTTGGGAATTAGAGAAATGGTAGATGTCTCACAGTGCTGTGACCTAAATGCTCCTGAACCGTCTGCTTTAAATTGGTGAATGCTGACTGAGTTGCTGCTCCCTCCTCCGCTCCCCCCACAAAAGTTTTTAAACCCGTAAAACGCCAAGTCACAGCCATGTAGTCAGAACTATTCCCAGCTGGACTGTCCAGCAGGTTTTCTGAGGCTGCACATCACACAGAAGGAGAGCCCCCTCCTCCTCCCAGAGGGCAGCTGGGGGATTTGAACCACTGGACAGGGGTGCCCTTGGGTTAGGAGCACAACTTCCTGCACACCAGGCCCCCAGGGCTTCCTGAGGAGGTTGTGAAAAGCCGGAGGAGTGGGGGGTGCATGTTCCCAGGAGCATTGATGCTGTGACCCCAGTCTGCCCCCTACTGCACCCCCACCAGCCACAGCAGGAAGGTCCACCCCGAAGGACAGCTCTAAGGGCACTACCCACAGACCGGGGTCTGTAGATCCAGGTGACCTGGGGTGAGGTGACAGGACTGATGCTGGACACTGGCCTGAGGCATCTCCAGGTCAGAACCTTGGGCTGTTGGCCTGGAACTAACTGCCAGGAGTCACTGCACTGCTTGACAACAGGCCAGAGACATAGAGACAGAGGCACACAGAGAGACAGACACAGACAGAGGCTTAGAGACAGAGAGGGAGACAGACTGAGAGACACACTGACACTGCCTTTTCTGAACGGAGGTCCATGGGTAGAAGTTGTGCAGGTTCTTGAGTGCTAAGTGAGTCAATACAGTCACTTTTACAGAAAGAGATTTCTCCATTTCCCCAGAGAACTGCTGGGTGGGATCCACAAGGCAGCCCTCCCCTCAGGAGCTGAGGTAACCTGCACCCCCGGGAGGTGTCACTCTAGCAAGCCGGGTGACCATGAGTTGGAAGTGTGCAGACAGACAGGGCTTTGGGGGATGGAGACCAGAGTCATGTCAACTCTGGACTGCTTTGGTTTCTTGCTGGTTTAATTTTAAAACAATGGCCACCATGTGTCATGTCATTACTAACAAGGCTCTGTGGCGACTGCACTGTCCTCCCCTTCTCCCTTCCCTTCACCCATCACCAAGTCCTGCTCTCTCTCTGTCCCCTCCCACCCTGCTGGTCAGCCCTGTGGTTTCTCCCTCTGTCCCCTCTGTCTCCTCCTCCTGCCTCCAACTCAATCCATTATGACGGCCTGTTCTAGATGGGTGTTGGACATAGACATCCAGTCTGATGTCCCTTCATTCAGGTTGACCTCCCCTTCCCCTGATCCTTGCTCATAGTCTATCCCTTTTTTTCCTACTCTGACCCACCACCACCATCCTATTTTTGGAATGTGGACAAATGGGGGTCTTTTGCAGTCAGTTGGCCAGGTATACCTCTTCTGTATTTGTTGGCAGAGATTCATGAACATGTGCAGGATTGCACAGGTTTTCTGAAACACGTCAACTGGTATTCCATCAGTTCCTAAAGTCTTCTATTTGGACAGCGCCGTGCGTGAAGTTTGGACTTCTTCCTTCAGCACTGCTGCTTCTGGATCATATGCTACTTCCTCAAACGTTTCAGTGCTGACCAGTTCTTTCTGGAATAGCATTCATTCCGCTTCTTCGAGGCTTCGTGCATCATTCGTGATTTTGCCCATAGATTCCTTCAATATTGCAGCGTGAGGCTGGGGTTTGTCCTTCAATTCTTTGAACTCGTGAAATGTCAGACCGGTTCATTCCTTCTGCTTTTCCCTCTCCAGCTCCTTGCACATTCCATTGTAATATTACTTGTCTTCTCAAACTGCCCTTCGAAATCTTTAGTCCAGCTCTAACCTCAGCATTCCTTTACCTCGTTTGACTTCTTTTCATTCCAGTGAAAATTTCTGAGGCTCTCCTGCTGTTTGATGGATAGATAGTTGGGGTTTTCCCCTGCCCTGTGTTGTAATGACACTGCTTTCTTCATGGATTCCTTAATTCTGTTCCACAGCTTCTCTGATTTTGGTCATTAGCATTCAGTGCATTAAATCTATTCTTAATATGATTTTTTAGTACAGTTGGGGTACACTCCAGGTCATATTTTGGTTCTTGTGAATTTGTTTTCATTATCTTCACCTTCAACTTGAATTTGCATATGAGTAATACTTTGGACGTTTGACCTGAGGTACCATTTCTTGGAAAAGGACCTCATGCTTGGAATGGTGGAGGGACATGCAGGAGAGGAAGACCCTGGGTGAGATGGACTGACACGATAACTGGGCAGTCACATTAGGTGTGTCGAAGTTCATGAAGCTTGCTTAGGACAGGGCAGGGTTCAGAGCTGTTGCACATAGAATTTCTATAACTCACCGGTGACTCTACGGCACATAACAACAAGAATAACAATTGATTGTCTGTTCCACAGTCAATTCCTAGCCTGGTTTTGACTGCTAATACTGAGGTGTTCTGATGCCTCTTTTCAATAGTTGTGGTCAATCTGATTTCTGTGAAAATCGTGAATAAGCTGAAGTTCATGTACA
>NW_006399761.1:1244761-1245810 GCF_000299155.1 Elephantulus edwardii
AGGTTTCGCATTAGCACAATTAAATGTTCTGGGATTCCCATTCTTCTCAGAGTCAGCCACAGTTTGTTATGATCCACACAGTCAAACGCCTTTGCATGGTCAATGAAACACAGATATACATTCCTCTGGTATTCCCTGCTTTCAGCCAAGATCCATCTAACATTAGCTACAATATCCCTAGTACCACGACCCCTTTTAAACCCCGCCTGGACTTCTAGCAGTTCTCTGCTGATGTGCCAGTCGTTTTTGGAAGATCTTCAGTAGAATCTTGCTTGCATGTGAAATTAATGAGTTTGTTCTATAGTTTCCACATTCTGTTGGGTCACCCTTCTTTGGGGTGGCAACAAATATAGATCTCTTCCAGTCAGTTGGCCAAGTGGTTCTTCTCCAGATTTCTTGGCTCAACTTAGTGAGCATGTCCAGGGCAGCATCTGTTAGTACGTAGACAATATTTATGCCTTTTTTAAAAGTATGTGCAAAGAATAAATAGCTCATTGTACAACATTCAATCATACACTCTCTAGTCTCAGTTTGTCAGCAAGACAACTATTTTCCAACTACCAGTCTTCTTTCTTTCTAACTTTTACAACCTAGTTACCAGCTTTTTACTATCTTTTTTCCATGGGAAATACTACACTTTTATTTACTAGAGGGGTTTTGCTGTGTTTTCTTTAACTGATTTGCATACATTCACTCATATGCATTGTGTTTCAAGTACATTGTGGTTTTAAAAAATATAATTCCTATAGATCAGGGTCTTTTATGACACCTTCTGATCAGATCTCCTTTGTTGGTAGGTACTGTCAGTCAGAACTGTCTCAGAGCTGAGCTTCCAGTAGGATTTCAGAAAGTAAATCACACGGGAGGCGAGTGCCCATCTCTCTCCCACAGGGCAGCTAGTGGACTTGAACTATGTTCCTTACTGTCAAGTCAGAACTGACTCACAGCTGAGCCTCCAGCAGGCTTTCAGAGAGAGTGAATCTGCTAGGAACACACACGTACAAATCTCCGCGCCTCAGTTCGGATTTCCTTGGAGTTTGTCCCTAGTA
>NW_006399761.1:1246730-1248534 GCF_000299155.1 Elephantulus edwardii
CTTATGAAGACCCAGCTCCTGGTCATGTTGATGGTTTCAATCGTTTTCCCTTCCATTTATTTCATTCCTTATCTTTATCATTTCCTTTCAGCTGGAGGCTATTTCTTTGTTCTTTTCTTCTTGTTGGAGATGTTAAGTAGATAGTGTACTCCTTTTTTCTTTTCTGTGTTTGCTTATTGCCATGCCCTGAACTCTGAGAACTGCCTTTCCTGGACGCCACTATCATTACCTGCAATCCACCATCATCACCTCCTCCCCACCATAATCACCTCCACCGCACCATCATCCCCTCCACCACACCACCATCACCTCCACTCCACCATCATCACTTCCACAGCACCATCATCACCTCAGTCCCACCACCAACACCTCCACCCCACAATTATTTCCTCGATCTCATTATCACCTACACTCCATCATCGTCACTTCCACCCCACTGTCATCACCTCCACCACACCATCATCACCTCCACCACACCATCATCACCTTCACCCCACGTTCATCACCTCCATCCCACCGTCATCACCTCCTCCCCACTGTCATCACTTCCATCCCACTGTCATCACCTCCACCCCACCACCATCACCTCTACTCCACCAGCATCACCTCCACCCCACCATTGTCACCTCCACCTCCCTATCATCACCTCCTCCCCATCGTTATCACCTTCACCCCATCATTATCACCTCCTCCCCCCTGTGATGTCCCCTCCACCTCACCTAATCCTCACCCATGCCATGACCCCATCTCCTCCAGCTCAAGCAGGGGTGGGGTGCTGGTGCCCCAAGAGCCTGCACACATAGCACTCATGCTCTGAGCTGACCCTGACCACTGGGGTGTCCAGAGAGGGGAGAAAGCCCGTAGGGTGGGTGGGGGTGATGTTGGGCATGGAGGTGAGTGCCAGAAGCAGCCCTAGCAAGGACACTGGTAGGAAGAAAGTTGAGGTGGCAAGGCAGGACTCTGACCTGTGACACAGCACTAGATTTGTCCTAGTCCCACCGGGGTGAGGGTACGACGGCTGCCTCAGAACCCACGGGATGGCAGGCAGGAACTGACCAAGCTCAACTGCTGACAGGTGGTGCTGGGGTTAGGGACCTGGGTGTTCCCCTCTGCAGGTGAGCGCCTCGGGTTTGGGAGGTGCTGGAGGGCTGCCCTGCTCTGACAGCCCAGCTCCTTCTCCATGGGATTAATATTTATCACACCTCCGATCAGCAGACAATGAGAAGCCCTCAGACCTGAGATAAGCCTGGGGCACCCTGAGTCTCCAGGACACCCAAGACTCCTGTGGTGGCAGCTGAGAGGACGTGGGCAGACAGGTACATCCTGAGTGTGTACCAAGACGCAGAAGCACCTAGTCTTTGGGTCCTCGGCCACCTGAGAATCTTCCGTGTCCCTCACAGTAGGAACCTCTGCTGAGCCTTGGCCATCAGACCCAGCATCTCGGTGACATGTTTTCCTCTGACAGACGAGGGGGGTCTCCAGGGGCTGAGAGCATGACAAGGGACACGGGGGGGGGGAGTAGGAGCCCATGACACCTAAGGGTAAAGACTGTGTGGCCTGGAGGGTCCAGTCCTTGGAGAAGGACATTATACTTAGGAGACGGGAGGGTCAGCTCACAGAGGAAGATTCTGGAGGGGTCGGATTGACATGATAACTGGGACAGAGGGGGCAGGTGTGTCAGAGACGGTGTGGATGGCTCAGGACTGGGAAGAGTCAGGGCCTTGTTCATACAAGTCACAAGTCAACTCGATGGCATGAAACAACAGCAAAGCAACCCCAGGAGGCAGGACACGGAGATGAGTGA
>NW_006399761.1:1249089-1250090 GCF_000299155.1 Elephantulus edwardii
GGAGCCTTATGTCAGCGCACAGACATGGCAGACATCACCAAGACCTACTTCAGCGAGCCGGGCTCCTACTTCTGGGTGGCTGAGTCTGGGGAGAAGGTGTTGGGCATGGTGGGGTGTCTCCCAACAAAGAACCCTGGCTTGCGGGGGAAACAAGTGGAGCTGTTACACATGTTTGTGGCCTTGGAGCATCAAGGCCAGGGGGTAGCCAAGACCCTGATCAGGACCCTCTTCCAGTTTGCCCGTGACCAGGGCTACAGCGAGGTGATCCTGTCCACCAGCGTTCTGCAGCGTCCAGCCCTGGGCCTGTACCAGCGCCTCGGTTTCCGCAGGATGCACGAGTTCTGGTTCTCTACCATCTGGAGGATTTTGGACATTCCCAGTATCTACTTCATCTACCACCTTCCCTCCGCCTAGGCCTGTGGGGGACACAGCAGTGGGCTGCAGCCTGAGCCCGCGTGTCCATCAGGGCGGATGGACGCTGCTGCAGTGACGAGCCCTGCAGTCTCTGGGCTGGTGTGATGACAGCTTCCCCCTCACTCGCATCAGCACCCAGTGGAGGGACGTGGGTGTGGGGCTTCTACTCCACTCAGCCTTGTTGACGTGTCTGCCTGCTCCCTCTAGTGTCTTCATGATGCTGCATTATAAAAATTCCACATAACAATGGAGAAAAGAATTAAAATAAAACCTTCTTGATGCTAAAAAAAAAGCAAAACATTCTCTGTCTCTATTACCCTGGAGTAGGAGCTGGCTCGTAGCTGACCCTGCAGAGGCTGTGAATTACATGAGAGGAGATCGACCGGGGAGCAGGAACCACCTCGTAGCTGACCCTCCAGCGGCCGTGAATCTCACGAGAGGAGATCGCTCTGGGAGCCTCTGGTGGATTCGAAGTTTCTGGACTCCCTTGTGTCTTTGACCCTCTTCACTCATCTTTTGAACACTAGAGAGACTGGTGGTAGCTGTGCAGGGTTTGAAATGCCCCAGGGCTCTGGCCCCAGCCCTTG
>NW_006399761.1:1253420-1253977 GCF_000299155.1 Elephantulus edwardii
TTCCCAGCCTGATTTTGACTGCTAATATTGTGGTGTTCTGATGCCTCTTTCAATAGTTATGGTCAATCTGATTTCTGTGTTAATCATGTACATATAGTGTTTGTCTTTTTAAAAAGTATTTGCAATGAATAAATAGTTCATTGTACCACATTTAATCATACAATCTCTAGTCTCAGTTTGTCACCAAGACAACTATTTTCCAAATACCAGTCTTCTTTCTTTCCAACTTTTGCAATCTAGTCACCAGCTTTTTACTATCTTTTTTTCATGGGGAAATAAACTTTTATTTACTAGAGGTTTTTTGCTGTGTGTTCTTTAACTTATTTGCATACAGTCATTCATTGCATTGTGTTTAATCCATGTACATTGTGGTTTTTAATATATAATTCCTATAGATCAGTGTCTTTTATCACGCCTTCTCATGAGACCTCCATTGTTGGTAGGTACTGTCAGTCAGAACTGTCTCAGTGCTGAGCCTCCAGCAGGCTTTCAGAGAGTAAACCACATGGGAGGCGAGTGCCCATCTCTCTCCCACAGGGCAGCTAGTGGACTTGAAC
>NW_006399761.1:1254877-1257043 GCF_000299155.1 Elephantulus edwardii
TGGTCATGTTGATGGTTTCAATCGTTTTCCCTTCCATTTATTTCATTCCTTATCTTTATCATTTCCTTTCAGCTGGAGGCTATTTCTTTGTTCTTTTCTTCTTGTTGGAGATGTTAAGTAGATAGTGTACTCCTTTTTTCTTTTCTGTGTTTGCTTATTGCCATGCCCTGAACTCAGAGAACTGCCTTTTCTGGATCCCACCATAATTACCTCACCCCATCATCACCTCCACCCTACTGTATGTCACCTCCACCCCACCCCATCACCTCCACCTCACCATGATGTCAACTCTGCCCCACAACCATCACCTCCACCCCACTGTGATGTCACATCCACCCCACCATCATCACCTCCACCCACCATCATCACCTCTACCCCACACCATCACATCCACCCCACCATCATCACCTGCACCCACCATCATCACCTCTACCCCACACCATCACATCCACCCCACCATCATCACCTGCACCCACCATCTTACCTCTTCCCCACCATCATCACCTCCACCCACCACCATCACCTCCACATCATCATCACCTCCACCCCACTGTGATGTCACCCCTTGCCCACCATCATCACCTCCTCCCCACCATTATCACCTCCACCACCATCACCTCCATATCATCACCTCCACCCCACACCTGATGTGACCTCTTCCCCACCATCATCACCTCCTCCCCACCATCATCACCTCCTCCCCACCATCATCACCTCCACCCACCATGATCTCCTCTACCCCACACCATCATGTCCACACCACCATCATCACCTCCACATCATCATCACCTCCACCCAACACCTCACGTCCACCTCACCATCATGTCTACCCCACCATCATCACCTCCTCCCCACCATTATCACCACCACCATCACCTCCACATCATCATCACCTCCACCCCACCGTGATGTCACCTCTTCCCCACCATCATCACCCCCTCCCCACCATCACCTCCCCTTTACCGTCATTAACTCCACCTCACAATATTCACCTCTTCCCAAAAATCATAATTTCCCCCCTCCATCACCTCCATCCCACAGTCATCACCTCCTCCCCACCACCATCACCTCCTCCCCACACCATAACCTCTACACCACTATCATCACCTCCACACCACCATGATCACCTCCACCATCACCTCCACCATCATCACCTCCACCCTACCATCATCTCCACCCACTATCATCATCATTCCACCCCAACACCATCACCTTCTCCCCATCATCATCACCTCCACCCTACCATCATCACCTCCTCTCCACCCCATCACCTCCTCCCAACCACCATCAACTCCTTCCCACCATCATCACCTTCACCAACCATTATCACCTCCACCCACCATCATCTTCACCCCACCACCATCACCTCCACCCCACTCTCATCACCTTCTCCCCACCCTCATCATCTCCTCCCCACTCACTCTCATCACCTCCTCCCCATACCATCACCTCCACCCTACCACCATTACTTCCTCCCCTCTGTCATCACCTCCACCCCACACCATAACCTCCTCCCCACCACCATCACCTGCACTCCACCATCATCACCTCCTCCCCACCTCATGACCTCCTCTCCACTGTGATGTCCCCTCCACTCGACCTGATCCTCACCCATGCCGTGGCCCCATCTCCTCCAGCTCAAGCAGGGTTGGGGTGCTGGTGCCCCAAGAGCCTGCACACATGGCACTCATACTCTGAGCTGACCCTGACCACTGGGACGTCCAGGGAGGAGGACCTGTAGGGTGGGCGGGGCTGACGTTGGGCACAGAGGTGAGTGCCAGAAGCAGCCCTGGCAAAGACACTGGCAGGGAGAAGGCTGGGGGGGTGGTAGGCAAGCTTGGACTCTGACCTGTGACACAGCACTAGATTTGTCCTGGTCCCAGCGGGGTGAGGGTACGACAGCTGCCTCAGAACCCACGGGATGGCAGGCAGGAACTGACCAAGCTCAACTGCTGACAGGTGGTCCTTGTTGTTAGGAACCTGGGTGTTCCCCTCTGCAGGTGAGCGCCTCGGGTTTGGGAGGTGCTGGAGGGCTGCCCTGCTCTGACAGCCCAGCTCCTTCTCCATGGGATTAATATTTATCACACCTCCGATCAGCAGACAATGAGAAGCCCTCAGACCTGAGATAAGCCTGGGGCACCCTGAGTCTCCAGGACACCCAAGACT
>NW_006399761.1:1259703-1262980 GCF_000299155.1 Elephantulus edwardii
TGAGCCGCTTGAGAGCAGGGACCTTGGTTAATCCAAAGTGTCCCCATCTCTGTAGGTTGTGCAGGTGTTGGGTCGAACGGAGTCTCCTGGCCTGATTGTCTGCTCTCCAGGGTCTCCTCGCCCCTCCCCCCCAGTGACTCTGGTGCGCTAACTAGTCACAGGTGAGCTCACTGATGAGGAAGAGCTGCGTGCAATCATGAGCAACAGGTGAGCTCAGTCGTTAAAGCCCCGGGCCCAGCCCCCTCCGAAGCTCTGGGTCTGGCCCCCACGGGACTTGCCAGGGTGCCGAGGAGACTCCGCTCCTGCCCCTCGAGGGGCCTCCTTTTCCAGCCAGGGGTCCCTGCTGGACCCAGGGGAGAAGCCAGGGCGCCCGGGTCCCTGCGTCACCTACGAGGGACCAAGTCCTTTTCCGTCACTGAGAGAGTGTTCTGCGGCTGCTTCCTGATCCGAGTGAGCACCCAGGCCTCCGTGAGTGTGAGTCGTGGGCAGGACAGTGGGACAAGGGGGTGGGTACCAAGGACAGGACAGATGGACAGACCACCAAGAGGGCTAGACCACAGAGCATGGAAATGTGGAGAGAGGTCGTGGAGAGCAGGAGGTCGTCCGCTGGTCCGCTGGGGCTGGGGGAGTCACGTGATGTGGTCGTCTTTGGGGTTGAAATGTTTGGGAATTTGAGAGAAATGGTAACCATCTCACAGTGCTGTGACCTAAATGCTCCTGAACCAATTGCTTTTTCTTTTTTTTTTTAATCCTTCTGATCTTTTTTTAAAAAAATATTATTAATTTCAGTAAAAATTTACAGAAACTTTGGATTTCCATTAATTCATTTTTGCACTTTTCTCCCCTCCCAAGCCTCCCCCTGAACCGGCCACTTTAAATTGGTGAATGCTGACTGAGTCGCTACTCCCTCCCCCTCTTCACCCCCCACAAAAGTTTTTAAACCTGTAAAACACCCAGTCACGTAGTCAGAACTACTCCCAGCTGGACGTTCCAGCAGGTTTTCTGAGGCTGCACATTACACAGGAGGAGAGGCCCCTCCTCCTCCCCGAGGGCGGCTGGGGGATTTGAACCGCTGGACGGGGGTGCCCTTGGGTTAGGAGCACAGCTTCCCGCAGACAAGCCCCCAGGGCTTCCTAAGGGGGCTGTGAAAGGCTGGAGGAGTGAGTGGGGGTGCATTTTCCCAGGAGCATTGATGCTGTGGCCACAGTCTGCCACCTACTGAACCCCAACCCCCACCTCAGGGACTTCCACCCCATAGGACAGCTATAAGGGCACTACCCACAGCCTGGGGTCTGTAGATCCAGGTGTCCTGGGGTTAGGGGACAGGAGGTTGCTGGACACTGGCCTGAGGAATCTCCAAGTCAGAACCTTGAGCCATCGGCATCGAAATAACTGCCAGGTTCACTGCACTGCTTGACAATAGGGCAGAGACAGACACACAGAGACATAGAGACAGAGGGAGATAGAGATGGAGAAAGAGACGGAGAGACACAGGAACAGAGACACACAGACGGAGACAGAGAGGTAAGAGGTACAGATAAAGACATAACTGATTATTTATCTGAGAATTTTTCTTTTTTTTCCATGTGATTTTATATTAAACATACAAGTTCCTCTTCGCCCTCTGAACTCTATTCTACTCTGGTCATTTCGCGTCCAGGCAGTATCACCCTTGCACCCCACGTGCATGGGAGCTGGGCCATAATTTTGAGAGAATTGTCCATTGTCTTGTTGGGCGGAGCTTCGAATGACGGGAAGAGAGTGTAACAGAAGCAGTTCTCAGACGGATTCAGTAGCAGTGAATCTAGTTGATACCTCCCTTCTTTCGCTTTCTCATATGTGGGAAATTTTCCCCTGGGGGATAAAGAAGTATTTCTGTTCAAAGGGTCGCTGGTTGATTTGAACAGCCAGCTTTTTAGCAGCACACGGCAGAGAGCTCTCGGACGACAAGTCTGTTACTGTTGTTGTTTATCACGGAGACTGAACTAATCCATAAGTGACCCTCCACTTGGTTGTCAGAGGCTGTAGATCATCCAGGAGATTTGTGTGTGTGTGTGTGTATGTGTGTTCAGCAGAGCAGCTGGGGGAATCGAACCACTTGTCTTGGGGTTGGCAGCATGACTCCTTACCACTGAACCCTAAAGCGCCCTCAGGGGCGAGCAGACAAGAGGAAGGTTCCCATGTTCCATTCAGTGCACAGGCTGCTGAGGCAGAGAGGACGCCTCTGCCAAGGTTCAAAACCAACACCCCGCTGGAGGGTCACCTGTCAGACCCACCTGCCTCCGGAAGAGGGAGCTCCCTCACGTGCAGGTGCCCTGAGAGGGTTCACCAGCTCCTCCCCCTCCTTACTCCTTTGCAGTTTTTAGTAGACCAATTTCCCTTTCATAACTATTAAATCGTCTTGAATCTTTGCCCGAGAATATTTGTTTTATTGCATGTGTTGGCTTAAGGCTCTGGGGCCCTCTTTGTTCTATTATACTCCGATTGTCCCCATTTCTCGCTGCATCACGTCCCTCCTCCTCCTCAATGGCAGCTTGGCCAGGAGTTTGACATGAGCGTGGTTCAGTGCTGCCGCCTTGTGGACACAGTGTGTCATTACCAGCACAAGGCTCTGTGGCCCCAGGACCTCGAGTACATTGTGGAGCAGCACTGACCACAGCTGCCGCCTGGTGGACACAGCTTGTCATTACTGGAAGAGATAATTAGTCCCTGGGCTTCAGCAGCAAGAAATCTACTTTGCAGGGAACCCTCTTTGGGTTTCGGATGCTCTTAAAACGACTGTGAGGAAATGGTCTATTTTATTTAGTATCTTGGAGCTGCTGGCGATTTGAAGTGTCAGCCTTTGAGTGAGGGGACAAAGGCTGCACGCCTCCTCTTCTCTCAAACCCCAAAGAGCCCTCAGGGGTAAACCGACAAATGTTCCCAGACTTCAATCAGTGCACAGGAGCTGGGCAAAGAAATAACCTCTGCCAGTGTTCAAACCCAACAGCTACTAGGAGTAAGATGGGAGACCACTTTCTGTGTCATTTTAAGCCCCAGAACACCCCACTGTAGGGTCACCGTTCAGGCCTAACCAACTCCAGGACAATGGGCTCCCTCAGGTGGAGGTGCCCTGAGAGCGACTTGACTCCTTTTCATTGTCCAGTAGACCAGACAATTTCCTTTTCATTATTATTTTAAAGCACTGCTGAAGAGCAGTGGTGTCTCTCTGGAGACTAAGGTGCGTCTGATACAGGCCATGGTCTTCGCAATCACCTGTTATGCATCAGAGAGTTGG